>NW_008343479.1:676044-716198 GCF_000622305.1 Nannospalax galili | reverse complement strand
GATGGGGTGGGAATAAGCCCCAAGATTTCCCATGGAGTGGATTGAGTAGCTGGGTTGTACTGGATGCAAAGGATTAGGGAGAGGCAAGGTAAGCCTTGGAGCCCCAGAAAGAGGCTGTCAGCCCCAGAAAGAGGCTGGTGGGTGTTGCAGGACCAGGGAAGCAGAGAGAGGTGAGGGCGGGGCCGGGTCCAGAGGCAGTACTCCTGGGGCCCAAGGAAGGCACCAAGCCGGTCCGGGTGAAGAGGGTCAGGAAGCAGCACTGGCTCCCCAGGTGTCTGGGGCCCCAAGACTAGGAATGGCACAGGGCCCAAGCTTGGAGTAGAGAACAGCAGGGGAGATGGAAGGGTGAGCACGGTTGGGGGATTCAAGGCCCGGAGGGCTGCGCGCTAGACTTATCCCAAGAGAGACCTGAGGGCAGGAGAGTGGGCCAGGAGAATTAGCCAGTGGTGCAGGTCCGGGAAGCAGGGACAGGTGAGGGACAGGCCAGGTCCCGCAGAAGCAGTGCTCCTGGCGCCCAAGGAAGGCACCAAGCTGGCCCCAAGAGAGTCCTGAGGGCAGGACCTTTAAATTTTTTTTATTTTATGTGTAAGAGGGCATCAGATCCCCTGGAAATGGAGTTACAGGCAGTTGTTAGCTGCTATGTGGGTGCTAGGATTTGAACTCAGGTCCTCTGCAAGAATAGCCAGTGCTCTTAGAGGTTGAGCATTCTCTCTATCCTCAAATGTAAATATTTTTAACTCGCCAATAAAGAGGCACAACCTTGCTGACTGGATGAAAAAACAAAAAACAAGACAAAACTAGACATAGGGACTGAAGAGATAGCTCATCCATTAAGAGCACTATGTGCTCTTGTAGAGGACCCAGATTCAGTTACCAGCACCCACATGGTGGCTAACAACTGTCCACAACTCCAGTTCTAGGGATCCAATGCCCTCTTCTAACCTTCATGGGCATTGCATGACAAATGTGTACTTCCATGCATGCAGGCAATACACCCATATACGTAAAGTAAAAATAATAAATAAAATATTTTAAAATAGTGGAAGTAACTGCCAGTGGTCTCCAATAAACAAATCTCACTGATAAAGACACCCAAAGATTGGGCGTCAAAGGATGTAAATCCATTTATCAAGCAACATGAAGCTATAAACAAAGCAAAGAAAAATGAGAGTAAATTACATGTCCTGGTTAGTTTTATTGTGGGAGGGTACAGGTCACTGTGGGTGGTGCCATCTTTAGGTAGGTGGGCCTGGGCTGTATAAGAAAGGTGGCTGAGCCAGTTAGGGGAAGTGAGCCAATAAGCAGCATTCCTCCATGGTTTCTGTTTCAGATTCCTCTCTTGAGTTCCTGCCATAACTTCCCTGGATGATGGACTGTGATCTGTAAGATGAAATAAACCCTCTCCTCCTCAAGTTGCTGTTGGTCATGGTGTTTACCACAGCAACAGAGAGCAAACTAGGACACTACACCATAGATCAAATGGATGTAACAAATATTTACAGAAAATCCCATCCAGCAGAAATGGAATACGTGTTTTTCTCAGCAGTCCCTGGAACCTCTGAAATAGACCACATTCTAGGTTACAAATCAGGTCTTAATAAACACCAAAAGAAATCAAAATAGTAATTTCATGTATCTCATCAGATTATAGAAATCAATAACAAAAGAAACTACAGAAACTATACAAAAATATGGATACTGAACAGTATACCCTTGAATGAATAGTGGGTCATTTAAGTAATTAAAATATTCCTAGAATCCAATGAACCTGAAGCACAACTTATCAGAATCCTTTGTATATAGTTAATGTAATTCTAAGAGTAAGCTTTATAACTGTGATTGCTTACATAAAACAAAATGAAACAGAGATCTCAAATAAATAATGATGTAACTCATGACTTTGGAAAATTAAGAACAAGCCAGGCCCCAAAGCAGCAGTTAACAACTAACAATAAAGACCAGGACAGAAATTAATGAAATAGAGAATGAAAGAAAAAACAGTACATAGATTGACCAAATAAAAAGTAAGCTCATTAAAAAGATAAACAAGATTTCCAAACCCCTAATAAAACTGATCAAATTAAGCCTCAAAAATAAAATAAAATAAATATTTCAATAAAAATTGGAGATGAGGAGGCTGGAGAGATGGCTCAGCGGTTAAGAACACTGACCGTTCTTGCAGAAGACCCAGGTTTGAATCCAGACCCACATGGTAGCTAACAACTGTCCATAACTCCAGTTCCAAGGGATCCGACAGCCTCTTCTCACCTCCGTGGGCATTACACAACATGGGTGCACTTACCTACATGCAGACAATACATTCATACACATAAAATAAAATAAAAATAATAAATAAAATATTTAACTCCCCCAAAACTGGAGATGAAAAAGGGGAGCAGTTACAACAGATTCACTCCAGAGGATCATTAAGGAATACTTAAAAAACTTGTATCATCTTGCTGCAGTTTGAATAAGTGTCCCCTGTAGGCTCAGGTATTTGAACACGTGGTCTGGGGAGGTATGACTTTGCTGGAGGAAGCGCATTACTGGGGGCAGGCTTTGGAGTTCATAGCCTTGCCCTACTTCCAGTTTCTTTTTCTACTTCCTGTGCCTTCTGGAAGATGTGAGCTCTCAGCTTCCTACTCCAGCTGCCTCCTGCCGTGCCTCCCCAGCCATGATGGACTCTTAGCCCTCTGGAGCTGTAAGGCAAATAAAATCTTAAGTTGCTTTGGTCATGGTGTTTTATCATAACAGCAGAAAAGTAACAAATATACCCCCATAAACTGGAAAATTTATAAGAAATGGATACATTCCTAGGCATATATGATCTACCAACATTAGATTATGAAGACATAAACAACTTAAGCAGATCTTTAACAAGCAATGAGATTTAAGCAGCAATAAAATATCTTCCCACAAAGAAACCTCCAGGACTAGGTGATTCACTGCTGAATTATATTAAGAGGTAACATCGACACTTCTTAAACTGTTCCACAGAACAGAAAAGGAAGGAAGAATACTACAAAACTCATTCTAAAATACTAGATAAGAGTATAGCAAGCATAGAAAACAATAGACCTTCTTGATGAATATTCTCAGTAAATTCTTGCAATATCCAACAACACATTAAGAAGATCCTATACCTTGTCCCTGGAATTCAAATTTTGTTCAACATATATGCCAATCAGTAAATGTAATAAATGCATCAATAGGCTTAAGAACAGAATTCACATGATCATCCTAATACATGCAGAAGAGGCCTTTGACATAGTTCAGCATGATGCTATGATAAAAGATGAGAAAAAACCGGACAATACCTCAAAATAATAAGGGCTATGTACAACACATGTATAGATTATATTATATGAAATAGAGAAAAACTGAAATCATTCCTCTAAAATCAAAACGAGGCAGTGGCAGCTACTCTCATCATTAATAAGAAACACAATGCTAAAAGTCTTAGCTAGAGCAATAAAAGAGGAGAAAGAAATACAAGAGGTAGAAAGGAAGAAGTCCAAGTATTCCTATTTGTAGACAACATGATTCTATAGTTCAAAGACCCTGATTACTCTCCCAGAAGACTGTTAGATCTGATAAACATGTTCATCAGAGTAACAGGATTCAAAATTAAGACATACAAATATGTAGCCTTTCTTTGTAATGATAATGAAATTGCCAAGAAAGAAATCAGTGGTTAAGCACACTGACTGTTCTTACAGAGAACCTTGATTCAGTTCCCAGCACCACTGGTGTGGTGGCTAACAACAGTCTATAACGCCAAAAAAGAAAAAAAAATCAGAGAAAAACTCTACAACAAATGATGGAAAAACTGGATTTCCGCCTTTAGAAGAATGAAAATAAATCTATATCTCTCACCTCGAATGAAAACAAATTCAACCGGATTAAACATTTGAATGTAAGACTCCAAACTTTGAAATTGCTAGAGGAAAGCATAGATAAAACACTTTAAGATATTGGTATAGGAAAGACATTTATGGAAAAGACTCCAGTGACACAAAAATAACTGTAAGAATTGATACATTGATTACATGAAATTCTAAAGTTTCTTCACAGTGTAGGAAACTACCAGCAGAGCAAAGAGACAGTATACAAAGAGGAAAAAAATCTTTACCATCTACATATCAGATACAGATAGAGGATAACATCTAGAAATATATAAAGAACTGGAAAAATTAAACACTCCCAAGACAAATCATCCAGTCAATAAGTGGACTAATGAACTGAACAGTTCTCTTTTTAAAATTTTATTTATTACTTATAAATTAAATTAAAAATTTTTTATTTTATGTGTATGAGTGCCTTGGCCACATATACGTAAGTGCTCCCATGTCATGCAATTCCCATGTAGGCCAGAAGAAGGAGTCAGATCCCCTGGAACTGGAGATACAGATGGTTGTCAGCCACCATGTGGGTGCTGGAAACCCAACCCAGGTCCTCTGTGAGAGCAGATAGTGTTCTTACCTACTAAGCCATCTCTCCAGCTCCTGAACAGACAGTTCTTAAAAGAAGAAACATGAGTGGCCAATAGGTATTTGAAAGTATTCAGCATCCTTAGTCATCAGGGAAACGAAAATTAAAACTGTTGAGATCCCATCTCTCTCCAGTTGGAATGGCTATCATCAAGAAAACATTACAAAAAAAACAAAAATAAATAAAAATAAACTTAAAAAGGCAAATGATGCTGGGGAGGATATGGGAGAAGGGGAACACTTCATATACTTTTGAGAGAATGTAAACTTGTGTAGCCACCATGGAAGAAAAAACTAAAAGCAGAACTACCAGGCGACCCACCTATACCACCCTTCAACTCTATACCTGAAAAACTTTAATTCAGCATACTATAGACATAGCTTTATATTCATGTTTATTGCTACCATAGTCACAGTGGCTAAAAAATAGAACCAGCCTAGATTTCATCAATAGATGAATGGATAAAGTGTGATATATATATACAATGGATGCACAACAGAATTTCATTCAGCTTTAAAGAACAATGAAATCATGATATTTTCAGGAAAATGGATGCAATCTGAGGTTATTATAATGGGGAAAAACACAAACTCAAAAAGGCAAATATCACATATTTTCTCTCATATGCTGATTATACGTGCATGTGCATATATATGTATAATTTTCTCTCTCTCTCTCTCTCTCACTCTCTCTCTCTCTCTCTCTCTTCTCTCTCTCTCTCTCTGTGGTATGTGTGCATGAGCACAGAGCATCTTGTGGGGCATTGATGGCTCTTGCTAAAGAACCAGCAGAAGTCTCCCGTACCTTTGTAACTCAGCACTGTAACATTCATTTCCTTAAAATTTAGGGCTAGATAAAAAATAGCCCTTTGAAAATATAATTCCAGAATCTTCTTGCTCTTGCTTAGGGAATTGAAATAAAGATGTTGGTTCATTTCAGCTGTTATAAATCAGGTCTGCAGAGACCAGGGCTCTGGCATGACTCTCCAGTGATCTTTGACAAGTCATTGGCCTCACCTGTCAGATCCCACAGTATCTTCCAGCCATTAAAGCCTTCTAAGAATGCCTTCCAGAAATTTCTGTCTCTTTCCTCAACTCTCATTGCACTCTCTCTTGCATTTTTTAATGGCTCTTAAGTCTTCCTACTGTGGCCCTTGAATTAACCATATCCTCTTCTTAGTTACATGTAGTTTGTAAAAGTAATGGACAAGCAAAACTGGTTTCTTGTAGATCTTAGGAAAACGTTTTTCTGTGTTAAGTTCTCAGTTACTGTGAATCAGTGATCTCAGGGGTTTGAAATTAAGATTTGATCCCTTTCAGGGCTGGAGAGATGGCTCTGTGGTTAAGAGCACTGGCTGTTCTTGCAGAAGACCTGGGTTCGAATCCCAGCACCCACATGGTGGCTAACAACTGTCCATAACTCCAGTTCCATGGGATCTGACGCCCTCTTCTGACCTCCGCAGGCATTGCACAACACAGGTGCACTTTCATACATGTAGGCATAACACACACATAAAATAAGGAAATAATAATAGAAAAAGATTTGATCACTTTCGTGGTTGGTTAGTGATTCTCATCCAGGGATTCCTGGAGTATATGGATCTGTTTAGTAGTAGTGGCTGAAGGAGGTATTAAATAGAATTTATCTGGTTGTAAACGACAAAAGCCCAACTGAAATTGCCTTCATATAAATAAAGGGAAAAAGAAATGGAGATGGAGTGGATGCATATTTCGGGGGACAGAACCAGCTTCAGTCCTGACAGTCCAAGCTCTGGAGTTGCTGTTGGTCTCTGCCTTCCCTGTAGGCTTGCTGCTGGGGCCCACCTCCTCAAGGAAGCAATGTGGCTGGCCACAAACTCAGGTGAAATGAATGATTATTTCTTTTCTAATTTTTCAAAAGAGCATTATGTTTATCTATCAAAGATCATTATTGATTGACGATCCTTACAGCCAAAAGGGAACTATACTCTGACTGGCCTTGTCCTCATGGCCATTAATGAAGCTGGGTGAGTGATGGGACTGAGGGCAAGGTGATGTTTCTGATAGGAAAAGTGGAAAATGCCACCGTTTTTGGTGCTCAAGGCAAAATCAGTGGAGCATGAATTCAAAATATTTTCAGTATTTCCAAAGTCTAATAGAACCCCAACACATTGATGTTAAAGTCCTAATAGAAACAGTGTATGATGGGCCCTATTGATGTTAAAGTTCTAATAGAAATACCCTATGTGATCAACCATATTGATGTTAAATTTCAAATAGAAATGGCCAGAATGTTATGATGGGCCACATTGATGTTAAAGTTCTGTAAGCTTAAAAAAAAAAAAAAAAAAAAACGCCACATTTCTTTGCTTAGTCTGAAATAATATTAACCCAGTGTCCTAGTTTGTTCTTCACTGTTGTGACAAAATACCCTGACCACTACCAACTTAGGAAGGAAAATGTTTATTTAGCTTACATATCCCAGGTCACAGTTCATCCAGGAGCCCAAGGTAGGAACTCAGGGCAGGAACCTGAAGGTAGGAGCTGGAGCACAGGCCATGGAGGAATGCTGCTTACTGGCTTGCTCTCCTGGCCTCTGCTCCGCCCGCTTTCTTAGGCAACACAGGCCCACCTGCCCAGGAGTGGCACCACCCACAGTGGGCTGGGCCCTCCCACATCACTCAACAATCAAGAAGATGCCCCACAGACATGGCCACAGGCCATTTCAATGGAGGCAATTCCCCAATTGAGGCTCCCTCAACCCAGGTGTGTCAAGTTGACACCAAAGCTATCCAGCACACCCAGTTTGAGACCATTAAATTTCTCTTGCTGACCAGAAGCACTTTTCCTCATAAAGGATAGAAAGAGAAATTAACTTCTTGCTGATGCCATTTTAACAGGGTTGATTCATTATAATTTTGATATATATGAAAATTTTCCTTAAAGTATATATCATGACATATCAACATATCATCATAATTTCACCTGAAATTAGAGGGCTCATACATATGCCAGTCAATGGAAGTTGAGAAAACTTGATTTGGCTGTTAGCCTGTGGGCATTCCTGCCCTATACCACCAGCTGCCTTTGGCCAATAAGCACTCTACAAGTACTTTGAGAATTTGTGGTTTTCCCTTGGTAGACACCTCTTTCTGCCACATATTTTGTGGCTTGGTCAACAGCTTTTCCTTCTCACCTCATAAAGGGTATAGAAGCAAAAGTAGTATTTGAAGAAGCAAAAAGGTGACTGATTGACTGAAGCTTAAAACACAATGCTCAAGAGACTTCAAAGAGAGACTCCAGAGTGAAGATGTAGAAATTAGGTATTTGTGGAAGTCTTGAACTTGGGGAAGGGCCACAGCAAAGAAGGATGGACAATATAGGTAGGGGGAGCTGTTGCCAGGACAAGTTGTAGTTTGGGGGAATTGGAATGAACCAGATTTATTTCCTGGAGGAAACAGATGCATCATGAATGTGATTAGTAGCAGGCCAAGCTACAGCAGCTGGCTCTCCAGTTTCCAGGATTTGCAAATGTTGAAGAAGAATTTTGTAACTGCCACATATAATTATTAAAACACTTTAAGGAAACACACCTCTGCGTGTGTCCCTAATCTTTAAGGAGCTCACTTTCTTTTCAGGGTTTGTTTCTTCTGTGTAATCAATCTAATTAACCTAGAACATCCTCCTGTCAGATAGGCTTGAGGGAGAAGATGTGATAGGCTTCAGGTCTGTGAAGGGAACACGTTGCATAGAACCATGCCACCCCCCGCCCCCCAGACATTCCTGCTAAGGACAGGCAATGAGCTGTGGCGGTCCCACTTAGGGATAGACACTGATTGTGTTCTGGGCTTGTTGAAGAAAACAAGTCACAGTCAGCACACTGTGGGTGGTGTGCAGCATGGAACCAGCTGGGGGCCCTCAGCCACTCACAGTTCACAGTTCTGTGTGAATGAACTGTGCTTGAGTCAAATGTATCTGTAAGTATATGGCCTATTTGAACTACCAAGGCAACCTAGAGGCAAGGGACAGGCAGTTCTCAAAGCTTCATTGCCTGGATCAGGAAGAAAACTCAGAGATGATCTTGGACCAGTATCTTCTCAGTAGTGGAGAAACTAAGACCCAAAGGACAGAGGAGGCTGTATCTAAGGCTGGCAGGATTTCAGTACCTTTGCTCCACTGTCTAGCTGTGTCAGGATGAGCTGGGAGTGCTTGTTAAAGTGCTGGTTTTGAGTGCTCTCCCATACTTAGGAAATCAGATGCTCTGTCAAGTATCTGTTAGCGCCCCTCATCCCCCCACCCCACCTCCGCCATGGTTTCTGGACACTCCAGTTCTAAGGATCACTGGCCAAAGCTGCTTCAGAATGGACTCTGCGGCACAGGTCCTGACTGTAGGCTCAGGTCTGTGCTTTGGCATCATGGTTGTTGGAACTTGAGACAGTGGAGATAGATCCAAGAAAGGCTGAACTGTGAGGAGTTGGGTTTTGTTTCTAACTCTTCCTACAACTTGAGGGGTCTTTTGCATCTTCTCAGACTGGGTGTAAATATAGGAACCTGCCATAGGATTCCTGCCAGCCATCAAGCACCATCACCTTTAAATGGACCTGTCTTGGCACACCTTTACACTCTAACCCCTAGCTGTGCACTTGGCAGTTGAAAAGTTTCATACATTCCCTTTCATTATTTCTTAATATCTCATCCTCCACTCACAGAGACTTCATGTAACTGATCACAGACTGGCATGCTTCCTTGTACCACCTTTTAAAACAACTTTTAAGTTACTGGGAACTGCAAGTGATTTTAACTATAGATAGAAAAATGAGACATTCATTCCTTGGCTTGCTTAAAATGACATAGTACTTTACTGAGAGTTGAAATAACGTTCGCTCTTGTTGTAAGTTGGCATGCACTTCTTCATGGGATGACTTCTTTAGCATTTCAAGATGATTCCTTTGGGATATCCAGGAATCCCAATATCACTAGAGGTCACTTGCTAGAAATTTTTTTAATTTTTAAAAAAATTTTTATTATTTTTATTTTCTGTGTATGAGTGTTTTGCCCACTTGTATATAAGTGCACCATGCGTGTGCAATGCCAGCAGAGGCAAGAAGGAAGTGTTGAAGTCCCTGGAACTGGAGCTACTTATGGTTGTTAGCTGTCATGTACGTGCTGGGAATCGAACCCAGATCTTCTGGAAGAACACCACATGCTCTTAACTGCTGAGCCGTCTCACCAACCTGAACTTAATTTTTTTCAACCACACACAGTTAATAAATACCAAAGTACGTATAAAAATGAACAAAAATATGATGGGTCTTTAGCAGTCTTTTTGCATGTATATTTCTACAGAGCATAAGACTTAGATTCAGGTCAGGGACTGAATGCTGCTGGTTCCACTCAAAGTATTCTGTATGAACTTGGATCAGCCACTTGACTTCTTTGGGCCTCAGGTTCCCCCTTCATAGAATAAGAGGATCAGACAGGTAATCTTTGTAGGCCTCTGAAAGCTTCAGGGCAAAGTACTAAGAGGTTATGAAATGTCATATTGTGTGGGAAGGAACAAACATATCATGACTTTGTTCCAACATAATCTGTTTCACATTTAGTATTGTTCAACCTATCATAGGTCCTTGATATGACTCACTTCCTGTCCTAAGTGGGTCTTCTCTGAGGTGTGGAACAGATCCTTCCTTCTGATATGGAGCCAGTGAAGGGGGTCAAGGCAGTGGGCCTCTGGGCAAATTCTACATGTTCTTTATCTGTGTCAAATTAAATCTAGTAATCAGCACACACACACACACACACACACACACACACACGCACACGCACACACACTTTCATTTAAGGACAATGCAGTTTAGATGTTCCTGAAAAGTGTGCCCATCAAATTCTTACAAATATAATGACATTTTAAGAACAGTGGAGCAGTAAATAATTGAAATGGAGAGCACTTCCTCCAGGGAGCCCCCCTTGACTGCTGCTGAATGCTGGTGTCTTCATTCATCTCCCTGTCCTCTGAATTCTGCTCTACTTTAAGAGGTGGAACCACACCAGTAAGTACAAAAATATACTCTTAAGCCACAGACTTGTAAAATGCTAGTGCCAGAAGAAAATTTGGAATAATCAGAGTTCTTCACCTTTAATGTCATTCCTTTAATTATTAATTTGTCTAACAAATAATTATGTATTAAGCATTGAACTAGGCAGAAGACAGAAATATTAAGGTATGAAAAGAAGAAGTAAACAGCATGTATGATAGATATCTGATTGGTTGATGGAATGCAAATTACTGCTCAGGAAGCATGGACTGTGCTAGGTAGGGTGGGCAGAGATGGTTTCTCTGAAAAGATGACATTTAAAATGGTATCTGAAGAATTAGAAGGATCTGGTCATGACAAATGTTCAGGAACAAAAAGAAGAAATCATTGGCAGAGA
The DNA here is from genome assembly GCF_000622305.1 of Nannospalax galili. NCBI lineage: Eukaryota > Metazoa > Chordata > Mammalia > Rodentia > Spalacidae > Nannospalax > Nannospalax galili. The sequence goes on along the minus strand of NW_008343479.1, from coordinate 705,297 downwards.
CGCAATGGTGAGCAAAAGCAGGGATAATGTAAAGACTTCAAAATAGAGAGGGATTAAAAGAAGGCTCAAGGAGCAGGTGCCAGCCAGAAAGCAGACAGGAGATCAAGGATGGAATCAGGAGTGGCCATGAGCCCCCCATGTGGAGGAATGGGACTTCCATTGTGAGTTCAGTGGGAGGCCTTGGATTATCGATAGGAAGCAGGCAAGTAAATGATGTGATCTGCGTTCTTACAGGATCCCTCTGGCTGTCTCTCGTGAAGTGAATATGAGGAGCTGACCAGGGAAGCAGGAAACAAATGAACAGCACTCTAGGTGAGAGTTAATGGGCCTATTTTAGGTTGATGCACTTCTGGATGGAAAAGGAGATTGAGAATTAGAAAGGAATCAGGGGTGTTTCCCTATCTTTAAGCTGGTGAGCTTGGTGGAAGGAACTGTTAAGATGGAAATACTGGTGGAATATAATAGAGCTTAGAAGACATTTAAGAATCTTGTTTCGAAAGTAATAAATTTTATGTTCTTGATAGATTTTCAAATAGAGATTTTTGAGGACTCTAATCGATCTTAAAACACCCTCTGATGGTTGCAAAGGCATTAGCTTTATCTCCCGAACTAGATCAGGATTTCTGAAGGCAGTCATGGCTTATGTCTCATATTTCTTGTTCCCTTCCTGGGGCTCTGCGTCAGAGGGAAGTAGCATAATAGGACATTACCATGTCCTCAAGTTAGACAGGGTGTTAGAGCACTACACCGGCTCACAAGAGAGAATAGCTAGAACTTCAGACATGTAGGGAGTCAGTGGGTAAAGGAGCTTGTAATTTAGTCACGATGGGATCAGTTATACATAGTATTTGGAAAATTCTATGAACTAGAGATTTCTTTCCTTCAGGGATCCAACTTAGTGGCCTGTCACAATAAGACCTGGAGTCACTAACGCAAATCTCCTCACAGAGACAGAGATGGCATTACATGTAATTTGTCCTGGTCTAGAAACACTTCTCCCAATAAAATAGCAAAGCATGCTGATCCTAGCAAGGTTAAAACAGATGCCTGATTTTCATTGATTTTCACTGTGTTGTGACATTTAAATCTATCTGTTATCTATCTATCTATCTATCTATCTATCTATCTATCTATCTATCTATCTATCATCTATCTATCTATCATCTATCTATCTATCTATCTATCTATCATCTATCTATCATCTATCTATCTAATCTCTATCCACCCATCTCATCCATCCAGTATTACAAAACCTCTCTCATTTTTTTTCCATCAAAATTTTTAAAATGACTGAGAAGTCGTGATAGATATTTCCCTTGTGCTCATATGGTCTATTGCAGGATAAAACCAAACTTTTCCATCTACTCAAAGGTAGTGTATCATATTATTTAAATTTTTTGTCTTGGAGAATTTCACATGGGTGTTGTATTTAAAATGGCTGCACATCCATGTTTATCACAACACAATTCACAGTAGGCAAGTTGTGGAATCAGACTAGGAGCCCATCAACAGATGAACGAATGGATCAAGAAAATATGGCAGCTATATATATATGATGGAATTTATTCAACCATGAAGAACAAAATCATGCGGTTTTCAGGAACTGGACATCTTCATATTGAGTGAAATACACCAGACTCAGAAAGATAAATACTGTGTTTTCTTTCACATGTAGGATCTAGATTAAAAAAAAAAAATCCATGAAGGTATAAAGGGACTACTTGGGAAGAGGGAGGAGCCCAGCAGGATAGGGAAGTAAATATGTGCAAAGCATATTATATACATTTGTAAAAATGTCATGATGAATCCCGTTATTTTTTGTAATTAACATACATTAATAAACATTTAAAAATAAGATAAAACATTAATTCTCAAAGTTAAAGCAAAGCTCTAAGATATTAGATGCCATTGTCTAGATTTGCTAGATCATGAACTTTGTGAAGGGAAGTCAGAGATCTGAATTCTAATGAGAAGATTCCCAGCAACTAAATCCTGACTTAAATTTTTAAAAACTCATCTTGGTGTAAATAAAACACTTGTATAGGCTTCATTTTACCAAACAGCTACTGGTTTTCAACTTTATTTGAAGTTCTTATTCATGATCATCCATCCCTCTGGGGAAGGAAAGAAGAGACATCAACTCTCTTGCCAACCCTGGGATGTAGACATCACATCAAATTTACTAGAATAGAAAATAGTTTCTGGTGGTATATGCTATACCTCAGCTTGGGGCAACAGGTGCGCACCAGTTGTGTTTGTTTTTTTCCCACTTGACTAGAAGCTCCTACAAGGCAAGAGTTATCACTTTGCATGTTGGTGTCCTCCCAGTCCTGCAGCAGAATGGAGAGCAAACAGGAGATTGTTCTGGAAGGACCTTAGAGGCATCTTACCCAGTCTCTTGAGAAATGAATGTTTAAAGAAAAGTCACTTTGTCCCTGGCTTCAAGTGTGAACTAATGGAGAGCTGGGACTAAAACCCATGTCTGTCAGTGATAGGTTTTAATGAAGAGACTTGTGATGATCAGGAAATATTTGTTGTATTACTAAGTATACAAAAGAAATATAGAAGAATCAATGGTTGTATAAACAAGTAGATACAGCTTGACATTGCAGCTTGGGACTGCAGAGATGGCTCAGTGGTTAAGAGCACTGGCTGTTCTTGTAGGGGACTCGGGTTTGGTTTCCATCATCCACATGGTGGCTAACAACCATCCATAACTCCAGTTCCAGGGGATCAGAAGCTCTCTTCTGACCTCTGTGGGCATTGAATGACGTGGGTTCTCTTTAAGCATTCATTTCTTAAGAGCCTGGAAGTACAGCATATACCACCAGAAACTATTTTCTCACACTCACACACATACAGGCAAAACATTCATACACACAAAATAAAAATAATAAATAAAATATTTTTAAAAAATCATGTAAGTTACCATGTTTTCCATCATTGAGAAGAAAGGAGTGGATGAGTGCTCAGTAGGGACCTGGAAATGCAGGGGCAGGCAGACAGAAAGAAGCTAGATGAAGGACGTGGAAACACAGTTTAGGTAGGTCTGGTTTTCTACAGCAGAGTAGGGGAACTTTTGGTTATAGCAATCTATGATACTTTTCAAAATGATTAGAAGACTGTAAAAGTTCCCACCATGCTGGGCATGGTGGCACACACCTTTAGTCCCAGCACTTGGGGGGTAGAGGCAAGCAGATCTCTTTGAGTTCAAGGCCTGACCACGAACTCAGACCAGTGAGTTCCAAGCCAGTTGGAGCTTCAGGGAGACCTTGTCTCAAAAAGATCAAAAGGAAAAAAAAAAAAAAAAAAAAAAAACAGTTCCCAATACATGAACTTATTGATGTTTGATGAGATAAAAAGTGCTTTTATTTGACCATTATATACATATAGTAAGTTATTGTACTACCATAAAGATATACAAACATTGCCTGACTTTTAAAAGAATTAAGGAAAAAGAATCATGGGCATTCTAAGTTGGCTCTAGTTATCCCAACAACTAGAACCCTTCTTCTTCCCTTAGGCATGTCCCTTCTCCTTTCTAGTACTGGGTTTTCTTATCTGACTCTTGGTGATGTTTTAAACACCAATGGTCAACACTACTGTGTGGTATACCAGGCGTTTTGCTTCATATACTTTACAAGGATTCTTTATTTTCATAATGCTTACAATAGTTCTATGAAGTTTGTACTGTTTTTATCATTTCTAATTCATTCAAACTAATGTACAATAATGGAAGTAACTTGTCCAATGGCATACCAACTTGTGCATAATGGATGGGATTTGAATGGAAGCATTTTAAAATGGAATTATAATCATACAGAAGGTACTATGAAAAATAAAAGCAAGATATAACTGTCATCTGAGTAATTTTGGGACATTCAGTTCCTAAGACTCTTAGAAAGATTGCTACTCTAAGGTAAGTGACTATTTTCTGTATTTAACAACATAGGCTCTACTTGAGGCTTAGATTGAGGGCCATCAATTCATGAATTTAATTTCCAATCCAGTAACTTCTTTGGGTAACTTTCAGAACATCCTGTCAGTCTCTCTATATATACCAGGTGCTTGAACACATCAGAAGTTCTTTCAGTTCTGAAGTTTTGGTGTTTTCTGGAGATTTTAACAAGAAGGCTATATGCTTCAGGATGCTTTTCAGTTGCAAATGACAGAAGCCTAACTTAAACTAGCCTAAACTAGAGAGGTGATTTACTACCCTAAATTAAATGTTTAAGGAAATGTCTAATATTCAGAGGCCCAAATAACATCAGCTTTCCTCTCTGCAGCTCCCTCCACACATCAGCAGGATGACTGTCTGTGTAACTCATTCTACTAACCATGTAAACCCACTGGGGAAAAAAGCCATCTTTTCTGAGAGCAGAAAAGTCCCAAGGAGAAATTGGATTGATTCAACTTTGCCACCTTTCACCTTTCTTTGTGGTCAAGAATATGTGATGCCATGATGGCATAGACCCTGCACATCTACTTCTGTCTGTGGATTTTTGGGAAAGGTCTGTGTTAAACAAAATGCAGAGAACTGGCTTTCTGAAGAATGTCAGATTTCTATACACTGACAGGTAAAAATGGGCAGGGCTATCTGAACCTTAACATACATCAAGAAAGGGGTGGGTGCAGAGCGAGTAGAGCCAATAGACACCAACCACAATCAGCGTGACTGTCTTCTGCAAAGGAAGACTGGTAGACCAAGTGTCATGATTCTGGATCTTCAACTTAGAAGCACAAGCAGGATAAAATAAATCCTTTCTGTGTATGTCTTTTGTAATTTTTATTCTACCTTCAGAAACCTTTGGACTTAAATCTTGACACTGCCTAATGCCTTATAAGCACAGTTCCCTAAAGTGGTGATCAGTTCACAGGTAAGAAGTAAGGAAATAAATGATCATGCCTTGAGAAAAGTTTGCCAGAGTTGCATTAATTTATAAACAACCAACCAATTAAACAATATAGTAGTACCTCTGACTTAACTCAGTAGCTCCGGTTTGTACTGGGGAAGGTGGCGGGGCTCTTCACTTCTAGCGGGCACAGGTAGCCATTTTGCTGGTTAACCATGGGGAAAAGAAACAGAAGGCAGAATGAATGAAAGATTCTCCAGCAAGCTGTGATGATCAGACTTTCTCCAGCTGTGACGCCTGTGAGATTAAAGGACAGAATAGAGCTTGATCCCCACTCAAGAGCACTTAACAGTGTGTATGCTCACAGGTGGTTAGAATTGGAAGGATTTGGGGGCATTCCTTAATCCAATGCTTTACAGATAAGGAAAGTGAGATTTAGGGAGGACAAATGCTGAGGTCTAGATTATGCTACAAAGGAAGAGCTGAACCAGAACTCAAGCCTGATATTTCTTACGCCCCAAATGTCCATCACTGTGTGGTAAGTTCCCTTTGGTTTTGTACTCAAAGATTTTGTTAAAATTTTTTGAGTTACAGAAATTTTCCATTAGGAAATTGCATTTAATTTAAACTTTACAAGAAGTACAGAGAAAAGAAATAAGTAGCCATTTCAATACTTTAGAACCAATGCCCTGCAAAGAAAGAGAGGATAGCCTGCAGTTTCTCAAACCCAGAAAAATCAAACTATAATTTATGAGTCCTTGAAAGAGGTGAGAAGATATAAATTACGCTTACTTTCTTTACTTACGTTTGGTTAATACAAGGGGATTTGGGAATTAAAATTCTACCTGGATCTGGGTCTTGATGGGCAATTTTAGACAAGATACACTCTAGACTTTAATTTCCTCATTTTCAATTTAGTTCGTTGTTAAGACTTTGGCCACCCTTAGGCTTCAGAGATTCTAAAACCAGATCTATTCTGAGTGCCATAATGAAGGAAGGAATCTCGGTAGAGGGGCTCTGCATAAAACCTGCTGCATACGCAAGGCAAATGCCTCCCCTACTAACATGGCAAAAACGAGCACAGGCCCAGGGTCAAGATGCTTTGTTTCCCTTCATGCCTTGACCTTGAGGACAATTCTTTTACTTTCTCTAGGTCTTAAAATTAATCTAAAAAGAGAGCCACACCTGCTCATGTTTGCGTCAGAGAGCTATGGCAGAAGACAAAGGAAGTCGAAGTGCCTTGTCATATGCAGACTCAGGCAATATAGACTTAGTCCTTGATGACCAGAACAATGTAAAAAGAATATGTGGAGTCGCTCACAAGTGGCTAATATGACACTTTTTCACTGAATTTTCTTTTTCTCAAGATTTTGTTTCCTCTATAATAGTGCATGTTGAAGCAGTGCTCGATCAGATGTGTACACCCACCTTCCCGGAACAGTCCCATCAGTAACAGCCATCGTGGTATAATTGCTACTAATACAAATTTTTGTTCTTAAAGGAGTTTCTGTCTGGCAATAAATTAAACCGTTATCCTAAACATAAATCTCATTCTGTCTGAACTCTTCGTTTTATTTTTGGGAAATGACGACTCACAGAAGAAAAATGACTTCTAAATTCACTCCATCTGCCCAGAGCCCAGACTGGCAAACCCCTTCTCTTTGTACCTGGGAAGGAAGGAGAGGGGATAAAAGGAGAGAATGGCTCCTTTGTTTGCTATGAATTTCCTTGAAACAACTCCTCAGCAGGAGCCAGTGCCCCATCCAACTCTTGATTTCCTGGAAAGTGATCAGTGGTAGTGTGGGTACCACTGGCCATGATGGAGCTGAAGATTGAGTGAACATTACAGGAACCTGGAAAGGGGCATTTTTTTCCTTCTGTACCCAAGAGAATAAGCCGAGAGGGAGAAATACTGTATTAATAAATAGTGTTTCCTTGTTGTTGCTGCTGCTGTTTATAAAGAACCTTCAGAGCCAGGATCTTGATTGATTAAAGTTACTGCCTTTGAAAGTGAATGTTGGAGGCATCATCATTTCCGTTATCTAGCTGAGAAAACTCCAATTCCTTTCAGGCCATTGACTTGCTTTAGGCTTCCCATTAAATGTTAGAAGCAAGACTAAAGCTTAATCGCCTACCTCAGAGCTCAGCACTCCTTGTCACTTCCTGAAGAGTCTGCCCGTAGGCATTTTCAGCACACAACCCCCATGATAATAAGGTCTTTTTAGCATTCAAGATACAAAATCCTTTTGGGTGGAACCCAAGGCAGATCTACCTTCTCTCCTGAATGTGGCTGCGCAGTAAGGGCTGTAGAATTCAGTTCATGATCTGTTATAGACTGTTCTAAAGCTGTCATCTCTGAATAATGAGTATGTTGATGGAGAATAGTGTGCTTTATCAAGAAATAAGAGTTTTGCCTTCAAGACAGTTTTTGGGATTCTAGGGAATAAGGAACCATCTCATTGGAGAATTTAACTGGGCTGTGCTAGCAAATCATTAACCTAGTAACTTGTGAATCCTCATTTTAGAAGGATTTGTATTGTCAGAGATTGAAATTCTTTATTTGGGACTCAAGACATCCCAAAACCTTGAGAATCCAGCTTGACAAGATAATGTAGTTACTTCCCTCATGACAGTGGCCAGGAGTCAGGAACCCCAGGTAAGGTCTCAAGTTTGTAGGTGGCCTATAATGAAGACACTTTTCTTTGTCAAGGTTCAATTTTCTCAATTGTCAAAGGTTGAAATTGTGCTAGTCAATGTATTGAAATTCCTAAAGCCACTAGATTTTTTTTCTCTCTGAGAATAATATGGGAACCTAACAGGTATAGTTAGTAAAAGAAGTGGGGTAGGAGACTCAGAGCCCTTTACCCACGGCATGCCATATGGCAGCCATGACCCCAGTGTTGAAATGATTGGATAAATTCCTTTTAGTCTCTAATACCAGGCTTCTAAGGCCGAGTAAAGGCTTTGTAACAGAGGTTAACGATGCCTGAAGGGTTCGGCCAGCATAGAGTTCAAGATATAGAACTGGACAGATGGGGAAAGGTTTTACTCACACCTAAGAGTAGAATTTGGAGTGGAGGGCATCATGGTACACCACGCCATATGACCGTACATGTCATGATAATGCATAACACTTCATAATTTACAAACAATTTGCATAAATGTCTCTTTTGAGCTTACTCAACATGGGACATCCAGGTATTTACATAAGGGCCTTTCACAAGGCATTGCTTATACTATGAAAAACTGCTGGAGGGGTGCATGCAAATGTCGAGGAGAAAATACAAAGAAAATAATAACCCATTTTTCCTGTGGAAGGGAGAAAAGCACCATAGCGTGGGGACCCTGTAAGGATGTAACTAGAGAGCCATGGGGGGCAGAGCACTGGAAGCTGTGGAGGCTGGAGAGAGCCTGGTGCATTTGGGAGAGAAAGGAAGCGCTTGGAGGAGGAATCCGGCCTTGGAGGGATAGTGAATATAGGCTAGGCCTTGGCCTGAGTAGGGCTTTGGATACAAGGAAAAACATTTGGCCCCTAGGGAATTAGATCCTCATTTTCCAGAAGAGGAACCGCTCATAGAAGTCAGGACCTTTGCTGAAGCCACACTTGTAAGGTAACCACAGGGCAGGCGGCACCTCAGCACCCAGCACCCGTGCTGTTTTTGCTACCCTGTGCTGCCTCCAGCAGGCCTGAGCCGCAGCAGGCCTTGCGTGGGAGAGGCCGCTGGTCTGTTTATCCTGCGCCAGTGGGGCTGGCTCTGGCAGAGAGTGGAAATGGGTGGGGTGGGGGCTGTGGAGGAGAGGAGGGGCCTGACAACAAGGGCTACATTCAAGGCCTGCACTGGAACCGGCAGGAGAATGGAAAGCTACAGTCTCTTGGAGCCATCCAGCCTTGGCAAGGCAGCCGGGGCCTTATAAGGAAATGTTGTTTTCTCTCAGCCAGTGGGACTGGGATAGAGCCCTATGCCCGCAGGACAGAGCTGCCCTTGTGGCAGTAGATGGGGGTGCCACCCGCCCCTAGACTATGAGCAAGAGCTCTCAATGGGCCGCTTCTGCAGGCTCAGCGTTTCCTCTCAGTACAGCCCCTACTTCCCATGCCCACCCACTCCTCAGTGCTCTGTGCTGATTGGAGGAAAGGGGGAAAAAACAAATCAAAACAAAGACTTGACAAGGTCGCAGGCCTCATGGCTTTTTGATGCTGAATTACCCAGAAAACAGATTCAAATCAGAGTCTCTTTTCCCTGAAGGATGCATTAGTAAAAGGATCCCCTTTGACCTCCTGCCCTGCCCAGCGTCCAGTGTCTCCTCTGTGAATACAAGAACTCCCAGCACCAGGCTGTCTGCAGAAGAGCAGAACACCGAGACACAACAGGATGAGATACCTCAGGCCTGTGCTTTTCTCACCTCTCGCTGGAGAGCAGGAGGCACTGGAGCTCATAGGAGCAGGGTGACGCTCAGACTCCTCCAGGCAGGCCTCTGCCTGAGTCAGAAGTGTGCAGAGGAAAAACACAGCCTGCCCAGAAAGAGCAGTAAGCATTACTCAGGAAGGAGAGCCCTTCTTCAGTGTGGTGTGAGAGATCATTTCAAGCAGCCATCCTAAAAGAGATCTGTCTGAACTTAACATTGAACTAAAGGCTGGGGTGGGAGAGCGGGGAAGGTGCTTAGTATAGCCTTTTGCTTTGACTGTTCAGAGACTCAAAGCTGCAGGAAACCCTGGAGCTAAGAGGAAGGAGAACAGCTAGCACCGCTCTCCACCTAAAGCCGAGATCTCCTTCACAGCCAGTGTGGGGAGTGGTGTGGGCCAGCATGTGTAGCTCCAGTGACCATGAACTCAGTCCCTCAAGTCAGTCCATGCTCAAGTCAGTGGGAACACCCCAAGGTACAAAGAGAAGCAAGTCTTGGGCAGGGGGAAACTACTGGCAAAGAGTGGGAGATGTCACCGAATTGAAATGCAAAGGTTATTAGCCCTAAGAAAAACAGAAACACTCTCAGGGTTGAGGGGAGGGAAACTTCCTCTTGGCTAGGTAGGTGTCCAGAGCAATAGATGAGCAAAATAATTGTAGAAAAGATGACACTTGGGGTGAAAAAAACCCATGATTTGAAAAAGTAACATTTTGAGAGCGTGGAGCAAGGGGATTTAGGTTTTTAGGCGAAGTAGTAAGCCTGAGCAGGGAGGGCTTAGTGCAGGAAAAGTTGGAGCTTCCACACTGTCTGTGGGGATAGGCATGGCTTGAGGTGTGCAACTGGAACAGGAAGTAATTATGGTTGTGAAATGGGCGAGTATTGTATTTTAGAGGCATCCAATGCTGGTAAGTGATTAGAGATATCAAGTACCAGTAAGGAGATTCAAGCTTTTGAATGTGAGAGGTGTGGCTGGTATGGTTTAGGAAGCTTGATGTGCTAGCAGGAGAGGAAGAATTGGAGGAAGAAGCAATCCTTTCTCCTTTCCTCTGTAGGCAGCAGGGGCTCTGGGCTGGGAGACCTTGCTCCCTAACTGGCCACCAAGAGCCCAGGATTTTAAGGGCTGCAGGTCTTTGAGGTGCATCTGAAGAGTCAGTGACACTTTTCTCAGGAGACGATGAAAACTAGCTGCTTTGATTAATTTCTTTTTTCACTTTAAGGCTCTTTTTGCACAAGTTATACAATTCCAAGGTGTATTAGAAACTGAGGACTCTGTTCTTTGTGACAGAAGTATGTATAAAAAAACCCAACCACCCAGAGTTGAAAGGCAAAGACACTTTGATGCAATCTCTTCTCAGGGACCCTGTCTACTGTAACACGTCTACTGTCTACACCTGCACTTACCTTACATCCTCTGGTAACTGAGTTGCTACCTGCCTTCCTTCGCCAAACTCTGTGCTCCCCTCCCTCCCTCCTTCCCTCCCTCCTTCCCTCTTTCCCTCCCTTGGACCCACTCCCTTTGGTGGTACCACTGTGCCTTGAAGGCATAGGACCTCTGCTTAGTGGTTAGGTCTGTTAGAAGTGGCACAAGAATAACATATTACCCTTCAGAAAGACCCATCATGCTCCAGTGCACAGCAGTGAAGTTCCTTCCCTTGGTGTTCTGAAACATCCTGCTGTCCAGCATGGCCAAGTGTTCTGGACTTGAGTCTGAGTCTCGCATCTGTTCTCAAGGCCACATGGCCTGAAGAGTTGATGTTGTGAGTCTTGGCAGCAAACATTGCTGCTTCTCTTTCTTAGACAGTGAAGATGGTGACTGAGCTAGAGGTTATTGTTACAGTTCACTATTAATTTTATTAGTTGATAATAAATTGAGTTCTCTTTAAAATGAGTAGCTGAGAATTTTATGCTGAAAGACAGTTGTAATGGTAATGATTTCAAATAATCAACTTACATGATAATTGGCATCTTATATGTGAAATAAATATTATATATATATATGTATTCTCAGCCACTAACAAATCTTTAACAAATCTCCCTTGCATGTTTCCATTTTATTTAATTTCACCTGTTCATTTATTGTTCATCTACTTATCCATCTTAGTAATGAATAAAAACTCAAAAGTATAAACCAAATACAATATACTATTTGCTTCCCCTTTCTTCAACTCTTAGTCTTTCCCAAAGCCGAGCATGTTACCTTTTTCTTGTGTATGTTTCCCTGTGATGCTTTTATGGAAATAGTTATCAAGGGCTTCCCTTTTCCAGCAGACACAGCTCATGCCGGAAGAAGCAAGCCTAGTCAAACAAAACTCTCTAGGACATTTGTTTGCCCATGTTTTTCTCCTCAGGCTGCTAAGCCTGATCCTAGATGCCAGAAAGACTTCACCTGGTCCAAGCACCCCTAGAGCAATCCCTGACCTTTAGCTTAGCCCTGTTTAAAAATTATCTGGTGCTGAACTCAGTCTTTGGAATGACACTTAAATACTACCTTATATAGAACCTTAGAGAAAATGAGCCAAATGGGCCTTCTTGTAGGGGGTAGGGTTGTATGGCGTTCATGAAACCAGAGGTGAAGTATTTAGCATTCTGTTTTGGGGCCACATTTCTTTAGCTCTCCATGGCCTGAGCATGATTAAACTACCCATCAGGTATTCTAAACCTGACCTTACCAATCTGAGAGATTTTTTGACTATGCTTGTTCGTCCTGATGTGAGCAGCTGTGCTACTATTGGTTCTGCCTTTTTCACTGATGTTGTTCTGGCTTTGCCTTGCTTACACATTATCCCGGAGCCCGCTGATAGTACTTGGAGCCCCATCTTGCTCCTTGAGGATGCTGGACCAGTCCACTCTTCTTGTCATCTTTCTTAAGGAAGATCAGAATTGATCAACTCTGGTCTCCACATGCTGGTTCCCAGGAAGGGATTTTAAAGCCTATTTAATGGGAAGAGTCTCCTTCTAATCAGAGTCCAGACTGAAAGAATATCATCCATTTATGAGCTTCATGCACTTGTTGTGCAGTGTCTTTAAACATTTCCCAAGACCAGCAGCCTGGAACATTATCGTTTAGCCACATCTTGCCCAAATCATATGGGTTTCATTTACAGAACTAGCAACAAGTCAGCACAAACAGAACTATTAATGTCTTGATAGTGGCAAATGTATAAAATCTATGTGGGGGAAAACAGGTGCAGATAAACAGCTGGGTAAGAATATAGGTCTGAACCTACTGAAGTCCTAAAAGAATTATATCAAAGATAAAATAAAGAAAAAATACTGTGTCTTTAAAAAAATTTATTTATTATTTTTATTTTATGTGTATGGGTGTATTGCCTACATGTAGGTAAGGGCACCCATGTCGTGCAATGCCCACGGAGGTCAGAAGAGGTTGTTGGATCCCCTGGGACTGGAGTTATGGACAGTTGTTAGCTGCTATGTAGATGCTGAGATTTGAACCTGGGTCTTCTGTAAGATCAACCAGTGTTCTTAACTGCTGAGCCATCTCTCCAGCCCCCTCCCCCCAATACTGTGTGTCTTTTGTCTTTAGCAATATTTTTGTTTGCTGTAGTTTTTTCTAATGCCTTTTGCATATACAGTGTAAATTTTGCATAGTTGCAGTCATATGCAAATGCTCTGTAGGATTTTGTGTTTTCACTTAATATATGCATTTGCCATATTGCTCCAATCTTTATTTTATGGCTCCAGAAATGCCATTGTGGTGATTCACAATAGTCCTTTTCCTTCTTACCTATTGCTGGAATTTTATGTTCCCAGCTGTTAAGCATTATGGATATTTTTTTAAAGAATATCTTAGGATTTTTAGCTTTGTGCTTTTATTGATTTCCTTAGGATTGAAGGGAACAGGCTTGGCCAAAGAGTATGGATCTCTTCACAGGGAACAGCATTTCCTCTGGGATAAAGCCAAGGGTGTCAGGCAGAGCTCTAAGCCTTACACAGATCTTATTGGCTTGGAGCTTTCTAAGCCAGTAACTAGCATGTCACCTGGCAACCGTGCAGAAGAGCAGACATTTGCCAGGCCCTCAGGGAAGCTGTTCCTGCACAAGTTCTCTGATGGTGACAGCAGAAAGTACACGGGTTGGGCGGGGTGTGCGTTCTCCAGGGGTCTGCCTTGTTTGCAGCGGTCATCTCACTTGTGACTGCCACTTAAGTGCTTCTGAACCAAAAGTACTTGAAAGCAAAAGCAAACCAGTGTTGCCATTGTGTTGCAGCCGTAAGGCTGATGACTACATGAACAGAAAGCTACAAAGTCACTGACTATACTCTTCATGTGGGGACACCATGGTACTCATCAGTGGCACTACACATGAGCACAGATCTTGTGGCGGTATCTCAGAATAGATGTCACGGTTTATGAGAGCCTTGAGTCCACAATATAGCTTGCCATGACTGCCTACAATACATGGCATCACAATTCTGCCCTCCTTTTACTTGATAACAATGTCCACTGCCTTTCTTGGTCTTCATAAAAATCACTTGCACCCAGATCTTCGTGAGTTTTGTAATTGCTGAAAGCTGTGGATCACAAGAAGGACTTTTTAAAATTGAATTTTTGTGATTTTTCATACAATATTTATAATTTGATGATAATCACATTCCCTCCCCTAGCTGCACCTCCCCTATTTTATATATAATAAGGCTTATAGAATTTGATTTGTGTCCTCAGATGTCCTTTGTTGTGGGTCTATCCATTCGTGCTTGGTTAACCTACCCAGAATCCCATGTTTGAAAGACATCGTCTCTGCCCTTCCCAGCAGCCATCTGTTGCCACAATTTCCTTAAGTGGGGTTGGAGCTTCTTACCTAGTTCCTTGTGTCTATGCTGGGACTTTTTTATTTTTTTTTTCTGGTTTGAGCTTGCATGGGATTTTTGCATGCTGTCATAATTGCTGTGAGTTCATAGGAATAAATGTTCAGCTGTCTGGAAAACTCTGTTTCCTTGTGGTCATCTACCATTTCTGGCTCTTACAGTCTTTCTGTTACCTCTTGCACAATGATCACTGAGCCTTGGGAGGCAGAAGTTTGATATAGGTGTCTTATTCATGGATGAGCACTCTGTAGCCTCTTGTTCTCTGCACATTGGCCAGTTGTGGGTTTCTGTGTTAATTATCATCTGCTGTATAAGGAGACTTCTCTGGTGTGAGCTGACAAATGCATTAATCTATGAGGATAAGAATAAGTCATTAAGAGTCAGTTTAATACAATAATTATTTACTAGAAAACTAGAATTAGGTTGTTCTCCCCCATGTACTGTGACCTGCCTAGCCTCAGGTTCCTAAGCCTGATATCATTATCACTATGGCTCCCTCCTAGGCAGCTTCCTCCAATTAAAAATGGTTGGTTACTCCCATAATATTTGTGCCGCTGTTGCACCAATGGACATATCTTGCCAGGCCAGGTGTTACTGTAGTTCACAGGATTCACAGCTGAGTAAGGCAGATGATTATTTTTTCCTTCTAGGAGCACACATAGCACTTTCCAGCACTATGAAAGCTAGCCAATGAGATGAGGCTCTGAAGTCATTAGTGGCTTGATTTCTCCTTGTTTGTTCTACAGCTCATGTATGTAGTGTCTTCCACAATAGGGTCTTACCATCCAGTTCTGGTGACTAATCAAGAGCAGGCGCAATGGCCAGTATTGCAGAGTGTCTATGGTACTCCTGCTCAGCAGCTTCTAGAGATAGAGTCCATTCCTGGCACTGAGGTCTTTTTTTTTAGCCTAGGATGTCTAGAAATGGTAATGTCCCCGTTATAGGATAACTTCTTTTGATCTCTTTTAATGACTTATATGTGTGTACTCTAAGAAGCATCTATAGTGGTAGGTTTCTATATGGCTGTTCTGAAGGCCTTCTTTAGTGTCACTTACTCCTCCCCATACTCCATCCTCAGCCTGCTATCATGCTTCTCTCTTCCATCTTTCTAGATCATCCCACTGAGCAATAGGTGACTGACTTCTTTTGTCTTCTTCACAAAACACCCTAATTTTAGGCTCCTGTGTCTATCCAGGTATTTTAACCAAGCAATACAAATGACTACCTGAAAGAAATTCTGGTAGATAGGTTTCCCCCATTCTTTGCCTCTGTTGATAATTATGTACTCAGTAGCCATGTCCTTACAGGTATACAGCTAGTAGGAAGGTTTTAGGTGCTTTTTTTTTTTTTTTTTTTTAGATAAGACATAATAAAAAGTTGCTTATAGGACAATTTCATTCAGGCCCTCTGGTAACCTTAACAGGTATTTAGTTGGACAAGGTCTCAGCATGAATATTTACGTAACACCAAAGTTTGTCTTTGAAATTCACTACCCAATGTGAGGGTACTGATGGTGACTTTTGGAGGCCTCATGATTTTTTATGGTGGTGGAGCCTTTGGGAATGGGCTTAGTAGAAAAGGCTCAGGGAGCTTTCCTGCCCTTCTACCATGCGAGGTTGCAGCAAGAAGCTGGAGTTGGAGTTGCCCCTCACCAGAACCTCACCCCTTTGACATTCTGACCTTGTATGTCCAGTCTCCAGTTCTGTGAGCAACATGTTTATGCCCCACAGTCTGTGTGTGCTTGTATTGCCCTTCAAATGCATTATAGCAACAATCCTTATCCTGGTTTAGAAGTGAGGAAACTGAGTCTCAAAGAAGGGCAGAAGCTACTTCTGGCACTACAGCCAACTACTGATAGACTGGAATCAGAACTCAGATTTCTGCTGTAATCACACTGCCAGCCAGCTCTGGGAAGCTTCATGCATGGCAAACATTCAGTAAATGCCTATGCAGTGGACATGACTGAGCCTTCCTTCTGTGTCTGCTTCAAGGAGTGCAGAGTAAAAGGAATATGAATTAAAGGGCTTCTCACCACCCGAACACCTGACTCAGTCTAAATCAGATGTGATAGACAAAATGCAGTATATAGACAAATGGAAAATCCACCATAAGGAACAAAATGCAGACACATACCTCAGTGTAATAGACAATGAAAACATTAAACTAAGAAGTCCAGGCTCAAGGTCATGTATTCTATGGTTCCATTTATATGAAGTATTTACAATAGGCAAATCCACGCAGATGGAAAACAGATTTTTGTTCATAGTCTTAGAAGAGGGAGAAATTGGACATAACGTTAATAGATGCAGGTTTTCTCTGTGGGATGATGAAAATGTCTTGGAACTAGATTGGAGTGGTAGTTGTACAACATTATGGTTGTTATCAACTGACACTAAATTGTATATTTGAAATGAGCTGTATTTTGATTAATAAGATGAATATATGCAAGTCCATTGAATTACTAATATTTTACTAAACTAAGATTTTCAATATTTCATAGGTATTGTTGAATGTTATCAATAAAATTTTTGTATAAAGCTAAACAGAGAAAAGTGAAAATAGTCATTAAAAAGTTATGTGTATTTACCTGTTCTTCTGTGTCTATATTACAATTTTAGTGTTGCTCTTGGAAAATGCTGTGTAATGACATCCAAGTTGTCTGTTAATTTAAAGAAATCCTGTTTTTTTTTTCAGTTCTTTTAAGATACAGTTTGGATAAAAAGCATTGAATTCATTTTGAAAAATAAAAACAACAACAAAAAGGTTAACTTTACGCTATGTGATTTCACTTTAACCTAAAGCAAATGAAGAGATTAAGAAAATGAATGTAAAAATGAGATTGTGCCTTTGCTCTTCCTCTGTGTCCTCTACTTCTTTACATGCCTCGAAGCCATAATAGTGCATCACTGGGCAGAGACTGTACTTACAGGGTTCTGACTCTGTGCTTACCAGCTGTGTGGCTCTGGGGGGATTTATGCTTCTGTCTGGATTTCATCCTCCCAATCTGTTAAAGGAAGGCACCGTCGAGACTGTGCCCAAAGTTCATTCTAGAAAGCCTTCTGGGGGTCTTGAGAGCAGAAGAGGATGACTACAGGAATGGGAGGGGCACTCTGTGGGATTCTTTTGCGCCTTCTCTTCTCAGCTAGTGGACTACAGTGACTTTCAATATCCTGTCCCCAGGTACCAGGGAAACAATCACACAGAGACCTTGCTGACCATGCTTTAACAGGCAATGTAAGCCCCTTGATAATCCGGTTAAGCGTGAGTCATTCAATACTACTACCCAAATGCCTTCCTGTGATGCCCCAACAAGGAGAGCAGCCCCAGCCAGATCACTGAGACTTGACCTGAAGCAACATTTTCAACATAAATTGGAGCTTTTAATTGGGCTGTGACTTGGAAACTCACCATGCATACACCAGTGTTGAGAAAGGTTCAATGTGTGCTCATTCGTTCACTTAAAACCCATTTTCCATGCCTGTGCTGGTTTTAGGAAGGCATAGTTTATTAAAGGAAATTGTTCTCCACCAAGAAAGGTGGCCTCACACAAGAATAAAATATACTGCAAGGGCAGTAAAGCAGAAGAATAAAGCGGGCAAATAGGCAGACCAGTTGGGAGAGCCAGTGCCAGTTGGGGCTGACAGTGAGGCACAGAGTGGAGGGTCAAGGAAACTGACACTTGAGCTGGAATTCCTATGTTCCAGTGGCCCTCCAAAGAGGGTGGCAGTTACAGCCATCTGTTCCAGTGGGAAGAAATATTTTATTATTGTCAATGGAGGCAGAGGCAGGCAGATCTCTGTGACTTCAAGGCCAGCCTGGTCTACATAGCGAATACCAGCCCAGCTGGGGCCACAAAAAGACCAAAAAAAAAAAAAAATGCTAAGGCTGGAGAGATGGTTCAGTCGTTAAAAGCACTTACTGCTCTTACAGAGAACTAGAGTTTGGTTCCCAGTGCCCACATCAGATAGCTCACAACCACCTGGAATTCCAGCTCCAGAGGATCTGATGCTCTCTTCTGGTCCTCTGCACTCACCTGTACAAACCCACACGCAGACTCACATACATACATGTAATTAAAGATAAAACAATAAAATTTTAAAAGGAAGGCTAAATTTTGGTTGGCATAATTAGTGTTTTTTAATATTTATTTTATTTTTATTCATGTGTATGTGTGTATCTGTAACTAGTGCTTTCTTGAAAATGACTTGAAATTTCTTGAAAATAACAATTCACAAATACTTGTGTTGAAAGGATGTGTCATATCACCTGCTTAACTGTGTCTGTGGCTCAAAGAAGTACAAGATACTTGCTTCCGAAGCAAGGCAGTGGGTAGCAGGGTGGCGTGGCTGCTTCCTGAGTCCCCAACCAGGATTCTCTTCAACCAGGATTCTGTTCATTCACTTGACCCTTCCTTCTATGCCACCTCTGCTGGCTGAGCGCTGCCCAGGAAGAACAGGCCTCAGTTCTCATCCTTACACTGCCCCTAAAACAGTGACTTACAGGAAAACTGTCCCTTCTTTCTCTGTCTTCATATTCCCAAAGTGAAAGCCTTATAAACTGGGGCATTTCCATCTTCTCTTGCTTTCTGGTCTGCTTTTCTTTGCTACAGTTCATATTTTTTCTTCTTGCCTCACACCAGGCCCACTTCACTCACTCAGCCTGGTCCTGAAAGCATTTGTACTTGAAGTTCTGGCTTAGACCCCTTCCCAGGGTCTTGTCACCCACTTCCAGCTTCTCCTGCTTGCCTCTGAGCAGCCCAGCTGTCAAGGACAAAGGAGGTGGTCTTCAAAGCTGTGTTTCACTGGCTGAGCTGCCATCCTTTCTCTGCTCAGCAGGGCTCCCTGTTTCTCATCACATGTTCCCTGTGGAGTCTCTGCATGGGAGGACAAAGCACCTGAAGGCTGGTGTTGTGAATTTGGATGCTGTGTCTATTGGGCTAAGTTATGGTCTGGTCATTCTTTTTCAGGAAGAAATGGCTTCAAGGCCTGTGACCCGTGAAGCTAGAGTCCTTGCATGACTGAGCCCACTTGGTGAGCGTTTGTGGGGCATCCAAGCCTAGTGGCTCAGATGCCTGAGGAACAGATATGAAGGACAAAAAATAGTTGAGATGGGTGTTCTTATCAAAACCCTTTCCACTTCATTTCTTCCTAGCATTCTCTAGTGATAGGAGATAACAGAGACTTAGAATTGGAGGACCAGAACAGAGCACTCAGAGGTAGAGGGACCCATGTTCTTACTATATGGCCTACCTCCGAATGGGCAATGATCCTACATATGGACTGATTAACATATAACAAACATACCACAGATGCCAGTGGCCTAACACAGAAGAAGCTTATTTCCTTCCCTATGTAACCAGCTCTGATCAGGGACCACCGGATTCAGGGCCCCAAGTCGCTGGTGTCTTGGACCTCTGTTGTTCCAGATGCAGTGCAATAGAGCCCTTTCAGTTCTTCTGGAAGATAAATAGAAGACTCAGGAAGCCCTGCCTGGGAGGACCCTTTTACTCTCATTCTGTGGCAACATGAGTTGTGCAGTCTGATTTTATGTGAACGTGGGCTGGAAAATACAGCCTTTGGCTGGCCTGCTGCCCCTGGAGACAGTTCCACACAGGGGAGTGAGGGATATTTGGAGGGAAGCAGGCCATCTCTTCCATGCCAGGGCCCTCCTCCCACCTCTCAGTTCTGAGCAGCTGGTGTGGGACCAGTTTCAAGCTGATGGGAGCCAGGGAGGACAGATGTACCTTTCTCTCATCTTATTTCTAGCTGGTTTTTGCAAACACCACTTTTGAGATCTTTGCTGAGGCTGTGTAACACCTGTACTGTACTTGACTTAATATTCTCTTTAAATCGATTTACTTTATAATTTAGTTTCACTTGAATAATAATATGTGGGAAATCATAATGGATTTGATAATTATATTTTTCCTAACATATCCTAAAATATATAAATATTTCAATAAAATTCCCGCACATTTACTGTACCAAACATTTGTAGGGCAGGAACAATGTGCTTTGTACATCTGAGGAAAGACAGTGGTTGAGTTCAGAAAACTCTCCATGCCCTGATCTGCCTTTGCTCTGAGTTCACGCTCTGCCCCTTTCCTCTTATATACTAATCCTTCAAATGAATTGATTTGACTTTGGTTCTCCCAATCTGCCAACTCACTCCTATCTGTGGCCTTTGCTGTACCTCTGTCAAGAATACATCCCGTACATCTTCACCTGGCTGACTTCCTAGACACTGAAGTCTTAGCTCAGATAGCTCTACCTCAGGGAGCCATTGAATCTAGATTGGCTGTCTCTACCCGACCCTTTATAGTTATCCCTTGTCTCACCTCTTTTAAGTATGTCAAAAGACCTAACATTTTTTTTTACGTTAGTGGAATGTAAATTCCAAGTTGGATGTGCTGGCTCAGGCCCCGCCATCGTACCACGGAGGCAGGAGGGTCACAACTGAGGCCAACGTGAGCTCTACAGGTTGCTAAATGAATAAAAGTTGAAAAAATTGAAACCATGTATGTCACTAATAAAGGAAAATTAAATCAGTCTTATCAGTTTCATATTAATGCTTGATATGTATTGCTCAATCTGGATTGATGAAGAGACAACTTGAAGTGAGACCCTTGCGGAGCCAGCATCTGGGTTTGCAGCTCACTGGTCACCTGACTTACCACCCAACCACAGAGACAGAAGCTGGGCAAAGCAGAGCAACGGGCCAGACCTGCTGTCAGAAGACAGACCCTGTCCCCACTTAAAGCAAGGAAACAGGAAGGGAGGACCAGAGAGGTCAGAGATCCCACTCCTCGAGGCTGAAGCATGGTGGCCTCCCAGGCCAGGGAGCCCACCACAGGGAGACTTTCAGCCTCCACCAATCAGATTGACTCCTGCACTTCATCTTTGGGGGAAGGACTAAAATTAAGAGATTTTAAAACCTGAAGGTGTCTATTTCACAGCTTAAAATGGAAAATAAGAAGGGGACTGGGGAATTATGAAGGTGGTAAACACTGTTTTTCTTGCAAAAGTCAGGCCACAAAAGAAGTCTAAGGCAAGGGAAGAGGCCGGTATTCCCCAACTGTCTGGAAACACTTCACGGAATCCGTGATGCATGTCCCTGATCCCCTTCAAAAGTAAGGAGTTCAGTCCTGCCACTCATTACTATGGCGATCACAGCCAATTTTGCCCAAGGAACTGTCCTAGATGGTGTGTTCATTTCTGGGGTCGGTTCACACGTGACTACTAAAGGATAAAGCCTTGTTTCCCCACCTCAACCCAGGGCAATTCCAAAAGGCTGTACCAACTTGCAGCCCACAACTTTGCTTCTCAGTCTCTCCTGTTACCCAAGCCTAGTACCTTCATCTGCTCTCAGAGTCTGCTGATAAAGCTCCATTCCCAGGGAGCCCTGGGACTATGTTTGTTAAAACCTAATTAGCTGCATCCTCATCATCAGTTACTGTGTTCCCAGTAGGAACCAATACCTCACCAAAGCTTTTTATTAGATTTGCTTCTTGTATTTGAAGTTGAGACAAACCACATCCAAATAAATAACTCTTGGTACACTTGAATCATTCCCTTAAAGCTATTCAAGACAGTAGGACATAGTTGCATTCACTTGTAGTCTGAACTATTCGGCGTGAACTTAGAAAATCAAGGCAGGCAGTAGATCAGTAAAGTAAGACCCCGCCTCAAACAAATACAACCGTACTCAAGACAACAAAAAGTTAAAATTAAAGAAGTTGATGCAAATAGCTAAAATCAAGTCCTGTCTGTAGAGCAGCTGGCGTGCCCCCAACTTGCTTCACCTGGAACATTGAACACTGTACTTGTGATGGCATCGACTTGGCCCTTCCTGCTCCCTGGTCTTTAGCCTGCTCAAGGGAAAGCCTGGATGCCTGGATAGTGAGATTTCTTGGACACTCTTGGACTTCTCCATGAAAGAGCTGGACCGTGGCTCTTGCACACCTACTGCCTAGGAACTACAGCACAGCAATTCTGGTGCCCAGGTCTGACCCACAGGACATGTCAGCTTTTCTCTTACCACCAGGTGATGTGTGTAGCTTCGCCAGCAGCTGCCACAGTCAGGTGACACCACCTGCAAGTCTAGGGCAGTCAATTCATGGAGTACCTCTGTCACATGCCACCATCTCTGGGGGGCTGGGAAACATGATGTTTGCCTTCTTGTGTTTGTGTCGTTTCCTTTTATTGGCCTTTCCTGTGCCCTTACTGCTACCTTGGGATCACAGTGCCCAGAGGAAAGCATTAGCATGTATACTTTTCCTTACTTTCCTCCTTAGATGACCCAGGGGAAGGCAGACATTAACTTGTTTGTCACTAAATGTTGCTTTAATGCAGGTGGCTGGGAGTGGTTACCTAAAACTGCACTGGAAGTGGTAGATCAAGGTGCAGACCACTAGTTTAGCTTGAAACTGGGTGCTTTCTCTTGAATCTAAATGCTCACGGAGAACTACAACAAATAATTACTGTTCATTTCCTGATAAAGGCAGTCCTTGGGGATGAGTGAGAGAGGCACATGGTAATCACCGGAAAGGAAACCAAAATGCTCTAAAAAGGAAGAGGAATTGAGATGACCGACCCATTGACTCTGACCTGCAGACCTCTCTTCTCCAAACTTTCACTCTCTACAGGTTCACAGTCAAATAGGTAAATGTTTAGGACGATAGAGAATGCTGTTGTCACGTGTAGTAGTTTTCTAGGCCTGCCATAACAAACCTGGGTGACTTAGAACAACACATATTTCCTCACAGTGCTGGAGGCTGGAGATCCTCATTCAAGGTGTAGGCAGGGGTCTTATGGGAGAACTCATCTCTTCTGTCTTCAAATGGAGTCAGAAATTCTTGGCTGTATCTCCTTGTTCAGTCTTCATATGCCTTCTGTCTCTCTCTGTGTGTTGTCTTCTTTCTTTCTCTTAGGAGGACATTAGTAATGGTATTTAGAGCCAGTCCATTTAATGCTGAAGAGCCTCTGCATATCAATGTATTCCATTAGATATACAAAACATTTTTCCTCCCAAGTAATTATAACTTCCGAGAGTCAGAACTTGTTAGAGTTAGATGGTTATTATTTAACCAACTAAACTACATTAAAGGTGGTTTGCCTAGAGATGTTTGCATGTTCTTAACCACGATTTAAATAGTCCTGTATGTTCCTTGACACTGCACCATTGTCTTACCTGCTGGAGCAAAGCAAAGGCATCCCGAGTTCTACAGACAGTTGCAGCCGCGCTTCTGAACATCCATCTGAAATTTACCATGCTTCACCTTCTCTGTTCAAGATGGGGAGAGGGATCCTCTCATAGTGACCCCCTCTGTGGGACCCCTTGAACGTGACATGATGCCCCTGCTGATAGGACCAGTAAGGATTCCCGAGCTGCCTCTGTCAATCACCCTGACTCAATATTTACATTTTTCAGAACTTTCTTGTGGCAAATTTTAGGAGAAAGAATCCTCCTAATCACAAACATTTGCAGTACTTGATCTTGCTGAAATTTGTCCACTGATGTTGAAAATAGCCATGCACAGCCCAGAGGCTCCCACAGTCATGCCTGTTTGTTCAGTTTACCAGATGAACAGACTTCATAGGCACTTGTGGGGATCACCAGGCACTGGAAGAAAGAGAACGTGATGTGCCTGAGGTCAGATGCCACATAAAACATCTTAGCAAATGCCACCTTCCTTCTATCTATTCTTGGGTCATTTTTTTCTCCGTTTCCTCAGGGACTGCACTGGATTTAGACTGTTTTCCCCTCAGATTCCCTACTCGACTGCCAACCCTTTGCTTCCAACAGTAAATACCACCTAAAATTTCTAGAAAGTTGCAGACATTAAGTAAATTCCCTCAATGCACCCTGTCCTGCCCCCTCACAGCCACACCTCTTCTCATGCCTGTTTTTCTTGTCATTCTTAGGCGCATTCAAAGCTAAGCCTGCCTTTGGTGTAGCTGTTTATCCCCTTCCTTCTTTCTTTCTTTCCTTCCTTCTCTCCTTCCTTCTTTCCTTCCTTCCTTCCTTCCTTCCTTCCTTCCTTCCTTCCTTCCTTCCTTCCTTCCTTCTTTCTCTCTCTACTCTCTATCTCTAGTTCTTGCTCGCTCTCCTCCTCCTCCTCCTCCTCCTCCTCCTCCTCCTCTTCCTCCTTCTTTTCCTCTTCTTACTAATTTTTGCAGTTCTATGATGTGAACCCAGGACCTTGCATACGCCAGGCAAGTACTCTACATTGAGTAACCTTCATAGACTTTAGTTTTCCTTTTTAAAAAATGTTTTCTTATTTATTTTTATTTTATGTGTATAAGTGTTTTGCCTCTGTGTATGTAAGCACATCACATGTATGTGATATCCACAGAGGCCAGAAGAGGGTGTTGGACCCCCTGGAACGAGAGTTATGGATGGTTACTAGCTACCGTGTGGGTGCTAGGAACTGAACCCAGTCCTCTGTAAGAGCAGCCAGTGTTCCTAACCCACTTAGATTTTTTTGTGTGTGTTCTCTGTGACTTCACACTATCAGTTCTTTCCCCCTTTTTCAGTGACCCTATGTAGATATAATTTATACCCAGAAAACTCATCCCTTTAGGAATAATATAGTGTTTTTATTCTGTAAAATTTTGCATTGATAATTTGTACCTAATTCCAGAATTTTCTCATCATAACAAGAAGAAACCTCCCCCTACCCCCCATCTTCTGTACACATTGGCAAGATCTTCTCCTTTCCCTCTGCCTTCTTATCCATGGCCCCAGCTCCAGGCAACCACTTACCTACTTTCTGTCTAGAATTTTCAAATTTAGAGTATTTCACAAGGTTCATCTAAAAAGTGGACTTTTACTTCTGCCTTCTTTTACTTAACATAGCCTTTACAAGCTTTATTCAGTATATATTAATGTATAGTAATATTTAGTAGTATATATTAATGCTTTATTTACTTTGAGAATAATATCCCACCAGATCTAATTTACCTATTTATCAGTTCATAAACATTTGAGTTGGTTATACCTTTTAACTATTATGCATAGTGATACTAAGGACATTCATATGTAAGTGTGTGTGCGTGTGTGTGCGTGCGTGTGTATGTTTGTGTGTTCTTTGGGCATATACCTAGAATTTCTGGGATATACAGTGTTATGATGGATCCAATCATTATAAGGTGATTGGATGGTGAAGGTTCTCATCTCATGAATGGATTAATTAAGTCATGGATTCATAACTTGATGGCATTATTGGGAGGTGGTAGAAACTATAAAAGATGTGGCCTAACTGGAAGAAGTGATTACGGGGCTATGGCTTTGAATGATACAGCATGTGCTGTGCCCCCTCCGCTTCCTCTTTTCCCTGTTTACCATGAGATCAGACGTTTTCCTCCACCATGTCCTATTGTCATGGTGTTTCGGCTTCACTTCAGGCCCACAGCAATGGAGCCAGTAGCTTATTGTACATTGAAGCCTCTGAACTGTAAGCCAGAATAAATCTTTCCTCCTTTAAATACTTTCAGATACATGTCACAGTGACCACAGGCTAATTAACGGAATGGTAACTCCGTAGCTAACATTTTGAGAAAGTGCCAAACTATTTCCCAAACTGTACACCATTTTATTACCAGAAAAGTATACAGATTCTGATTTCTCCACATCTTCAGCAGCACGTTATTATTGTTTTATTATATTCAGTTCAGAAATGGCATACCATCCATTCTACTTCTGTTTGCATTTTCCTAATGGCCATTCATGTGAAACCCCTTTCCATGTAATTATTAGCTATATACTATATCTTCTTTGGAGAAATGTCTATTCAGATGCTTAACTTTCTTTCATAAAACCAGAAAGACAACTTACTCTTGGGCTGTGCAACTTCTTCTCTTCTATATTTATTTAAACTTCGGAGAGTTGACATTATCAATTCATCATTTAACCCTATGGAAGTGCTTTTATTGATATATGAAAGGCTTTCCAACTGCCAAAGACAATGTACACTTTTAGCCTATTCTTTCTTGGCTTTCTGTAGTATTCTACAGTTTACCACTTCCTTCCCCTCTGAAACTTTCAGATCTCTAGTTGTCTTTTTATCTCTTTGATTACAGCGTTTTGGTCTCCTTTGAGAATACTCATTTTCCATACTGTTAAACACTGGTGGCCCTTCGGGGTCTGTCTTTGGTGTAATTCTCACATTATATTTGGCCTAGGAAATGTCATAGTCTCTCAATTTTTCCTTCTACCTGTATGCTGATGAGTACTAAATTGTTAACTTTCTAGTACTCAGGCAGGCGTATCCATCTGCCTTGTGAATATCTATTTGAAAATCCTATAGGCTTGTCATATACAAAGAAATCAAAACAACACTTTGAAACCTCTTCATCCTGCCCAACCTGTTCTTCCAGCTTGATACAAATATTTGGATCATAGAAAAAATTAAACATCTTCCTGTATGAGGTGAGAAATGCCTCAGTTTATTAAGACAGGTTGGTAATCCTGCCTCTGCGTTAGAAGATTCAGTAGAGCAGAGAGATTGGACACAGTTGTGTTCCAAGGCTGGCAGCGAGAGAGAGAAAGAGAGAGAGAGAGAGAGAGAGAGAGAGAGAGAGAGAGAGAGACTGAGAGGCAGAACTGATTTAGGTGCTTAGTAAATCTAGCTAGGGGAGGGTAGTAGGGAGCTGGATGAACTGTTATGAAGGATAATGCTCATGTGTGGGGAGGAGCATGTGGTTTCATGTCTCTGGTGGCAGATAAGAGGAGCGAAAGCAGCAGGTGTCAAGGTGGAGACCAGAATTTGAAATGCCTCAAATGACACACGAAATATTTGAAATTTGTTGGGTATACAGGAGAAACTCACTGGCACTGTTTATCAGAGTAGTGGTAGCATCCAAGCTGTATTTTAAGAATACTTAAAAAGTCTGGGCCTGAAGAGATGGCTCAACAATTAAGAGCACTGGCTGCTCTTGCAGAGACCCAGGGTTCCCTTCCCAGCACCCACAAAGCAGTTGTCTGTGACTCCAGTTTCAGGGGATCCAAAGCCCTCTTCTGGCTTCCAGGGGCATTACATGCATGTTGTGCACTTAACATATATGCAGACAAAACACTCATACACATAAAATAAAAATAAATAAAAGGAAGTCCTATGTATCTAGACTTTGTATGCATTTTACCTCCTCCTCTCCTTTTAAAAAAAGGTATTCCCAGGTACCTCATATTCAGTGAAGGGAAAGGTCTTGGGAGATCACCTGTCCTTCTCTGGAAGGTGAGATCCTTATATTTAAACATAAAAATTGTTAAAGCCATATCAGACACTAACTTGCCAAAGTTCATCCACTTGAGGTGTCTCCTCCACTGTACTTGATGAAGCTGAAATGTGTGTCACTATGTCCCAAAGGCAGGAAGAAAAAGTATGCATTAAACAAATAGGAAAAAAAAGACAAAAGAAAAACCCACCAACAGTCATATGTTGCAGGTGTGCAGACTCTTCTCCAGGCAGCTGCCCCCCTCATCCTGTAATGTTGATGAAGTTGGAGCAGAACAGGGGGACAGAGGAGTTTTCTTGGGGTATAGAATGCAAAATTAGTTTTATACTTCATGATTTCTTCCAGGACCCCTTTTTCCCCAGACTGTCTTCTCAAGTTGTAAGCAATCTGCCCCTCTCCTGCTCCAATATCTATGAAGCTCTCATGCCTTTTTTTTTCTAGACTGTCTGTGAACTCTTGAAGGCAGGAATTATGTCATCTGTTGCTATACTGTTCATGTGCTCAGTGCAGAACCTCCCTTGGGACAGTAATCATCAGTGTGACCAGGCTGATGTGATATAAAGAGCAATCTTTTGGAGAATATAAAGAAAATTCTAGAACTTCTACTTGTGCTTATCTTTTAACATGAAATATAGAAGAAACCAATCTGCATCATTCTTTAAGGCCTAGATTAAAGTGGTACACCCATACATAGTGTTTTGTAGTCACTATTCAAAATTCTTTTCAGGGGAACAGAGGTTGCTAAAATATTTTGGGATCACTGCTCCCATGTGGAATGAATGATTATTGCTTGAAGAATCAGAAACTCAAAAGAGTAAGTTTAAATAGGAAAATTCATCATCCAAGAAAAATCTAGAGTATTTGTTTATTCTTAGCAAAAAACCAAATACAAATACTAAACAGTGCCTTATGTATTCATGGTGGCACACAAGGCTCTGAAGGCTGTTTTGTTGCTCAAAGATGACCACATGCACAGATACAGAAGGACTTTGGGGAAGCTGTGGCTCCCTGGGCTCATGTGCTGTAACAGCAGAGGGCCTGGGAGCTGAGCTGCACACCATTCTTTTGGAAATGGGATTTAGCACCATTTTTTCTGAAGGATATTTTGACAAATACGTCAGAAACCTTTAAAAGTATTTTGCCCCTGTAGAAACAAGTTTACCAATATTTAGTTCCTTGATTAAACATGTATATAAATCTCACAATGCAGTTTACTACTATCATTCATAAAACTCAGAAGATGCAGAGAAACACTGACTAGAGAAAAAAACTCCAAAAAAAACAGGCAAAAAAACCTTTTCCCCAACAAGTAAGTGAACATTTTTGCCTCACTCCTGAACATTTAAAAAAATATATTACTTATTTTTTTTATTTTATGTGTATGAGTGTTATTCCTGCATGTAGGTAAGTGCACCCGTATCGTGCAATGCCCACGGAGGACAGAAGCCGTCAGATCCCCTGGAACTGGAGTTACAGACAGTTGTTACCTGCCATGTGGGTGCTGAGCTTCTAACCTGGGTCTTCTGTAAGAACAGTCAGTGTTCTAAACTGCTGAACCATCTCTCCAGCCCCATATTAGCCCATCTTTTAATTGGGTTACTTCCTTTCTTGAATCTTTGTTTTTTGAGTTCTTTATATATTCTGGATGTTACACCTCATTAGTAATTAGAGAAATGCAAATTAAAACCACTTCAAGATTTCATCTTACTCCAGTCAGACTGGCTAAGATCAATAAAACAAATGAAACCAAGTGTTGCAGAGGATGTGGGGAAAGGGGAACACTTACCCACTGCTGGTGGGATTGCAAACTTGTTCAACCCCTATGGAAAGCAGTGTGGAGAATGCTTAAAAAACCAAAAATGAACCTACCATTTGACCCAGTTATACCACTCCTTGGCATATACCCAAAGAACTCATCCTATTGCAGAGACACTTGTACA
>NW_008343479.1:629732-675977 GCF_000622305.1 Nannospalax galili | reverse complement strand
GATGAATGGATAATGAAAATGTGGTACATTTACACAATGGAGTTCTACTCAGCAATAAAGAAAGATGAAATAATGAAATCTGCAGGTAAATGGATGGATCCAGAAACTGTTTTATTAAATGAAGTAACACAGACTCAGAAAAACAAAAGATTTATGTTCTTCCTCATATGTGGGTCCTAGCACCAAATCCTTATAAGTGACTATGTATCCAGACGTAACTACAAGAACCAGGATAATGAAAAGGAACCAGGGAAGTAAAGGAAAAGAAAGAATCTAACAGATAAGAATAGTAGGAAAAAGGTGTTACTAAGGGAGATATGGATAAAAATGGGGTTATTTAAATGGGGGTGCTTATACAAGGAACCTAGGAGATAAAGGGAAATAAGGAGCTCAAAAGAGGTGGGACCATAGGAGAAGGGTATTATTAAGGGAGAGATGGGAAAAATGGGATCACTAAATGGGGAAACCATGGTGAAAGGGTTAGACAGTGTGAGAGAGAAATAATGCCTAACTAGTTTTAAAAAACCAGAGGGAACCATATTAGTCCAACAACCTACTGACAAATTATACATACAACTAGTTCAAGGAAAAAAACATATATCTAGTCAAGGTTTATCTGAAAATGTTTGGTTTTTGCCCAAGCTTTATCTACATAACACATGGTAATTAAAAGCACCAGACTGGTGGAACTAACCTTCTTGGATGTTTAACAGTCATACTTTGAGGCCTATACCAATCTGGTCAGAGGGACTTAAAGGACAGTTTTTGGTCCTTGCCCTCCAAGGTCTACTAAGTTCCAGCAGACTATGGAGCACCACTCTAAATGTTCTGGAACTGTGGTAAGTCACCTATCATCTTGTTCATGGAGACCATGGAGACCCCAGCAGATGGACTTGAACCAGTGTCCAGTCTACAAAGAGTAGGGTCTGGTAAAATAAAGGAGCCAGAGGCTCCTCCCAAGCCCATGTGACCCCTGAGGAACAGAGCCTCAAAAGGCCTTAAGAGTAAAAATAAATTGGTTAATCTGGGCCAACTGTATGGTTTTAAATACCCAAAAGGAAAGTATAACCAAAGAATAAAGAGGGTTAATATAAATTTTTAAGAGTTATGTGTATAGCTAAAGGCTACATAACAAGAAACAATGTCAGACAGGAGATACCTTCCTTTGAGTTGTTGGCCAGGGTGGCCTAGGAGACTCATAGACAGTAACCCAGCATAGAACTAGGAAAAAGAACAGAAGACTCCAATCTTATCTAAAGGAATGTTAGCAACTAATTGCTGCTAGTTGAGGAAGAGCTGATCTTCCTAAAATAAAGGACTCTAGATAGGCTGACTAGACTCAGTGAATAGACTTGCACTGAGGAACAGCTGGGGGCACTGACAACACAGTGGACAGTAACAGGGATGACAGAATCTATGGGATCCAGTGGAGGGGGCTGCTATGGGAGGGTGCCATTTGGAATGCGGGTATAAAGATGAATAAGATTGGGATGTTCTATATGAAATACACACACACGCACACACACACACAAATCAATAAAAAAATGGGCTAAGAAAAATAAAAAGTCTGAACTCCTCAAATACCCAACGACATGGGGCTCTTGATACAATATATATTTTACCAATTCAATGTAACACAAGCCAATTATAACCTGATATGCAGATGCATAGTTAATTACCATGAAAGCTATTTACAACACTGTAAAAGGAAAATTAAATGGGTTACATATTATTATGTAATACAGAACAATTCTATTGCTTTAAACCCATATAGGAAAGAGTCAGACAAATTTTGTTGATGCTTTTAAAGTTTTATTTTTAAATCGATGTGTGGTAAAGTGAAGTTTTATGAGTTTTAGCTATGTATAGATTAGTGCCACCAGCACAACAATCAGGATAAGTAGTCCGAACATTTCAAACAAACTTATACTGGCAGTTGAAATCACACCCACCTCCTATTCCTCGTTTATACCAACCACTGTCACAACCACTATTCTCTGCTGCCATGGCTTTTCCCTTCCAGAATGTCATATAAATGGGATCACACAGTTTGTAAGCCTTAAAAGCCAACTTATTTCAGTAAAATGTCTTTGAGATGTGTACAGTCATAGTTTTAAAAATCATTGTTGAGTAGCATGTTATTATGTAGTTGTACCACTGTTTTCTTGTAGTTCTGGTGTTTGAATCAAGGACCTTGAATATCCCACACAAGCATACTGCTGCTGAGCTACATCTCTAGCCCTGCAGTTGTTTATTTATTCTCCTCTTTAAGAGAATTTGAGTTGTTTCCTCTTGAGGGTTCTATGAATAGAGTGGCTATCATATTTGTACATAGGTTTTTATGTAAACATTTTGTTGACCATATGCTAAGTGTATTTTTATGCTATGGGAACCTATCAAACTGTGTCCTTTTTACTTTCTCATTAGCAATGCATAAGAGATGGTGCTTTGCATTCTTTTTAAAAGTATTTTATTTATTATTTTTACTTTATGCATACAAGAGTATTGCCTGCGTGTAATTAAGAGCACCTGTGTCCTGCAGTGCCCATGGGGAACAGAAGAGGGCGTTGGATCCCTTGGAACTGGAGCTGTGTGGATGGTTGTTAACTGCCATGCAAGTTCTGGGACTCAAACCTGGGTCTTCTGCAAGAGCAGCCCATGCTGTTAACCACTGAGTCATCTCTCCAACCCCTGCTTTGCACTCTTGTCAGCGCTTGCTGTGGTCAGTTTTTAAAAATGATTTATTTCAGCCATTCAAATAGACATGCAGTGGTATCTTATTGAGGTTTTCACCTTCTTTTCCCAATGGCTGATGATGCTGAACACCTCCTTATGTACTTATTTACCATCTGTACATTCTGTATAAGGAGTGTTTATTCACATCTTAGGTACATTCTGAAAAATCAGAACATATACTTTCTTAATATTGAATTCTGAAAGTTCTCTACATATAAACAGAAATCCTTTGTTAGGTATGTGATTTATCATTTTATTATTTTATGCATTGTGTTTTTAGTCCTGCATCAAGAAGTGTTTGCCTAACCTTAGGTTGTGGTTTTCTCTAAACATTTTCCTAAATGTTATGTCATTTTGAATTTTATATTTAAATCAAAGACCCATTTTGAGTTAATTTTCATATGGCATGAGATTTAAGTTGAAGTGCTTAATATATTTGCATAGGTATATTCAACATGATTTTTTGAGAAGAAATGAATGAAGGTGCCTTTGTGTTTCTATCAAAGCTCAATTGGCTATCTGTATATAAATCTGCTTCTGGACTCCTTGTCCTATTTCAGCGACCTCTGTATTTATCTACTTTCCTACTATAACCATCTGATTGCTTTATAGTGTACTCTAAGATCAGGAAAAGAAAATGCTCCAACTTGATTCTTTTTCTTTTTTTCTCTTTGTTATTCTAAACAAAAATTGTTATTCATTACTTTTTTGCTTTCACTTATAAATCTTAGAATCAACTACTTTAGAAACAAAACCATTTCTATCGGAAATTCCCTAATGATCTAAATGTCCATTTATAAGGAATTACCATTTTAGCTTAGTGGTGGCATGTGCCTATAATCCCAGCACTCAGGAAGTAGAGGCAGGAGGATTACATGTTTGAAGCCAAGGCTGGACTACAGAGTGAGCCCCAAACTAGCATGAACTTCATGCATGACCTTGCTTCAGAACAAATTATACCAAAAAAGAATTACCATCTGAACTGTACTGAGTCTTCCTATCTATGAATATTGTATGTCTCCTCCACTGTGCTGACTTCAACAAAGTTGATTATTTCTTTTTTATTATCTCCTTATTGAAGGTCTCCTGATAAAGTTTATTGCTATTTACTTTAGAAATCAAAAGATCTTTTTGTAGGGTTAATCAGAAAAAGAATGGAACTGGGGAGTAGAGAAGCCATCATTGTAACCTGGTACAGCTCCCACTGCTAATAGGATGAGGAATTCCAGTGGATGGATGTGGTATGAGTCTAGGATGGGGAAAGTTGGCTGGTGGTCAGGATTAGGAAAGACCAGGGAAAGACAGTGATCCTAATAGAAACTCTCCCAGTGATGAGAGAATGTCACATGTTGACTTGGGTAATATCTGAACATCAAAGTGGGTCAAGAGGCCAGGTCCTAGCTCCTGGGATTAAAGAGGGGTATTCCTACTGTTATCAGAATAGATATAGTCAGAAAAAGTGTCAGAATGGGTAGTAACTGCTCCATGTATTGCAACTGTGTGTTAGGAGAGAGAAACAAGTCAGAGATCCAGATCTGAACTCAGCATTATCCTGGATCATAAGCCAATTATAAAACATTAAACCTTTTGAGAATTTAAACCAAAGCCTCATAACTTCTACTTAGCTAAGTCCTGTATTAGTTCTAGGGGTGGCACAGTGCTGTGCCTGAAGGTAGAAGTCAGGTGGCCTCAGCTGCAAGGAGAGGAGGAATGTTAGGGTAGTGAGTCAGGGGGATGCACTGATCATTTATTGACTCATTTACTACATGAAAGGCATTCTTAAGTATTATTGCTACAGTGTGCTTGTGGAATGAGCCAGACATTATGCTAACACATGCTTGAACACACCCACCCATTCATACACACATATGCTCATGTGCACACACATGGGTGGTTGCACAGGAGGAATGGTAAGCAGTGGCCAAGTGCCAGCTGGGAAACCCACAGCAGTTGAGACTTGGGCACTAGGAGCACCACAGGTCAATTCAAAAGGTAGCGGCCAGTATCAAAAAGCAAACTGGGACAAAGTATACCTACAACCTGAGGCCTTATGACACCAGAAAATAGGTTGATGGATTTCCCCTTAGAATTAGGGGGGACAAGAAAGTATTTGAATGGCCTTTGAGAAGCTAGTGAAGTCTGAGTACATGGACTTGACCAAAGAGAGAACCTGTTTATAAAGCGAATCAGTTCTTAAGTTAACTAATAGTGTGGGTGAGGATGAGATTGTTTTTTCCAACAGGAGAACAGATCAGCACCTTCTTTTCAGCATCTGAGAGAAAAAGATAGCTACTCTATTGAACTTGAACTTGTTTGTTGTACACTATTATCAGAAACGATTGCTCTTTGTGAATTGATTTCTAGCCAAGGATTAACCAGATGTGACCTTAGAGCCTTGGTAATAGCTGGAGGCTCACCCAGTAGAGGGAAGTCTATTGTTTATGAACAAAGGAGGCATTTATGGACCCCTCAACCTCAGGCAAGTATTTTTTCATTCAAGTGGCATAAGAAGTTATAAACAGCTCAGTGAACCCCTAAACGTGTCTTACGCTATCTGGAAGGATGAGATGATCTAAGGCATGATTGGAATAAAAATCGTGATACTAGCCACCTGCTTTGAAGGGTTGAAATTCATTATCTAACCCTAACGTAATAAGATTACTGATAATGATGCTATTTAGCTGTGTATGCTTTGCACTTGGCAAAATGTTTTTTGTACCCATTATTATGACAGCTTTTTTTTTCCTGTATGAGTACATCTAGATACATTTAAAAGATAAACACAAGTGAACTATGTTGTACAGAATTTCAGACTTAGGTAAAACTATAATCAAGGAGATGGTGACAGTGAGACCAAAACAGTGGTGGCCCTAGCAGGGAAAGGTACCATGACTGGGAGGGGGCCTGCAGGGCATCTGGAGTGCTGGTTACATCCTTTTTTAAAAAGAAGTATCTTATTTATATTTTTATTTTATGTGTATGAGTGTATTACCTGCACCCATAAGTACACCCGTGTCATGCAATGTCTGTGGAGGCCAGAAGAGTGTGTTGGATCCCCTGGAGCTAGAGTTATGGACAGTTTTTAGCCACCATGTGGGTGCTAGGAAATGAACTGGGGTCCTTTGCAAGAGCTGAGCCATCTCTCCAGCCCCTGTATCTGCTTCTTGAGAGGGATTTACATAGAGCCTCGCTGAACAATAATTTGTCAAATTACACATTTAGGACTTTATTTATGCACACGTATTTTATTTCACAGCGAATAGTAAGAAAAAAGGGAAAGAAAATAAGTTTATTTGAGTTGTCACATCCCAAACTGGTTATTGGTTGTTGTAGTTCTAGGTTAGAGGAGGCTTAGAGCTATCTATATATAAAACAGGTGATTGCCTTAGTAATATTTCAGATATGCCACTGACTGACATATAGCTGTCCTGATTCCACATCAAATGTTCTGGAGTAGTGGCGACATTGCTCCTTCTAAGATTTAATAATTCCACATATCTCTTTATTACAAATAGAATTGAGTTTAAAAAGATCTTTGGCTCTATAATAGCTAGAAATATCAAAACAAAACAAATAACAACTAAAAAAACCCCAAAACCCGAGGATTGATTAATTTAGCCTTTCAGTTCAAGCCAGTAGGATGGATGTGCCCAACTTCTTAGAAACAACATCACTCTGAGAAATTAGAATCTTTTACATATAAGATCAAATCTTTTTTGACATTTTCTATACAAGTATATTATATGCATTATATGCTTAGTGTAAAACTCTTAGAA
The DNA here is from genome assembly GCF_000622305.1 of Nannospalax galili. Lineage (NCBI taxonomy): Eukaryota > Metazoa > Chordata > Mammalia > Rodentia > Spalacidae > Nannospalax > Nannospalax galili. Next base: position 669,465 of record NW_008343479.1, on the reverse strand, counting down.
AAATTCAGGAGACTGAAGACGGAGACCTACAGACCAATTTCAAATCCCAATCCTAGTCATAAGCACTGTTAAATTTTGATGTCTTCAATCTATGTTTGTATGGTGTTCACAAAACTGGTATCCTGAAAATTCGGTTTTGAAACTTCCTTTTTAAACTCAGCAGCATATTGTGAATATACTCTCATACTAATAATTCTTCAAAAACAGAATTAATGCTGCTCATTTTTTTTTCAAAGCTGAGAACTGAACCCAAAACTGTGTCCCTGCTAGGCAAACACTCTACCATTGAGCTAAATTTTCAACCCCAATTAATACCTCTTGAACATAACATTGTATGGAATATTATATCATTTTAAAATCAATTTCCATTTGTTGGCTCTTTGTGTTTTTCCAGTTGCTACCTTTATAAATACCTTTACAGTAAGTATCATTATAAATACACATTTATACACAACCATTGTTATTTCCTTAGAAACAGTTCCTAGAAGAAAAATCATTGGGTATAGGTCAAAGGGTATGCCTACTTTAAAGGCTTTTAGGTAATATTGGCCAAATTGCCTTTCAGAGAAATTGCCTCAATTTATACTCCCACAGGAGTATATAAATTTATTTCCCTAACCATGTCAGTACCAGATGAACTAATTTAAATAAAAAATTTTATTATAACAAGGTGACTTTATTTGTGTTTTTTAGCCTTTATGTTGATTTGATTCCTTCAGTTGTTCAAGTAAAATTTTATGTAATTTATCCTGCTAGAGTCATAATGCTCAAATGAGAATTAGGGAACTCAGAAAGCTCAGTATATACACACCTTTAAGTGTTTCCATTTAAAACATGAAGGGAATCCACTATTATGAAAGAGGAGAGTAAGTTTTGTCTGTTTTCACATTACAGCTCTCAACTGAATCACTTATTTGCCTTACTAATGCCTCATTAGGTGTTCTAAGCACATTCACGTATTGTTAAAATACCTAACAATCATTCATAGAAATGTGAAGTCAAACAAACCCAGTGTATCAATTTGCCAAATTCAACAAACTCCTTGGCAATCTGTTTATAAGACCCTATGGGGGACAGCAGTTAGGAATAGGTTAGACAGCCCATTAGCTTATGAAAAGAGCTGTCGATGCAATCACAATCTATTTGCCTGCTTTTCACTGACATTTTTTCCAGAGGTAATGGTAATGGAAAGCTATTTCCCACATTCATACCCAGGCACTTAGCAGCACAATGGAGAGGTTAAACTGGATGAAACAAACATTGCTGTGATGTTAATCTTCCTATAACTAGAAGGATGTTGGGCCCTAGGTAGAATTATATTTATTTGAAACATTTTGGGGGACAATCCTTTGGCTTATTTTAATGAGATTTGTCTTATTAGTGGAAGCTTAACAAGGCTTTTGGAAAGAAGCATCCTCATGGAGAAATTTGGGGGGAGTATGGACTTGGCTGTCACTATTTCAGTACTCCGGAGGGTCAAATTGAAAAGATCAAGGGGTGGAAACCAGAGTCTGCTTTAGGTAGTCTAAAGACATATATGTATAACAACTATAGTCGTACCAAAAGGAAGAAAAAGCCCCCTTTCCAAGCTATCCCTGCAGACTAGTTAGGAATGCTAACAATTCACGAACGTTATCTTGGGGCCCCAAGTCTGTGGTTTTTGTGGGGGGTTGTGTGGGTCTAGGCTCTGGTGGAGTGCTCCAGCTGTGAAATAAGCAACCCAGGAGTATAAGACACGCTACGTTAATATTCTACAAATAGTTTATTTGCTTTTGAGTGTGATATCACTCAAATGTGGCTCAAAGCAGTAAGGAACTATCGGGTTGAGTTAGGCTAATGTCAGGTGAGATGTTCTCAAATCTTACAGACATCCATTTCTTTCTTATAGAAACTTCATTGGGAGCTACATGGTTCTCCAGGGAGTCTCCCCTTCAGTCAGTGACGTATGGCTCCAAGCTACTTTAATTTGCTCTTGCAGTATCTCAACATGGAGCATCTAGAACTCTATGGCAGGGAATAAGAGAACACAGGAGAATCACATCATCCACCTGTGTGTCACTTCTACTTATATCTATTGGCTAGAACGAGTCACATGGTTCACTTTGGTGGCAAGGAAGAGTGACAGATAGTCTTTCTATGTACCTAGAAAGAGAAGCGTGTACTAGATCTTAGGAATTCGGAGCGTTCCTGCTGCGAGAGTGCTCACAGGTTTCCTTTAATATTCCGCTTTGTTGGAACATAGAACAAATTGCACCATGACGTATGTTTCACCACATAGACAACTGATTTTATGTGATTTTGGAAGTATTTTACTTTCTCCACAGTTAAAAAACATTGATTTTGTCTGAGAAATTGGAGTACGTCCTCTGCATATGCATCCATACCCCCTCCTTTAAAATTATCATCACGCATTAACTGTACAAAGGACTTCATTATGACCAACATTTCCATCCATATAATGCATTTTGATCATATTCACATCCTAGCTTATACTGTGTTATCCTCTGCCCGTTCTCCTTGTCCCTCTCTCTGTCCCCATCCCTAATAGAACCCCTTTTACTTTCATATCTCCCTAGCCTGCCACCTTCCCCATATAAAAGATGCAACACTTTATCTTTGTGGGACTCATTTCACAAATGTGATATTCTCATTAGTTTAAATCCTTTCTTTTAATACTATGTTGTAGGGGGGTTATCAAAGGTATTTTTTGAGCCTAAGTCTATTTAGAACTTAGTCCTGGGCCCCTGAATACTCACTGCTAAGGATCTGGATTGTATTAGTTAGCCAGAGTTGTTGCTACAAAGTACTGTATGTTGGGTGATTTGAACAACAACAATGTACTACCTCATAGTCTGGAGGCCAGAAGTCCAAGTTCAAGATGTCAGTAGAGTTGGGCCCTCTGAGGGCTGTGAGGGGCAGCCTGTTCCCTGATCTCTGCCTTCATCTCCTGTGTGTCTTTCAATGTCCAGATTTCTCCTTTTTATTTTTATTTTTAAAATTTTATTTATTATTTTTATTTTTATGTGTATGCATGTATTGTCTGCATGTAGGTAAGTGTACCCATGTTGTATAATGCTCGTGGAGGCCAGAAGAGGCTGTCGGATCCCCTGGGACTGGAGTTACGGATAGTTGTTAACTGCTATGTGGGTGCTGGGATTCGAACCTGGGTCTTCTGCAAGAACAACCAGTGTTCTTAACCACTGAGCCATCTCTCCAGCTCTGATTTCTCCTTTTTATAAGGACACCAAGTGTATCAGATGAGAACCCATCCTAATGACTTCATTTTAACCTGATTACCTCAGTAAAGAGACTATCTCCAAATAAGGTCATAACGTGAGGGGCTGGTGGAGTTAGAACTTAACACATTTTTTGAAGGAACACAATTCAACGAATAGGAAGGAAAACACTGCTGTTCTAGCACAGACTTTTGATCAACAGTGCAGACTGGCATGGCTCCCACATGTCCCCACACTCATTTACTCGGTCAGTGACTCTGATCACTCTGTGGATCAGGTATATGTCTAGACATTGAGAAAGGAGTAGTGCAAGGACTAGGAAGAAAGGAAGGTAAAACCTGTTCTTACCCTACAGGCCAGGGAATGGGGGACTATCTATTTGCATAGTGAGGTGCAGTAGTAAGTATCACTTGTCTGAAAATGATATTTCTTACAGCTGCTTGTGGGAATCTGTTCTTTCTGGTGATGTGTATGGTCCTAGAATATCAAGGGAACATTTTGGACAGAGAGATAAGAGGCTTGAATTTCCATGCACATTTGGTTTTTGAGCTTCTGAAGGAGGTGGCCTGGTGATCTTTGATGTTCTAGTCTACACTGAGCTTTGTTTAGACAGTTGGTGTCATCGAAATATATACAGGCATCATAATAGAAGAACCCTAGTGGCTTTCCAGGATCCTAATCTACTATTATATGACTTTTGTTTGGGGAGGTGGAGATCACAAATATGATTTATGAGATTATGGTGGTAACTTGACAGATATGCTTAAATTTGGTCTCTAAGTATCTCTAGCTCCATCTAAACAATTATCTATTTGTCTATCTCCCTATCTATAATCTATCTAACACACAGACACAGAGACACACAGACATACACACACACACACACACACACACACACACACTCACACACACATACAGCTTTGCTTTGTATGGGGGAGGGAGATGTTTTTAATAGCAGGTTCTTTATCTTTTGTTTTTTTTCCTGGAAAAAGATGAAATCATCCATTTATTCTGTACCAATTATAAACACTAGAAAGCACAGGAGGAGCAGAAAGCTTGGTCACAAATAAATATACACTGGGGGAGGCGGGAAGGAGGAAACCGTTATTGATTGGCCTTGTAAAATCTGCTGCCGAATCGATAGCAATTTCTGGAAATGCCAGACATTTATTTTGTGTGGCTTGAACAGCGGAGATAATAATAAATGTACTTATGAAGTGGGTCTCCTGACACTATTTCCTAGAGCCCTTATGGTAACACACATACAGAACAAGCATGATGGCCGTACAAACCACAGTGAATAGATTTCAGATTTAAATCCTAGTTGAGCTACCCTCCTGCTCACCTCTCTTCTCTTCTGGACATGGCATTTGTCTTCTCTAATACAGACTCACAGACAGTTCATCTGCATGAAGAGGTGGGGGAGGCATGTCCTTCTCAGTTGTAGAAAGACAAGTCTGAGCTTGTTTTGTTGCCGGGAAAGAATCCCATGCTGATTCTTCCAGACCCGGCCTGCCCTCTGAACTGTGCCTCCCACAGTTTCCCAGAGCTCCATTCAGCATTTCCTCCTGACAGCGTTAGCTCCCTCACCACCATACTTTATCTCCATCTTCATCTTCAGTCCCTTCTCTCTGGCACAAGGGCATTTGGAAACCTTGCCAGGGGCATTGAACCTAAAGACTCAGTGGAATTTAGGGAACAGAGAAATTGTTTGGCGTGTTTCAGCAGAGGGAAAACAGCTGCTATTACTAAGCACCTACTTTGTCTATGTAATTTGCTCAGCCCCTCATTTATACCCTGCCTCAACCTATGTGTTACCATCATTTTTAAGCTTTTCAGAGGAAACTGAAGTTCATCAAAGCTATGTAGGCCTCACAATATCATGAACCTATTAGGAGGGTAAAGCCAAATTTGACCCCAGGTCTACTTTATAGTCTAAGTTCTTTCTATCCTACTCTGCCCTGTTTGGGCATAACCAGGATGAGGGGAGGCAAAGTTAAAACAGGTAGAGGCCCTTGGATGTCTGGTGAAGGCATCTGAACAGATCACTGTGAGACAAGCAATGAAAGGGGCATTATCTGAAAATACAGATGGGAAAATCACAAGTAAGCTTTAAGGAGATTGCCTTGGTGTTTGTACTTAGAATGGATTTATGCAAGGAGACTGGCAGGCTGGGCGACTGTTTAGAAGGCTACAGCTGCAAATGTAGGGGGAGAAAAGAAGCTCAGTGTTGGAAGGAAGAGAATCACCAAGAGGTGGGTCTTGGCACTCTAAAGAGCAGAAGCCTTTCTCTCACTGTTTTCCCACCTGTCTGTCCCTTTTCCTAGCCTCTCTACGTCCTCCCGTTTTGTGCTGGTGGAATGGCCATTCCCAGCTCTAATCTCTCTGTGCAAAGCCAACCTTAATAATATTGTTAGATACAGATACCTGCCGATCTGGGACTAGGTGGAGGTCAAGTTTTTATTAGATTTGTTTACTATATCTCTCTTTAGTATGCGATGGGTCAGAGGAATTTGAAGCAGTAATTTGAATGGCGAGAAAGGGTATGTTTCTGGGAATCAGTGGACTTCTTGTTCTCTGGTTGTGTCTTATCTCTACATTAAGAATCTGTAGCTTTCTGAGTCTTCATGGTGACCAAAGAACTCTCTCCCATAATGTCTGGCTTGATGCTGAGAGCAACGTTTTCTAAGTATTCAAGAAACCAGCTCTCTTTAGATACCAAGTCAATCTCTATTTCAAGAGTTAGTCCTGGAAAATAGTTCCTTAAATACTTGAACATGGGAAGTCAAAGAGACTCCTTGGTTGAACTGTCATATGGGGATAATGTAAATTAATGGTGCTTTTTTTTTTGTAAACATTTTGTGTCATACCTTATGTCAGGGCCTATCGAGAAAGTGAAAAGTGTATCACCCAGAGCTTCATCTGTGTTCTAGTTAGCTTTAACTGTCAACTTCACACAGCCTGGAGTCACATAAGAAGGACTCTCAGTTGAGGGATTTCCCAGATCAGATTGGCCTGTGGGCATGACCATGGGGTATTATCTTGATTGTTAATTGATATAGGAGGGCCTAGCCAACTGTGGACGACAGGCAGTTGGTCGTGAACTGTATAAAAAAGCTAGCTGAGTATAAACTGTTCTGTGAGTCAGCCAGCATTCCTCCATGGTTTCTGTTTCAAGTTCCTGCTTGAGTGTCTAACCTTATTTCCCTCAAGGATAGACTTTGACATATCCGCTGAAATAAATTCTTTCTCCCCCTAAGTTGCTTTTGGTCAGAATGCTTTATCACAGCAACAGAAACTAGACTACTCCTGAAGGAACTGACAGTCGATTAGTGGAGATCAATTCATGTTTCCAAACAACTATAAAGAACTTCTATACCAGCAGTCTGCAGCCCATATAGAAATGCCACAAGTGATCTAGGTCATGATAATGAAAAAAGAAGTATAAAAGGCTGTAGTTTCTAAGTAGTTCTTGAATGTGGAGGAAAAAAAATGAAATTTGGGAGTGTCTAGGTGTATGGAATGACAAAAGGAAGATGAGGCAGCAAGAGATCATAAAATTTTCTAAGGAATCCTGGGAAGACGTGAGTTCAATCTGCTGAGACTCCAGGGCATAGAACAAAAGAGTGAAAGACTGAAGAGTTGGGTTCAGTTAGATAGTAAAGACTCTACGCACCAGGCAGATACACGTGTGTTATTTTAGAGGCAGTGAGAGCAGGCTCACAAAAGTTCACAAAAGATGAAAGTGACATGGTTTTATCAGTATTTAAAAGTAACTTCACCCTGTCTCTGCAAGGATAAGACACCGATGTTAACAACCAGTTATAAAGCCATTTCAAAAGTTCAGTGGAACGTATGCTTCTAGAAAGATGAAGCAGACATCCTCGGTATTCCTTTTGTTCAGTACAACCAAAAAACTCTGCATAGTCCGTATAAAACAGATGTAAGAATAGTCTGAGAGGTGGAGGGAAGGAGATTAGTTCTTCAAGACCTGAAGAACATTACAATTGTGAGTTCTCTAATGATCCTCCTGCCCTACCTTTCCAAATGCTGGGATTACAGGTTTGGGCCAGTGCTTCCTGCCTTGGTTCCTTTTGTTTATTATGTATAGATTTGGTACTAAGATACCAAGAATTTGAAGGACCTATGGACACAGACAGACCACCCTCCCAAAAATCTCCTCTCTTTAGCCAGCAAATTGGGAAAGAGACATCAAATCAAACTGAAAACTTCTGGAAGATAACCATTCTATCTTAAACATCATGTGCCAGCAAAAGTCAAGTAAGAAAGCATAGATTTCAGACTCCAGTGGGTGAAAGCACTTGCCACCAAGGTTGATGAACTGAGTTTGATCTCGGGAAGTCACATGATGGAAGAAGAGAATTGACTTTTCAAGTTGTTCTCTGACCTCTACACATGTATGCCATAAATAAATAAATAAATAAATAAATAATCACAAATAAGCAAGTATCAGTTTCTATTCTCGGGTGTTAACATGTGCCCCCTAATGTTAGAAAGAGCAGAGTTGGGGGTTGGTATTTTCATCCTTGATGAGTGATGATGTAACCCCCTTTCTTAGCACCAGGAGTGAGTGTCTGGAACTCCACTTTCACCTTTAGTAGTGATGTGCTTTGCCTTTACTGGAGAGTCAGAACTTTGCTGCTCTGTTTGACCCAGTCCCACTCTTGGTGCTGTCCATGGAAAACAACAACGAGGGGTACCTGCCATCCGAGCTAGGAGGTATCAGGAGGAGCAGGAACTCCCTCTGCTCAGTGGAGCACCCTTAACTGTCAACAGGGTTAAGTACACCTGGATTTCTACTTCCATTTTGAAGCCCAAGATACACACACACTCCTTTCTTTCATAGAGCACTGTCAACAAAAGGCCAGCTGGAAACTCAGCAAATGTGCCAAAAGACAGGTTCATAAACTGGAGTAAACTTCAAGTAGACAAACTCAAAGAAGCTCATACCAAGAAATGTTACACTCAAACTTCTGAAAACTGGAGACAAAGAAAGTTATTTGAAAACAGTCCGAGAGAAAGGACAGGTTGACTGTAGGAGAAACAACGCGGTAGCAGGCTTCTCATCAGAAACCACCCAGGCCAAGAGGAAGCAGCACAACAGTGTTCAAGCTCCGAGGGAAAAAAAGTGAGTCAACCCAGATTCCTACACCAGTAAAAATATCTTTGGTAGTGAAGGGGAGATCAAGCCTTTCTCAGATGTAGGAAAATAGCTGGGCATGGTGCTGCGTGCCTGTAATGCCAGCACTTAGGAGGCAGAAGGTGGAAAACGCAGGGATTTGTTGCCAGAAGACCGCTCTTAAAACAGTGTCCAACAGAATTCTTTAAACAGAAGGGAATGATAAACGAGAAGCTTGCAACACTGAGGAGGAAGGAAAAACACAGTGGGCAAAAGTGAGCAAGCATAAATGACCTTCTGCTCTTGAGTCTTCCCGTTTGTGCTTGAGGATTGAAGCAAAGCCCAAGTGTGTCTAGTATGATCCCAGATATCTACAGAGAAGATACTTAAGGTAATTACACTGGAATGCAAGAGGATAAAGAGAAGCCAAGATAGGTATGCATTCCATACTTCAAGTAAACGATAACCCAATAGGCCTGATTATCACAGATGCAAAAATTCTCAGTAAAACACAAGCCGAGGCAGATATCGAAAAGATCATCCACCACAATCAAGTTAGCTTTATCTCAGAGATACGTGGATGGTTCAACATATGTAAGTCAGTAAGTGTCAAAAGTCATACAACTGGACCTAAAGACAAAAATCACATGATCATCTTAGTAGATGCAGGAAAGGCCTTTGACATACAACTTTAATATATCAAACAATTGCACTCGAGCATTTATCCTGGAGAAATGATCTGTGTTCACACAAAAGCGTATACGCAAATGCTCACAGCAGCTTCAAAAATGTTGTGAAATGTGTAATAGTCCTAACCTGGAAATAAATGTCCATCAATGGGTGAATAAACTGTGGTGTCTTCATTTATGTGATTTTAGTAGGCAATAACTAGCAATCAACTACTGATAAATATATATGTTAGATGGGTCTCTTTTTAAGATTTATTATTTTATTTTTATTTATATGTATGTGTATGTGTGAGTGTATGCCGTGTGTGTGCCTGCCTGTGGAGCCCAGAAGAGGGAGGTGGATTTCCCTTGGAGCTGTAGTTACAAGTGTTTGTGAGTCATCCAATGTGGGTGTGGCAAATTGAACTTGGGTCGTTCCAGCCCTTGAATGAATTTCTTTTTAAAACTTATACTGTCAGGAATGGGCTGATTCCAAACAGTACACTTGATATAATTTCACTTGTATTACATTTTTGTTTGTTCTTGGTTTTGTTTTTTTTAAGACAGGGTCTCCCAACATCCCTAGCTGGCTTAAAACTCCCTATGTAGACCAGGCTGGCCTCGATCTCATAGAGATCTGCCTACATCTGCCTGTTGAGTGCTCGGATTAAAGACATGTGCCACCGTGCCCAGCTATATTACATTTTTACATTGAAAAACTACCAAAAGAGCTGAATAATAGTTGCTAAGGTTGAGAGGAAGTGACAGCAGTAGAAAAATGGATGTGGCCCCAACAGCAACAAGGAAGGGTTCCATGGTAACAGAAGTCGACTTGTCTGTACGTCAATAGTTGCTTATGATATTGTAGTATAGTTTTACAAGATGTTAACATTTGGGAACATCAGGTAAAAGGTACAAGGAATCACTGTGTATTCTCGTTTGCTTCCAATTGCTGTGACAAAACACTGACCAATACCGACTTGGGAAGAAAAGGGTTTATTTGGCTCGCCTCTCCCGGGTCACGATTCATCAGGGAACCCAAGGCAGGAAACTGGAGGCAGGACAGGAGCACAGGCCATGGAGGAATGCTGCATTTTGGCTTGCTCCCTTGGCCCCTGCCCAGCCTGCTTTCTTGCGCAACACAGACCCATCTGCCCAGGGGTGGCACAACCCACAGTGGGCTGGGCCCTCCCACATCACTCAATAATCAAGAAGATGCCCCAGAGATATGGCCACAGGCCAGTCCAATGGAGGCAATTCACCAATTGAAGCTTCCTCTATCCAGCTGTGTTAAATTGACAACTAAAGCTATCCAGTGCACTGTGTATTATTTTTTTTTAACAACTGCAGATGAAAATACAATTACCTAAAAATAAAAGTTCCCAGTTGACCGAAGCTAGCATGGTGGAAGCAGGGTGGGTAGGTGTGCTTGGAGAGGCAGATGTGGAGAAAGACATGAATGAGATGGAAGTTAAAGAGCTGGTTTAACTATTCATACTCTCTACCCTGATCATATTTCCTGGTTGACAGGGCTATTCTCCGTGCTCCTCTCGCCTTTCCTCCTTGCTTGAGGAAAAGGACTATGAGGGACTTCTCCACCTAGTGTCCATTGCTAACATGGAGTCTGTGGTATTCTGATCCGTGCAGACATATCTGGAGGCAAAGCAAAGAGATGTTCATAGAAGACTTTGAAGGGCTGAACTACCAACTCACTGGTGCTACTGTCAAAGCTTGGAGAAACCACACAAAGAAATTTTCTAAAATTCTTCAAGGGAGGTGGTGGGCAGTATGAGGCGAATTGAATATGAGTTTGTCTGCTAAGCCCATGAGATTAGTAAAAAGAAGTGAGGGATTGGCTTCTAGCAGGGGGACAGTGTTCTTCTCTCTGTCCTTCACAGCACATTCTCACCTGTGCCTATGATGCACCCTCAGAGGCAAGTCTAGTTCAGCAAAGCTATGGAGCCTGGCACTGTGGCGTGGCCTTGCACGATGGAGTCAACAGCTTCAACATTCCTTTTCTCTGTCCTTCTCCTGGGGTCTCTTGCCTGCTGCTTGTAGAGGGCTGTCCTCCAAAGATCACTGTCCCCGGGAAACCTGGGGTTGGGGTTCAGGAGAGCTGGGTTTGCTTATGGCCTGTGGCTCTGGCAAGTAGAGGCTTACTGAGTTCTAGGGCCCAGATGAACTGAACCTTCCTCGAGGTCTGGCCTTGGTGACAGATGGTTCCTGCACCTGCTTTGTCCTGTATGGCTCATGAATGAAGTAGCCATGTAGTGGGGACCAAAGTTTGAATCCTGAATCAGAATTTCAAATCAGAGAGAGAGAGAGAGAGAGAGAGAGAGAGACTCCTTAACTTCTTTCCTTCCATGTCACCCTTACCTTTTCTCACTATTTTCTTTACCAGTCTTACCTTTCTTCACATGTTTTTGTGGTAATTGTTTTCATTTCATTCTTTTTCTTGTTTCTTAGTTTTTTTGTTATTTTTGCCTTAAGTAGATGCTAGCAAGTTCTCTAAGTCAGCTCCAGGTCTTTATAATAGTCTACATAATTCAATCCCCACCCCTGACTCCATTCCTTTACAGTTTCTTCTGTTTCTTCCTCCACTCCAGCAATACTAGACTATTTACCACTCCTTGAACGTGCAGGGGTGGGGGGGAATCTACTGTCTCAGGGCCTTTGCACATACTGTTTCCTTTGCTGACTCGCACTGCCCCATGTGATCAGGTGACTTGCTTAGCGCTCTAGAGCCTGCTTTAAATAGCACATTTTCGGTGACAGTGCCCCTGAACGGCCTGTGTAAAGCTGCTTCGCCCTCTTCTGGTGCCCTCAACCTCTCCTCTGCATTCTCTGTTCTACAAGCACATGCGCCTTTTTGAGACAGGGTCTCCCTGTAGCCCCAGCTGACCTGGAACTCACTATGTAGACCAGGCTGGCCTCGAACTCACAGAGATCTGCCTGCCTCTGCCTCCCGAGTGCTGGGACTAAAGGCGTGCACCACCACACCCGGCCGCACGTGCACCTTTATAACACACTCTAGTCTTTTCTCTTAGTCATTGTCTGAAGTTTTCAAAACTAGAATATAAGCTTTCTGGAGGGCAGGGTTTTTGTCCGTTTTGTGCACTACTGAACATATCTCAGACAGAGCCTGGTATAATAAATGGAGTAAGCAAGAAATAAGATTCTTTTTGGTGATAAACAAAATATTTGCATATATAAAATTTTCTACTCTATTAAATATTAATATTTATATTTATTAATGGGTTCAATTGTCATCAAACATATTTTATATAACTATATTAAGTGTTTTTATATATAAGTACACTTATTTCTTTAAAGTCTGTGGTTCTGAAAAGGCTCCTGTGCTGCAGTTTTGAGGAGCAGGAATCGGTCCTGGTTTCTTGTGGACAGATTTGACAGAAAAGCATTTCATCTCCTCATCTCAGTGTCTGTGCTAATGAAGTAGATAGCACACTCCCTGCAGACCTCACGGGATTATCATGTGAATTAAATAAAGCATTGGACATGGAAGTGCAAGGACGCAAAGGCAAATCACTACGTGCTCCAGTCTCCGGGCTGGGCCGCTGTTGCTGGTGTTCTGCACACAGTGAGAAGACTGGAGAGTGGGCTTCCTTCTCATCTTGATGATGGAAGCACCTGCTAGGACACGAGAGCTGGGCGTTCTATGGTACTTAACCTTCACAGGGGCTCTGGGGTTCTCAGAGAAACCTATCTTATGAAACCTGAGTTCAGTTTGGAAGCTTATCAGGAGTGTTTCAAGAGGGAAAGGAGACCAGAGGCCAGCTATGTATGTCATGGAATATTCCTTTCTTCCATTCCCCCAAGCTCTGTGCTGTTGGGTCTCTTGCTGTGTATTATTGACAGAGGAAATGCTGATTCATGGGTCTGAGTTACAGGAAACCTTGTTTCCTGGTGAAGAAACAAGGCCGGTGGAGCTGCCAGCACCCTCCCTGCCAGTTGCTGCCACATGCCCCCGCTCTGGGCCTGCTCACAGCCTGATTCAAGCTTAGCCAGTGAGGTCACTTTCCCCGGCCCAGCTCCTCACACTGCCTCTCCGAGCCTTCTGCTCTGACCCCACAATACCTTCCCAGCCTGTCTCCCCCGCTCTCTGCCTGCCCTCTGAACTGAAGCCACGAATGACCGCTCCCAGCACTTCGTGAGCACTGTGATCATGTTCCCTGCCTGAACTGGCCCCTGACCTTCTGTCAGCTCACTGAAATCCTACCCTTGCTTCAGCTGTCACTTGCTATGTGAAGCCTGTTTGGTTTCCTTCTGTTTGTATTCTTTTTAGTAGGGGTGTTTCCAAATACCTGAACATCCCTGCACCCTCACCTAGCTTCAGGAGCAACCAGATTCCTCCTAAAGAGCTTCGGCTTTCTCCTTGTGCTCCTCTGGCTAGCTCTCGCATTCCTGTTTAACCTATGTTTCCTAAACTGAACACAGAAAAAGGCTGATCAGTGGACCTGGAGCGGTCTCTCTGCTTACCATGTACAAGGAGGGAACTGAAGCCAAATAGATGTGAAACACTGTAAGACAGTGGCAGGCTGGGATCGGATTTTTCTGAAAGGTCTTATGGTCGGTCCAGTTGGATATGATCATGTAGTTACTGGATGTAAGCACAACAGGAGCTCAGGTTATGTGATTATTGTGTAGGGATGAATAAATTAATCTTCTATTTAGTCAATGAATCTGAGGACTTCTTCAGTTCAGCCCTGGACAGCCCCCTGGTCCTGTTTGCTCTGTTATCTGACTTCCACTTGCAGGAGAGAGCTGATTTTTACAGAGAGAAAAGCTGTCTGATTATAAAGCCAAAGTTTAAATTCATAAGTATTTTAAAATCATTTCTCTTTTATTACTATGCGAATTAGAAAGCAGCATTTAGTACTGGAGGAATTTAAACACTCTAGAGTTACTTCTTAATAGATAGGTAAGGCGAGAAATCATGACAGTTGATATTCATTCTGTATCTTCATGGACTCAGGCATGCAGAGATTTGGGAGGTAGCCATGAAGAGAAAGTTGGAAAGATAAAGGAAGAAATAGAAAGCCAGTCCTGGAAGAATGTTTCATCTTGATCCAGACTTGGCATATGAGGAAACTTTGGAGGTACATCAAGAGGTCACCTGAAAGTGAAGTCCGATGTGTCACAGTGGGGGAAGAGGTCGGTCATCAGTCAAGAACTGAAGCTGTTGCCAGGGTAGAGTGGGAGTAGGAGGAATAGAGAGGGCACGTATGTGGTCTTTGCTCATAGAACAGAATTTTAGAAGAAAGTAGAAAAAAGGTTGTAACGAAGTCCCTCTCATCACCTTATGCAAAGGATGATTATCAAGTTGATTCCTGGGGTCATAGGGAAGGTCCGCAGGTCTCCAAAAGAAGGACAACAAAGGGGCTTGCAACCTGTGAAGGGCCTGGGGGAGTCGACTGCTTCACTTCTGTCGTTGATTCAGGACCCTAGTGTACCTGAGGACAGGAAACACTGGCCCAAGCAGTCACAGAGAGGAGGGGAGAAGATGAGGACTGTTAGAAAGAGGGGCTTGCATGTCACAGCTCAGTGTGAGCTAGAGACCTGGGTAAGGGGACAGCTGAAGAGACTCCTAGAACTTTTGCCCATTCCCTATGTCCATCACTTTCTGTTGTTAACCCTGTGAAGATTTTCACAAATGGTTTCAAAAGGGAAATTTGCCCCATATGCCAGTTTTAGGGATGATATGTCCAGGTGGGGCATGTGGGAAGAGTGCGGTGGAGAGAAATGTTCTGCATTCTGTAGCAGTTGCAGTTGTAAAGAGATGGGAATAGGTAGAATTTGTGGGTCCTATGGGAGCAAACGGAGGATTTAAGACTTAATAGGCAGGTATTTCCTTGGACTGGGCTGTGGGGAACCCTTTCAAGTACAGACAGGAATGGAATGCAGCTCAGAGGAGATCCAGGAAGATCATGACAACAGGCAGGCTTCCACGACACAGAAGCCTGGTTGCCTTAGAAATCCATAACATTTTCTCATAAGGAGACAGATCTTTATGGCCAACCCACCACTCACATGGACATGTACCCACTTATTTCCTTAATGAAGTCTTTCTTCCAGAGAATCAGACAGTACGTGTGACCCAGCACTAAGGATCTCTTGCATACTACAAATATGGTCCCTATACAGCAAGCTTTAACTGAGCATCAGAGGGAGTGGAGGGTGGGGGAGCCCTTCCCTCAGGTTCCAGGAGCCACAAATTAAGCAAGGTTTGAGCTCCTGTACTGCTCACACCTTAGCACGTGTGTGGTTTGGAATCTTCCAAACAAAGAAGAAAAGGTAGGGCTTCCTTTTGACCCACAAAGGACTCATCTTCTTCCATACTGTCTTTGCTAAAGGAATTCTCCAAGACAGAGTAGAGGTTCCAGGAGTGGCTAGGAAAACGTCACTAAGGGCTTGGGAGCTTTCCATCAGAACTCAGGGAAAGACCTGACCCAGGAGACTGCATCATCAGGAGGGAGCCCAGCCAGAAGGAAATACTTGGGCTATGCTGAGCTGATCTCATTATGGAGGGCAAATCCTGAAATTATTGTACATTTATTAGGCTTTTGGCTTCCTGTAATGCTTCCCTTTTTTCTCAGCACTATGATTGAATTCAGGGCTTCACACTCACTCTACAACCCAGATTCTGTTTCCATTCTTTTTTTAAAGCTTTATTTTTTTAAAAATATTTATTTATTATTTTTATGTGTATGAGTGTATTGCCTGCATGTATGTGAGTGCACCCGTGTCGTGAAATGCTAATGGAAGTCAGAAGAAGGCATAGGATTTCCCTGGAACTGGAGTTAAGGACAGTTCGTAGCCACCATATGGGTGCTGGGAATTGAACCCAGGTCCTCTGCAAGAGCAGTCAGTGCTCTTAACCGCTGAGCCATCTCTCCAGCCCCCCTTCTTAAAAATATTTTATTTATTATTTTTATTTTATGTGTATGAGTGTATTGCCTGTGTGTAGGTAAGTGCACCCATGTCATGCAATGCCCGTGGAGGACAGAAGAGGCAGTCGGATCCTCTGAAACTGGAGTTACTGACAGTTGTTAGCTGCCATGTGGGTGCTGGGATTCAAACCGGGTCTTCTGCAAGAACAGTTAGTGTTCTTAACTACTGAGCCATCTCTCCAGCCCTTCTGTTTCTATTCTTAAACTGAGGGTTGCTCTGCAGATTTTCATGTGGGCTTAGCTCTATTTCCACTAGATGCATCCACTAGATGCAGGGCCAGTCTGTGTATACAAGTTCTAAGGCCTCAATTGAAAGAGTTACTCTTGTGAGCTCAGGCTGGATGATCAGGCCTGAAGAAGGTTAAAAAACCTTGAAATAGCCATGTGCCTGTCAATGCTTAACAAATCACTCACTTTTGATGGGGGTTAGGCCAATTCATAGTGTTTTCTTAGTTTTGTCTTGTATATGTTCCCACTGTGGCTACTTTTAAGCTACCAAATATTATGGCCACTTTACATGGAGTTGGGAAGAGGTATCAAGGATCAACTCTCAGGAGCTGGTAACATATTGGTCCTAGCACATGATTGGTTAGGAGTTAAGACAGGTAGATACACTAAAGCTCAGTTGGAGGAGCAGAGGTATGGGAACTCAGATAGGAGTTAGGTAGGTATAGAGTGGGTGTGTAAAGTGTAATAGCACAAGATGATAGGCCAGCCAGCAACCCACATCACGTTGACTATAATTAATGCCCATCCTAAGGGAAATAGCTACCGTTCACCAACAAATGACTGTGACACCAGATTGTTGCTAATTTTCAGAGGATCTCTGCAAGGATGGTTTCCTTCCTGTTATACGGAAGAATAAATGGAAGCCCAAGGAGATAAAGCAGCTAGTCCTGCATCTATTCTACCTTACGGTTGGCAAGGGTGGGTGGGGATGCTGGACCTAGTCCTCTTTGTAGACAGATCAGGCAAAGAGAACCGACAGTTTTGTAGGAAGGAGGACATTGGGTAGATAATGAAACCAGGGATTCAGGATTGGGGATGAGACAAAGCACTGGCCCAGAGTGCATGTAAGAAAGAGATGGACTTGATGCTGTGTCAGTTCTTTAAACGCTCTCTAACCATAGACAAGGTAAAGGTTGCAAGGCCTGGAATGGAGCTAAGCTTGAAGTTAGGATCTCTCTAGATGCCAGTCCATCAATGAATTGATGACCAAGTTCTTGCTGAGGTAGCCGAACTTCTGAGGAACAGCCTACGTAGAATGACTCTAGATAGGTGTTTATATCAATATAGCATTTACAATACTTCAAAACTGTAAGATCATCTATAGAAGCACATTTAAAAATGCTCATGTATACCTAATTAATGTAATTTTTATGGCTGAAGGTCATTCCACTGCATTGTTGAGGCTGGTCACAGCTGTGCCGTGTAAGATATGAAGAGTGGGGGCTGGAGAAATGGCTCAGCGGGTTAAGAACACTGACTGTTCTTGCAGAAGACCTGGGTTTGAATCCCAGCACCCACATCACAGCTAACAACTATCTTTAACTCCAGTCCCAAGGGGTCCGACAGCCTCTTCTGACCTCCACAGGCACTGCACAATGCGGGTGCCTTTACCTACATGCAGGCAATATACTCATACACATAAAATAAAAATAATAAATTAAAATTTTAAAAAGATATGAAGATTGAAAGAGGGAAGGACAGAGCAGCAGACAGATGGATGTTGATCTAGGTGAGCCGGGAAAGTTGTACCAAAGTGTCAAGAACTTGTAGAGAACCCAAGACCTAAGATGACAGCAAGAACATTAGAGGAAAGGTCATCACATCAAAGAAAGAGGAAGATCATCTTTATATGAAGCAACGTTGATAAGAAAGCCCAAGACTGAGAAGAACCTAAAAGCCCTCCAGGTATTTAGAGTAAAGAAAAGGAAACTTACTAGGAAATCAGAATTAACTTCTCTGTTTTTTTATGATCAATTTAGTTTATGTCTATAAAAATAGAGAATTAAATTATGTTTAACTTTCAGCACTTTTGTATTAGAAGAAAAACCAGTGGGGTTGAGGTGTTATGTTGTGATGACAGACGCCCCAGGTTATAGTGGTAAATGTTCCTGGTTATTCTTTTTGTCTTTTTGAGACAGGGTCTCCTTGTAACCATAGCTGGCCTGGAACTCATTGTGTGGACCAGATTGGCCTTGATCACAGACATCCGCCTGCCTCTGCCTCTGAGTGCTGGGATAAAAGGTGTGTGCCACCCTGCCCAACTTCCATTGTTAGTTATTCTTTTTCTTTTTTTGAATGCATATGTTTTATTGAATTTTTGCGCATTTCATACTCCCTTTTTATCCTCCTCAAAACTCTCTTTTCATGTGATGCTTTTTAACTTTTTAAAAATTATTTTTATTTTATGTGTATGAGTGTATTGCCTGCATGTATGTAAGTGTACCCGGGTCGTGCAATGCTCATGGAGGTCAGAAGAAGGTGTCGGATCTCCTGCAACTGGCGTTACTACAGTTGTTAGCCACCATGTGAGTGCTGGGAACTGAACCCAGGCCCTCTGCAAGAGCAGCCAGTGCTCTTAACAGCTGAGTTATCTCTCCAGCGCTGGTGTCCTCAGTTTAAATAGCAGAGTTCACCTTGCTAATAAATGGCTGAGGTAGAATATGAACCTCCAACACTCTTTAGAGCTTTACCTTGTATCATTAGGGCTAACAACATGAAATTGATTATGTTTGAGATTTTGAGATTCAAAAGTTGGTGACTCTGTGTCATGTTGCTTTGACCTTCTGGCTACTCAGAGTGTCCTGGAAGTACCAGATCTTGCTGCTCCTGTGGACAGAACTAGTGACTAGCCTCAGCTGAGACTGTCACTTTGGCACAGATGATGCCAGTGGTGGAAAGGAACTCTCAAAAGCAGAGGTGATGAACTTTGGAGATTGTCAACCTGGCAGAAGTGACTTGAATAGTCCCTCTAAGGAAGAGCCACCTGGACAGAGACCTAGAAAGGGACCACACAGCTGGCTAGCTTCCTGAAGAGATAGCATGCTTATGTTGAATGAGGTTTCACTCAGAGATGACATACTAAGATGCCACTCCCCCAGTGAATGCACTGTGTCACCTCACGACTCAGCAACTTGGCCTGTGGTTGAAATTTTGGCAGAACAAATGATGCTGGGATGCAGAAGTCAGCACTTGCTCAGATAGTTTTTCCACTGGTTGAGCAGGTGGCTTTAGGAATATCACTTATACTTCCTAGGGCCTGTGTTCAGTGGGTAGGCTTATTCTTTCCAACATTCCCTCTAAAATGTAAGGAGAATCCTAACAACTTAGAGACCCTTGTGGGCATCGGAAGAAAATGAAAGCATTCCCATTTGAGGTGGGAAATAAAATATTGTTTAATCTTGAAGGAAAAGGGGGGCAGTGATGCAGTGGCTAGTTTGGAATTCCTAAAAGACTGTACAGGAGATACTTTACAAACCTGGCCTAGACCCCTTTGTCTGCTGAGACCACACCCCCACTGTGCTGTGACTTGGCTTCACCTGCCACTGGGGGTGATTAGTACAAGGCCCACCACTGCTGTGTGCTTCCTGCCCTGCTGCTCCAGGGTCTCTCCCAGCCTCATTCTTACTGGTCTCCTCCTCATTCCTGTTTGGAACAACTGTGAGTAATCCCTTCTCTCCTTCCTGCCCCTGCCCAGCACTCCCACCTGCCCTTCTGATTTGGTGCCAGCAGCTGGTCAATGAATGGTGCCAAATGTGCCAAACAGATGTGTACAACATTGACTGGCACGTGCAGGCAGGCTGTCTGTCCACCCAGACTTAGTGAGGGCTTTCTCTCAACTGGCCAAAGGCTCGGAAGCTTCTTTTCAGGCGCCTGAAGGAGGAAGGTTATCTGCCTGCGTGGCCTGCCGTCCTTCTGCCTCCTCCTTGACTTGCTGTTTCTCCTTTCCCCTTTGCTCACCTTTTCCAACTTTAACCCTATTTATTTGCTTTTTTGTTTTTAAATCTTCCTCATTCAGCCTCATTCTTACTGGTCTCCTCATTAGTCAAGCTCGTGAGCATTTCAAGGACTGTATTTTTAACAGGCAAAATACAGGCTTTTAAACAGGTTTTCAGATTCAAGTGCGTCCAGATTTATAAAAGACATATAGGTCAGAAACTAGTCAGAAGAACAGTAAAGAGCTAGTCTTCACCACAATCTGCCCAAACCCAGGATCTTAAAGATGTCAGTTCCTTCCTTCCTTTCTTAGTTAGTGGCATGCAAAATTCACGGTAATTCTCAGAAGCAGGTGCCCTTGCAAGCAAGCATCTTTGATTTTCTGTACAATTGGCTAATTCTGCTCACTCCCACCTACCTGTCTAAGTGGGGATGACTTGAGAACAGTAGCAATTAACCCAAAAGAGTCCTGTGACAGATCAAAGCCCTTTCGAGCATTGAAATCTTGCTGAAAATAAAATTAGCAGGTCTAGCATAATGATATGAAGATTGTTCAGGTTTTAAATTATATGTATTTTCTTCCTTATAAACATAAGAAGTGAAACAGCTTGCATTCTATACAGTTGCTACCTAAGAAACAATATCAACAGAAATGAAAAACAATAACGCCACCAAAGTGCAGGGATTCAAACAGATGAGCTTTTGAAAGTATGAGGTCTTAAGTATTCATCATCAGTGCCTATCTGCATTGCTCAAAATTCCAGACATGCATGTCTTTTACTGCTTTAGAAGTCATGGGCATTTAAGAAATATTAAATTATAAGGAAGTGTTTTCCATTTTGCCCCAACTTCCAGGAAACTCGGAGTTGATCTGATGCCCAATCCAAAGACAGTACTAGCCATTGACATTTTCTTTTGCTTTAATTAAAATTTCTACTTTTGGGGCTGGAGAAAGGACTCAACAGTTAAGAGCATTGGCTGCTCTCGCAGAGGACCCAGTTTCAATTCTCAGTACTCACATGGCAGCTAACAACTATCTGTAACTCCAGTTCCAGAAGATCTGATGCCCTCTTCTGATCGCCACAGCCATTGCATGCACAGGTGCACTTACATACAGGTAGGCAAGACACTGATACACATAAAATAAAACTGGAAAAATAAAATAAACCTCTACTTCCATTTTTTATACCCACTATGTAACTTCCCGTGATACCAATCGTCTCAAATTGTTTCTGGGGGAAATGAATGGTACAAAAAGAAAAAAAAAAAACTCCATAAAAATGATTCTACTAATGGTGTTAGAATTCCTGACAGTTCCCTTTCTGCTTTTAATTAGTTATTTGCGCACTTACTGCAAGGTGCTCACTAGACTTCACATCCCCTGAAGGCAGAGTCACTTGTGCCTCCTTGGGCTGTGTGTTTAACGAGATTCTGTTGAATAAATACAGCTTTAAGATTAATTTTAGAGGCAATAGAATGAGACTTTTCTTCTTCCTTCCCCATCCCTTTCCTTTCTCCTTTTCTTTCCCCAGAGAAGACCATCATTAGAATTTTTGCAGTCCGAGCTGCTCTGCTTTAGAATGTGTGGTTGCTTCTGTGTTGCTGGGCGAAATGTCATGTCCCCTTTCCTCTTTGAAGCCCATCATAAATTTTTTCTTCCTCCCAATTGTTCTCGCCCTCTTCCTGCATAATACTCAGTAATGTTCTCCTACATAAATAATAACCACTTACATTTACATAAGCACCGGTAACCTCGATGCATTCTTTCCAAAAAAGATTTAAGATGGACATCTTAGAGGATTTTGAAGTTTTACAATGCACTCTCAGATGCTATTGCTGCTGTTATTAGCTAATAATTTATTGTACATTTACCATGTGCCAGGCACTAGGCAAAGGCTTTTTGTACACTTTCTAATTTAGACCTTACAATAATCCTGTGGAGGAGCTACTCACATTAGTCACACTTTCAATGCAAAGGGACTAAGAGACTCTGGAACTTGCCCATGGTCACATAGCCAGGAGGGAACAGGACTGGGCTCTGAACCCCGGCCTAAGGCTGTAACACCAGGCTCTGATCTCTGCATAACATTATCCCTTTGGTCATTGCTCAACCCTAGGAAAGAACCAAAGTAGGGAGTGTAACTTTGTCTTACATTTGAGAGGAAAGGGGAGGGTACCTGTGCTATCCATGGTGTTAGAATTTGCTCATAGGATTCATGTGGTCTCTGTGGTCACATTTCAAGGTAAACATGGATATCTGTTTGACAAATGAGGGAACAGAAGCCACCTGTTCTTAGTTAACTTGTACCAGTACTCAGATGGGAAAGCAGAGTTTGATCCTGGGTCTATTTGACTCCAAAGTCCATATTTTTTCCTACTATTGACCTGGAGAAACTGACCAGTATTCACATCGTGGGCTATAAAAGAACACTATCAAATTTGATCTAAATTAATTCTCTCAGGGCCTTTTTCAAGTTCTGGTATTCTGGTTGGGTCAAAGAGTATAGTGTCTGGGTGCTAAATGTGACCTTTCTCCCTGTGACCTTGATGCTGGAGGAGTTTGGAAATGAGGCAAGTTTGAAACAAGGTAATTAACAGCTAGGCTGGAGCTGTGCTTTTCATTCCTTAAGAATGCTCGACCTCATTAAATAGGAAATGGCAAGTAGCATTTTCAGATTTATTTTCTTTTCATGTTCTGCTGGAGATGGGAACTCTGAGCAAATGAGGCATCTTGCAGGTTTTCTAACCTGCACAGTCTATAATGATGGTGCTGTGGCTGATGGAGACCCATTCAGCCTACACAGTCTATAATGACAGTTCTGTGGCTGATGGAGACCCATCCTTCTGTAGGGATGATTGGTCTGGGAGAGTGGCAACAGGGCAATGCAGAGACAGACTAATATCATCTGTCTTGTTGACTACAAGTTTCAGATCCCTAACAACCACCTTCTCTACCATCTCCTGCACTCAACTCCTCTCCAACTACAGGCATGTTGGATGCTTTTGCAGACTCAAATACAGTGGAGAAAACAGGGTTTTGTTTTGTTTTTGTTTGTTTTCTGTTTTTGAGACACAGTCTCACTGTGTTGTCCTGGCTGACCTGGAACTATCTATGTAAACCAGCCTGGCCTTGAACTCACAGAGATCTCCCAAGTGCTGGGATTACAGGCAAGTGTCACCATGCCCTGTCAAAGAGTTAGCCATAGGATAGACCTCGTGTGGACTCTTTCTCAGACACGTGGAACAAACTATAGGTCATAGGCATAGGGTTCTAGACCAGAAGAAATAGAAAGCATCACGAACTTTCCATGCGATCTCTAGTTTGAATGAGAAAGCTTAAAACATTATTCTAATATTTGAACTTGGAGTTGACAGTGGCCAACAGTAGATCAGGACCATATGCCTGAACCATGAAGATACCTGGAACCACAGACACAATAAAAACATGGCTGGCAGAGTCCTGATGGGAATATTTTAGTTTCAACTAAAAATGCACTAATGAAGTGTGTAGTGTTGCCAAGCACTCACTGCACTAGCTTCCTGGCGTGCATTACACCTAATGTTCACAAGTATCACTCTCATTTTAGAGGCAAGGAAGGAAAGGCCCAAAGATGATTCTCTTCCTCATGGCTCTTAGCCCTTGCTAAGCTAAAGAACTGTAGTACGAGGAATCCCAATGTTTTAGACTATCAGAACTGGAAGGGATAATAGAGATCATGTCTCTCTTTGGAGATAATACTGAAAAGAGATCCAAAGCTGTGAGTGTGAAGAGTGTGCTTAATGCCATAGAGCAAAGCTGATACATCCATCCAGTCTTCTAAGCTTTGTCCGCGGCATGGACTAACTTTTTTTTTCCTCTTTATTAACAGCAGGGGAACAAAGAGATGAAATTGCCATCTGGGTGGATGGAACAAATGCCATGGCTTGCTCTGGCTCTAAGCAGTGATCACCAAAGATACATCAGTTTTCAAAGGGCTCCTCACTTCAAAATAGGAAAAGTAGAGCTTTAACATACTGAAAATAAAGCAACTTGTCAGCTATAAAATGTGCATCTACGTCTATGAACACTTCCAGCCTGAGAGAAGATGAGCATAGGAGACTAAGGTATTTGGATATTTTTTGAGTTCATCTTAGGACTCACACAGTGCCTACCCTTTTCAAACCAGTGGACAGCTTGCTTCTCTCATTCCTTAATTTTTCTTCAAAGTGTTTGGGGTTCCAGAAGAACTCTCCCTCGCTAATGTTCTTATCCTATCCCACAGATTTTTCAGGAACATACAGACTATATTCATTGCTGTAGCACAAACACCTGTCTCTGACTTGCAGGATTGGCTTGACTCTGAATCAGAAATAGTGATATGTTGTGGGATCTGACTGCAGAATGCTGTGTGGGATGGTCAAGAAATATCAAGGCTGAAAGGGATCCTGGAGACTATATCAAAAATCACATAATACTTGCTTTCCACGTGGCCATTGACCCTGAGAAATTCTCAATTGTGAATCTATTGCTGCATTTATATCTAATGTCATTTGTAAGGGCACAGAAACAACTAATGTCATTTGTGAGGGTTCTTTGTGAGTCCAGTTTATTTATGTGTTAAGTGAATTAGATAATGATTCTACTACTGGCTTATGTTTTAAGTGAAATGTAAGATCCATATTCAAGGGTCTCACATGTGAGTCCGTCATGCTTTCTAAACTTCAGCTGCTGAATGCCTTGCTGGTCCACTTAGTACTAATAGCTCCTTCCATTTAATATCTATGCTTTAAAAATATCGAAAAAGATTTGGAGCTATGCTTTCAGTGAAATATGTTATATAATTTCACTGGTCCTCAAAAGAACCTGTGAAGTAGCTGGGAAAGGGATTTCTGCTTCCACTTTGTAGATGTGAAAATTAAGGTATATGCAGGTGAAATGATCAACTCAAGGTCATAGTGTGCTACATGTAGGAACAGTGGGTCTCCTGAACTCAATCCGGAGTTCTTTCTTCTGTGCTCTGTGGGATAAGTTCTTCACTCTCCCAGACTTAGAGGCTGTGTTTGGTCACTGATTCTTCTTACCATACCACGGTAATGACCACATAGTCCATAAAGGTTCTAAGGCACCATACCTCCTTGTTAGGATTCTGTCTGAGGGAATGCTCTTTCCTCCCTTCTCTGAATGGCCAACTATTCCTACTTCAGTGTAAGGCCAAGTCAAATCACGCACAGTCTCTGATTTCCATGTGTCCCCACAGTCTCTTTGCGTGTCTGCTGTAGAACTTCAGTGGACACTAGCTTGCAACTAGGTGTCCTATATAGTCACCAAAGGGAATGAACTCAGTGACCAATTAGAGTGAAATTCTGATGAGTTTGAGGTCAAATCTTTGAGGAGTTTTATTTTGTTTTTATTTCGTTATTTTGAAACAGGGTCTCCCTGGAATCAGGCTGGCTTCCGTCTCATGGAGATCTGCCTGCCTCTTCCTCCTGAATGCTGTGATTAAAGGTGTGCCGCACCACACACAGCAAGTCTTTGATTTTTTTTTTTTAATGTTCATTCTTTAGCATGATGCCTGGAATAGACTAAATATTCACTAAATAATTGGCTAAAAGTTGCCCAGGGCCTAGAAAATTATACTGTTCCTAAACAAATTCTAAAGTAGTAAGAAATGGAAACTAGGTTTTTAGCCTCCAGGCTTCAGAGAAGATTTCCTGAGGAAAAGGACAACTTCCTGAGTAAGGTGAATCATGCGGTGATAACGAATATTTGGAGGCAAAGGGACTCTTGGAACCTCTTTGTGAGATAGGTCCTCCAGTACTGCCCGTTCTTAGTGAGCTTGAGCTCCCCTAACTAATGTCCTGAGAACTCACATGCGAGTTCTGTTCCCTTAGTACAGATTTTTCCTTTAACCAAGTGTCAAAAACAATTTTAGACAGAGAAAATGAATTTAGTGGAGAAAAAAGATCCATGAGTCCCAGAATAACCTCCAGTTTGGTAACAATTTATCCTGTTCCATTGTTAATTTTGCAATTAAGCAAGAGTAGTTTATATGCCTGAATGACCTATGGATTGTATCTTAATCAAATTAATGTGTCTGCAACATAAGACTGATGCAGTGCTTGGCTATTAGAATGACAAGTGAGCAAAACCCAAGTTTTCTCTCCTTTCCTCCTCCCTTTAAACGCTCTGTTGTGAAAGGTCAATTACTGAAAGGCTGTTGTTTTGATGACTGCCACAAGAGATCCTACTGGTTAAAAATGTGAGAAGGCTGCCCAACTCCTCCACCCATTTCAAACTCAACTATACATGTGTATGATTCTATAAGTTTGGATGAAAAAAATGTGGTTAATTTTGTTCTTGAGTACTTCCTGCCATTGACATTTATTGCTGTTGCCGAGTAATGGGGTTGAGGCTATGTAGGAGAATCAGATGCAGATGACCTATATAATTTATTCCCCCAGCATCACTAACCCTGTTAACCACCTTTCTTGGAACACCTTGGAAGCAGGAAAAGATGACCAAATGATTATCATTTCTAAAGGTCTTGTGGACTGAGTCTAGTTCACTATTGAAGCTTCCTGGGACTCTGGTCATCAACTTCCTATAAGGACTTCAGCAACAGTTTGCTATCCCCATCAATCCATTTTATACAGTGGATGGGGTCATTTAAAACAGCACCTTAATTAGATCAAGTCACTTCCCTTTGGAACCCTGTGATGACTTCTCACTATTCTCAGCACTTAGAAGGAAGTTCAGAGTTCCTGCCATGGAGTCTCTGGAACCTGGCTCCTTCCCCATTGACCCCTGCCTTCTCCTGCTCCACTGGCCACCCCCTTTCCTGAGCCTTTACTTTGGGTCCTCCCTCCTCCTGCTCACTCCTTTCTCTGTCCATTCCCTTTATAAGTGTTTTGTTTGCATCTGTATCTAGTTCTGAGTATATAAAGGAGCTTAACATTGACTTACATAGTACTTAAAACTCCTTAGCATAAAATGGGGAATCATCCTGGTCCAGCCTTTGCTATTCCACAGCCAGCCATGGAGTACACTTTGATGTTTGCCTTTCACCAAACTTTGAGATGTTGGGTTGTCAGTGGGACATGGAGGACAGGGGAGGCAGTGTTTTGTTTTTCTTCTCCTCCTCTGTTCAGAGTTCATGGTCTCATGCCTCGGGGTTTAGACACCTCACTGCTGCTGTTTTCAAGCTGTGCCAGGCAGAAGTAGTTGCACCACTCCCAAAGCTGCTCTTCTCTGGCTTCATAAGTCAGTGCCTTTGCCCTTAACAAACTGGGTAAGTTCAGAGAACACTCAAGTCAACAGGCCTTTTTCTAGGAGTTTCTTGTCCTCTATATAACCTTTCAGAGGTTAAAGAAGGTGTTCAAACACTGTTGAAGAGGGTGGTGTGAAATGTCACTGCTTTCCCAATTCTGTGTCAACAGGCTAAAGATTGAGTCCCTCTACCCTGAGATGCCACAGCCTAGATTCATCCCAGGCATGTTCTCTTGGGACCCACAGCTCTGGTTTCTTTCTAGCATATCTTCATGCAGAGTATACTACTCTGTATACAAAGAGTTGCAAGAAAAAAAAGAAGCGATGTGTTTTCAGTAACGCAAACAATTCTCAGAAGGGGAAAAAAACAATCTTACAGGGCATTCAAGTCCAAATTAAATCACATGCATAATTGTAGTTTTTGCGATGTTTGATACTCCAGTCTCAGTAAATGTCAACTGCTCATCAATCCACCACTTTCATCAGTCTCCGCTCTTCTTGGTCTGCTCCAACATCCATGCAGTTGAAGCCGAGATGGAAGACAACCAGTTACTGTTGGTCCGCCTAGCTGTCAGGAAAGTTGGCTGAATTTTGAAGGTGATTCAGGAACATTGACCTTACATTGGGTTCTTCATTTCAGTGTTCTGTGAATGCTAGATTTCAGCTTCTGGAATTCCAATATGTGGAAGAGTGTTGGTGGTAAGCAAATATAGTCTGTCCTACTCATTTAAACCAGCAATCTAGTGAACAAAGAAGCTTTGGTTAGAATTCTCACACTGTCTGGTTTTATGAGCATGCTCCTTCTCTACTGTCCAGGGACATAAAACCTGAGAAAGAACGTGAGGTGAGCAGAAGAGAAACAAAGAAGTTACCACTTCGCTACTGGAAAATCACAAAAAAATCAAAGCAGAATTGTAAGCTTTGTGTGTTAGCCTTGGGAAAAAATGGTTTGGTTCCTAACCAGGAAGGTGCTGTTGCTCTGTATTTATTTTTATATAAAACAGTGGCAGTTTTCCTGACTCAGAAGAAGTTATGTGGATGGCAGACATGAAAGGAACTCAGATAACCTCAGGGATCTGCCGTGGACTATGGGATGCCTGCCTGGGAGACATGGCTAGGCTTTAGAAAAGGAGGGAGTGAACCGCCTGTCTTTCCAGCCGTTTTCACTGCCTTCCAACCTGCCGTGCAGGAGTCTACTAAGGTTCGGGATGAGAGAGAGCTTTTTGCTTTACACAGCACCCCTCTTTCAAGATTTCCACTTCAGGAAAGGTTCTAGCTTGAAATGAAAATCAGTCCATTTGAGTTGGAAGAGCAGCACAATGCACAGCTTTACCATGCGTAGCAATGTGAGCACAAACCGTTGCCTGTTCTGTAGCTTCCTCACAGGTGAGTAGAGAGAAAAAGGGTGCCTGTATCACAGAGGTGTTAAACGAGGTTATCGAAGGCATCCACGGAGTCCCTGGCATGTGATCAGTAGTTAGTTCTAGCTGGTCAAGGTGAGGAAACTCAGGGGTTTTAAGAGGTCGGTGAGGAGCTCCCTTTGACAGGTGGATTGCATATGAAGGAGTCTCATCTTTGGAATATGTTTGACCAGATATGTGTGAGAGCCAGAAATGAAACTGTAACTATAGATGACGTTTTCAGTGTGAGTTTATGTGCTATTTTGTTGTTGGTAGTTGTTTTGTTTTGTTTGAGACAGGGACTCCCTGTAGCTCCATCTACCTGGAACTCCCTAAATAGACCAGGCTGGCCTCCATCTCACAGAGATCAGCCTGCTTCTGTGGCGAGATTGCTGTGATTAAAGGTGTGCACAGTTTTATATACTATCTTGAAATATACCTAAAAGCCTAGAGGAAGAATTTAATTTCAAATATGACTTTTTTTTTCCTTTCTGTTGAAAATGATCTTTTCAGGAAAGAGCAAGAGCGTAGGGTTTACCAGTTAAGGAACTGAGATGATGTCAATATTAATGATACTAAGATGGATGACCAACCTGTTGTTATGAGACTCTTTAGCAGAGAAACTGAAATATTAAGTAGTTAAATTGAACAAGTACTGTGAGAGAGGGGGTGATAGTGTTCCGAGCATGTGTTGTAGGGGTGCCAGACTCAAGTGGATGATATCAGGTTGATAGTTGCATGGAATGGTACCTGGAATATAGAAGGAAATCCCAGCAGAGTCAGGAGAGTGCTCCAGGCAGAGAAAACAGCATGTGCAAAGGTCTGGAGGAAGTTTGGTCGGGCTGCAGTAGGTAGGCCAGGGATTAGTATAAAGGAAGCAGGAACCAGCTCCAGCTCCGGCACTTTCAAGAAGCCAAGCTGAAGGATTCGCTTCCATCTTGGAAGCATTAGGAGGTTCCAAGGAGTGATCACAAGTAGCAATGCTGGCTGTGGGATAGAGCCTGTCTAGACATATCAGGCAAGAGAGGAAAGTGGTCTGCACTCAGGCAGCAGTGATGGAGCCCAGGAAGAGGAGGGCTGGGAGATGTTTAGGTAGCATATTGACAGAACTTGGCAGTGGGTGGATGTGGGGTGCTGGAGGAGGAAGGAGCTGTGCAGGGTGATACCCAGGAATTTGACATAGGTACTAGGTAGCGGTCAGACAGGAATCTAGGGAGAAGGAGCAAGTATTGGCAGACAGGTCTGAGTTTAGTGTGGAGATAAGGATTTGGGGGTTATCAACATGTAGATCATTGTTTCCCAGATTATGTTCTGTGTGTCATCTACATCAGACCCACCTGTCATACTCAATAAGAAGAGATTGCCAGGAAAGTCACAATCATGGCTAAGAGCTGTTAAACATTTTGTCTATGAAATGAGCATAGAGAATAGAAATGTGAGCATTTGAAACAGTGACTGAATATGCCTGGTGAGGACTGGACAGAACACAGCTGAAGGACAAGAGTTCCTTTCACGCCTCCTCTGGTCTCAGCCTTTCCGGTTATCTGTTCCACACTCCTTTGCCGCCCCCTCCCCCCCAGCATATGCTAGCTAATTTGTTTGTTTTGGTTTGATGGGGAGGAACTATACAAATGAGGCCCAGCCCATTCTTTCTCTTTTCTTTTTTAGTCTTATTTGGGGGGTGGTGTGGAGAAGAAGCTTTCATCTAAAGAACAGATGTCATCTGCTTTGGTCTTTTGTGGTCATTTTATTTTATGAAAAAAATTCTCCTGCAGATGAAGCTCATTTAAACATAATAGCAAGGCCATAAGAGGCTCTGCACAGAGCTTCAGATGGGACTGGACTTGGCCAGGGAGACCAAACAAGATGTCCTGTCTATTGGGCTCCCCCAGCTTTGTGTGTGTGTGTGTGTGTGCGTGTGTGTGTGCCAGGTGGGGGGGGCAAAGCAGCTGCATTTCAGATGAAAATGGAGGATGAAGGAGGGGGTCTAGGGAGGGTGGTGGAAATACTCAGGAAGCTGGCGTGCAGGTGTTGAGGATTCCAGACGACCTCACTGCAACAACAGGCTCAGGGAACACAGAGCCCACAGACAGAGGGGGCTTGAGCTGCCTGCTTGGAGGGCTCAAGTGGGCCCGCAGCTGCGCTGGGCATTCCTTTTTGTGGTCATCAATGGGCCCTGTATTGCAAATATGAGAGGGAGCAACTGGCACGTTCAGAGAAAGGAAATGCTTTGGAAATGGAGCAAACACCAGCCAGAGGGGTTTCCCCTTGACTGTGCTCACTACTTAAACTCACATACATGCATAAATAGATATTTGATGTATGATATTACAGCATCCTCAGTCTGGAAGGAATCCATGGAATCTTTAAGTCCACCCTGTTCATCTTACAGATGAGAAAGTATTGTCTGAGGAGTACACGACTTGCCCCAGGTCACACCGTGTGTCAGTGAGACTCAGGACACAGGATAGGGGCAGTAATATTTATTGGACCCTCTCTGTCTTAGATATGTTTTTGCATATGGGTTTGTGTAATTTACATGGGAGATCTGTGAGGTAGGTTATATGATTTCTATTTTTAATATGGGTAAATTGGGAGCAGTTAATTTAAAAATCACCCCAAGTCAAAAAGCAAATTAATAAGTCAGGATTTGAATTTATGTACTTATGTATGTTTTATTCAAAAATTCATTCCTTTTCATTATACTTCATTCCTGACTTCTAGGCAAGTATTTTTTTTCTCTTTCAATACAGTACACATATCTGTAAAGTGCATCAACATGAGGGTATGTTAAAACCTCAAACATGAGAAATTTATCTGTAAACATATAAATATCAATATATTATTCTATCAACATAACTATAAAAAATTTTAGTTATAGTTGGTGGTAATCTTGTTCACATAACCACTTAAATTTCTTCCTTCCTTCCTTCCTTCCTTCCTTCCTTCCTTCCTTCCTTTCTTTCTTTCTTTCTTTCTTTTTCTTCTTTCTTTCTTTCTTTCTTTCTTTTTCTTCTTTCTTTCTTTCTTTCTTTCTTTCTTTCTTTCTTTCTTTCTTCCTTTCTTTCTTTCTGCTTGTTTCTGTTTTTGTTTTTGAGACACGGTCTCCCTGTAGCTCTAGCTGTCCTGGAACTCACTACATAGACCAGGCTGGCATTCCGGGCCATGGGTTCCCTTTGCTGAGATTAGAGGCATGTGCCACCAGGCCCAACAACCTCTTGGTTTTCAATTGTTCCTTTTTATTCGAAAGGACTTCCTTAGAAATGGAGGAGTTCACTATCATTATTATTTCTATGAATCGCATATGCTTGCACTGTACCTGTGTTTATGAGGTACTTTTGTAAGCACTAGTTTAATACTGAAAGGAAAGTGGTGAGCAAAGTCCTCATTGGCATCCTATAATTGAGAAAACTGAGGCTCAGGGAAGAGAAATAATTTTCCCAGAGAAAACTAGTTTCAGCTCTTCTCACTGGTAGAAGCTGTTCAGTGGATGGGGAGGGGTGTGCTGCTGCTACTGGAGACCCAAAGACCAGAGCCACCAAATACTGCTTATACTTGCTTCCCCGTTGAAAGATGCTGTTGTCTGAGGTTTAGAACTCTAGATCTGCAGATAGGCAAGCTGTTATGCTGTGTATGTGTGAGCTTGTGGGTGGCACCTCAAAGTGTGGGAGGTACTGGAAGGTGAAGGGATATTGGAGAGGTGACCCAGAAGAGGTGAGACTGTGTGGGTGGCTTTTTTGGCACAGATGTGTCACCTTTTGCAGCCTGAAGACTGTGGCAATCCTTGGGTGAGGGCCTTCAGAAGAGCACCCAGTGGGGAGAAGACACACTTGATTATGTTGATGGCAAGGCTAGGGTCCTGTCTGGAGGTGGCCAGGTCCTGGCTTTGGGTTCCTATGTAGAGCACATGCTTTGAGCACTTCTGTGACCTCACCCTAAGTTTCTGAGATCAGCTACTTTGCTACTTTGCTATATGGGTAGACCCACAGTCCTTCCTTTGGGAAAAATAACTTAGCAATATTCCCTGCTGGTTAGTGAGCCAGGAGTGTGACCTGTATGTATAAAGAACAATACAGCATCGGAGACATTGACGTTTATGTGGTACCAGAGGATAAAATCAACTTCATGACTTTATGCATGTCTTTGATATTTAATTTATACAGCATGTATTTGCTGGTTGGATATTCTAAAAAAGCCCTGTCTTCAAGGATCTCTCAATCCATAAGAAAGAGAGGCATAATCAAACAGTTGAAATGCCAGTTGGTGGCCAATAGCAGCTGAAAGGGTCACATGGGAAGGAAACTTCGAGCCAGATTTGGAAGATACGTAATTTTGGCAGAGAAACACATACCGGTGTGAAGGAGTGGCATGTTAAAAGACTGAGAGGTGGGAAGGGTGCCATGCGATACAGGACAGTGAGGGCTAGCTGGAATCCAGGGTGTACCTCTATATGTATGTATGTTTGTGGGGTGAGGTCAGCAGGCAAAACCAGCAAGGGAGGTGCTGGATCCTGGAAGGCCTGAGAGTTTGGACCTTCCTTGAGAAGCAGAAAAGGCTTGAAGGATGGCAAACAAAAAACCTAGCAAGATTAGAAATGAACTTTGAGCATATTCCATACACAGTCTGAAAAACAGGGTGGGGAAATACTGCAGGCAGGGCTTATGTCAGAAGATGTGAGAAGCAGCCATAGTGAGTCATGATGGAGACCTGTCTAGAGCCAGCTACTACAGGGAGGGAAAGCAGAAACCATACGAGAAGTTCAAGCACTGAAATTCATATGGATATTGGAGTGATTGAGAATGCAGGTGGAGGATGGACCTAGGATGTCTTGGGGTCTCTCTTAGGTGACTGGGTAGATGGTGGCACATTCTGCCAGCAGAGGGGACAAGTGGGGATGGATAAATGTGCACCATATGTTCAGGTGTAGACTTTTTAGGGATGATAAAGTGGTGCCATGGATGGAGGAGATAGTCTAGAGCTTATCAGGCTGTCAGGATCAGAACTCATACACAATAACTTTGGCAATACAGGACAATTAAAAAACAAACACCACCCCCCCCGCCCAGTTCATCCAGAATGATATTCAAGTGCCCAATACCTGGATACCACTCTTCAGAGGACAGAGGACACCCAGCATTTGTACTGAAGGGCCTCCCCTGGCAGACAGGAAGCACACCATGAGGTGAGGTAGAAGGATGCATGAGGAAGAATTCAGGCCCCTGTTTGCTCTGTGTCAGAGCCAGGAACCCACCAAGACCAGATCTGATCTCTTTATGCTGGAGCCATCCTTCATCAGATACAGGTTCACTCATTTCCTCTTCGCCCCCACCTCCTTCCCACCACCACCACCTCCTTGCCTTAGTCACTGGAACTGAGTCATCCTTTGAGACTGTTCTTGTCACCTTTCCCTCCAGCAGGGCATAGGCATTGCCATCTGCTGGTCAGATGGGAACAAGGGAAAGGTCCCTTACTCTGGTTCCAATCCATGTATCATCTTTGGTTCCCAGATGTCAAAAGAAAAGCAAGTCTGGCCAGTGTCTGTGATTCTCAGAAAATAAGGGAGGAGAAAAGTGATGGGAATTGAGTCTGTCCTAAGTGCCCGGCAAATGGATTCAAACTCACCCCCCTTCACAAAGGTCTTGAGCTGTGGCATTACCCTCAGATGCAGAACATAGTGCTTAGTGAGGTGAGATCATTTTACCAAGGTTACACTATAGGTAAACCTGTAGGACTTCAAGCTTACAGTACTTCTGTCACATTTCCGTGTCTCCCTATATCACCTCTGGGGGAGACCAGTATTCAAGCCAACTCATGATGAGTACTTACTTTGTGTACAATACTTCAGCACTAGAGTGGTTGCTAGAGGCCTGTGCTCTTGAGAATCTCAGCAGTCCTTAATGGGAGCCCTTGGTACTTCGATTTATCCCTTGATATTATCTGAGAGCCCCATCCATAGGCAGAGCCCTCATAGAAGATGTTTAGGTAAGCTACTCAGAGCTTTAGCTAATGTTGAGCACAGGATGCCATGGAAAGACAGAGAAAGGGGCACTGAATATCAATGAAGAGTTCGAGAAAGATTTTGCAGTTCTTTAGCCAGACCTTGAAGTG
Organism: Nannospalax galili; assembly: GCF_000622305.1. NCBI lineage: Eukaryota > Metazoa > Chordata > Mammalia > Rodentia > Spalacidae > Nannospalax > Nannospalax galili. The sequence goes on along the minus strand of NW_008343479.1, from coordinate 634,754 downwards.
TGAGGCTTTTGCTAAACATGGAATCTAGGGCAGGAAACCAGGGTCGTGGGAGCTGCAGGTTCACTCAGGTGGGGGAGTATAAGAAATGTCAGGTACTAGGTTAGATATGAATGGATAGCAGGGTGGCAGTTGTCAAGTAATTGGAACAGGGTTTTAGAGCCATATTAATGTTAGCCAGTCTCTCACAGAGCACAGCTGTGTGGCTTTGTAAGTCTGCGTGTGTTCTTGAATTACTCAGAAAAGCACAACTTTTCCTAGTCTCCTTTCTATTTTTGTTCTAAATATGCTTTCTGTAACACTTTGGGCTTCCTTACTCTTTTCCTCAAGCCCCCTTCCTGCCACATGGCTGCCTGTTGCCACCTGGCTGACCTCTATGCCAGCTTAACTCAAGCCACACGGCTTTTATCCTTCTTCCATTCTCTGGGAAGCTTCTATGATTTACAGCTTGTTTGTTCTAGGGTGTCTTTTTTTTTTTTTAACTCTAATAAAATTGACCCTGAACTAGAAAAGAGTCCACTTAATACAAAATGGATTTTGAGTACTTGTTCATTTTTCTGATAGTCTATCAGTTATCTGTCACATACAACTTCAGTTCCAGGTGCTGGGCTATTTGTGGGGTATGAGGGTGACTTAAAAGTAAGAACAGTTCCTGACATCCAAGAAGAGGACAGAGACTCATCAGATGGTCACATTCCGGTGATTGTTTTCATAAACTTGTATAATGTGAAAAATGGTGGGAAAATCCATTCAATAGGGTGGACAGGTATTTTGTGGAGAGCAGAGATGATAAGGAAGGACCTCTGAAGAAATAGCATTAGAGCTGAATCTGGAAAGTGGATAGTGTGTGTGTGTGTGTGTGTGTGTGTGTGTGTGTGTGTACTGAGAGAGTAGTAGACACAGGGAACATCATCAGGGAACTTTGTTCCAGAAGGATGGCCTTAACCAAAGGAATCAGATGACAGGATAAATAAGCTAGTAAAACAAGACAGAATGGTCTAGAAGCTAGCAAGACTTTGTTGACTTCCCTGAACTCAGTTGTTGAATTCATGCCTTTGAGTTCACCCTGAGAAACAGCTGCTCAGTCCTGGTCTTGGGCTTTTCACTGATTTCCATTCTTGGGTTTTACTCTGTGACTAGAACCATCATGCATTAGCATCGTCTCCTACAGTGAGATAGAACATATACACTCCTCACACCTGATACAAACAAGAAATGACAGCACACAAATAGTCTACAGACATTCATTCAAAAACTAACCATTTGAAGTTGATGCTTAAAGTCGGAAAACAGCTCTAGCTTTAAATGACTATGTCTATGCAGACATACACAGCAAGGGACTTAAAACTGCCTGTCCGTAGCTTTTCATTTCTGTACCCACATGTCTAAATGAAGAGGCTATGGACAGATGCAGGGCACTGATGCTCCTCTGGGCTCCTTGGAACACTCCTGAAAAGAGAAGATTTCCATGATTTGTTTTAATTTCTAAACATCCCTCTTCCTCCAAAGGCTACAAAGGAACTTCAGTTTGGAGCTGAAATACTTCACAGGCAAGGATCAGTGTCTGAGTTGGGGTGAGAGTTCAGATTTCTACAGCTCTGAGCTGCCACTTTCTGAAAACCAAACCATGGCAGGGTTTTCTACTTTGTTTGCAAGAACCTAAAGAAATTTAGATTCTGAAACCTTCAGAGACAAACAAGAAGAGATTTCCATGTTACTCAGTAAGTCCCCATTCCGGGAACTTAATGAACTATGACAATTCTCAAGGGTGTTGGTATGCTGTAGGAACAACTGTTCTGAAATCGGAGCATAGCATTTTTGCCTTGAGTTTAGCACATATAGTCTATATGACCTTGGACATGGTCTCTTTCCCAATGTGTAGCCCTGATTTTCTCCATCTTTAAAGCAAGTTAGTTGGTATATGATGGCTGAAGGATCAGCAGCCCTCATAGGAGACTTTGGTCAGCATTTAACCAGGATTTGGATCACTGCGTTGGCTCATTGGTCACTGGATTGCCTGTATCTGCACATGGAAAGGCCTCCTCTTTTTTCTGTTGATGTTCTGCCATCTGAGCCTAAAGGGAAATGAATTTTCTCCACACTTTTAGCACCAGCATTTCACGGATGCCTTCTGCACAGTTTCAACATTTTCTGTTGGTAAGGGCTCGGTGCATCTGAACTGATGCCAAATGAAATTTGATTGATGATTTAAGCAGTGCAGTGTTTAGTCATTGCAATCCAAGGGAAAGGTGATGGATATCATGATGAGGCACAGCCAGGGTGGGCACATTGGATTGGTCTAAACTACCAGCTGTTAAAAGTTTCCCCTTTACCTCTACTATCTAGTGCTTTCCCTTCAAGCTTCTAAGAATGAATTCCCCAGACAGTTCAACACTTGCTTGTGAAATCTAGCAAGTTTTTATATTTTAATTTATTCCCAATGATGTAAGCACATATACAGTATATCTATGATTTGATTTTTGTATATTCATTGATTTTAATACCTCTAATTTAGCTAATCTCTCATGTATCTATGATTCATTTGGTTGGTTCAAAATAGGGGAGAAAAGTGGCAAAAACTTTAATGCTATAAGACATTAAAGGACCTTTTTGATCTGACCTATACTAAGAAGTTTTAGAAGAGAGTAGATTTATCCTCCCAACCTGAATCAGGCTAACCCCCAATTCAGTTAATTTTCTTAGCTATTCATAAGCACCCAGTGAGGTAGGTAGGACTGGATGAGGAATAGGCTCAGAGAGTCATTCAACTAGCAAGTTCCAGCACTGAAAGACAACTGTCACCAGAGCAAAATACTTTTGTGTCCTTGTATAACTCTTGTCATTCACAGTAGTGATGCAAGGGACGGGAGGTTCCAAAGCTGATATCCATCTTACCTCTGATTGCAATTTGGCCTGGCTCTGTGGGTGACTTGGACAGATGCCCATCACATGGTAGCACTTCCTTCTGCTTCATTATGAATGTTGCCACTCTGGTGAGACAGTTTTACTGACAGCTCACACGTCTATCATTCTCGGCCCCTTTGAAAACCCATTTCATGGTTCAGTAGAGCAGAGTTTCATCCAATAGCACTTTCGACTTGGTGGCTTCAAAGTGAAGTGCCCATCCCCTGACTGGGTTTCAGGCAGTAATGCTTAACAGTCTGGTGATTAAATGAGAAACAATAATAACACAACATTTGGATTTGGTTCCAATAGCCCGATGAGGCTTGAGCCTCAAGCTGTAAGTAGATAAGTGGGAAGGGAAGGTTATGTCTGCAATTCTTCTGCAGAATTCCTACTTTATTCTTCCATAGCTAGGAAGAACATGAGAACCAATTTCTTCATGGGCTAAGACACTACCCCATGACTGGCAAAACTCTGTGGACCATCTCTTAAGACTCTAGAGGACAGGTTGGAAGTAACTACAATAGTTAATTCTAAAATTATCCCAAAGACAAACCTTCCTTCTGATTATCTGGGTTGATCTACTATTGAGTGTGTGCCATTTGAATTTTTCTTTCAAGCAATGATTAAGTAATCTATCTAGCTAAGGCCCCCAGAGTTCTAGAGTTCCCAGAAATGGAATGTCTTAACTTGTGTCTGTCCCATTTCCAACTCGGTCCTGGCTTTAGGACCTCACTATGATGAGGCAGTAGATGTCCAGAGATCAGTACCCTCAGATGTGCCAAGAAGAGCAGCTTGGTCTGTGGTTCATGTCAGGACAATGCAAACTGAGCTATGCATTTACTGTAATTCTAATCAGATGATTCTATAATTGGAAGAACACCAGTGGTACTCTGTCTTTGGAGTCTTCTCCATTAAGTGACTGAACAAGGGCCAGGGGACCTTTGCTTGTCCCAAATGCAGATCCTGATAGAGACTGGGATCTGTGTATCATTCTGTTCCATTCTATAATAGGATCAGGCTCTTTCTTTTGTCTTAGTAAGCTTACAAAATGTGAATAGCAGTCATTTCCCACATACTTTCAATAAATTCTTACTAATCGCTGTTCCAACTATGGAAAACAAATGAAACAAAGTGTGCGTTGTGAATGTGTGTGTGTGTGAGTGTGTGTATGTTGGGGTGATACAAATGAAACAGACAAAGTGTGTGTTGTGAATGTGTGTGAGTGTGGGGCAGGGGATGTTTGTGTATATGTGTGATAATTTTAGATAAATATTTTAAGTAGATATTTCCAAATCTAGATCATAATTATATATGGCAACGGTTGTCTTAAAAAACAAAAATAATCTGAATTTCGGAATCGTCTTCAATACTTAAAATGGAAACAAAAAGAACCATCATAGTCAAATGTATCGAGGAACTAGTCTGTGATAGAAACTTTGCCAAGTATTGTGAGGATTTGGGAAATATAAGCGTAAATCAGATATAGACCTTGACCTTGAAAAGCTCATAATTTAGAGAGGAAAATAAATAGTGATCATAAAAGTCATAATCTGAGACAAAGTTCAAGACTATGGCACATGGAGTTAGAGGAAGGAGGGGCCTCTGATCGGGAAAATCTGGCTTAGATTCCTGGAGGAGGTGAGAATTTTAAAGTCAGATTTTAAAGGACGGGAAAGATTTGGCCTAAGGTCAAAAAGGGGGAGAAATCATTGCAGGACTGAAGGAGAGAGCAGAAGTATAAGGATGTGGAGCTGGTGAACGGTGCCTTCAGGAAGTAATAAAGGGCTTTACCCCAGATTCCTGGGGTTCTTATTAAAATACAGATTCTGATACAACAGGCCTGAGTGGGCCTGACACTACATTCCTGATAAGCACCCACGTGAAGCCACTGCTGCTGTTTTGAGGACCTTTCTACGCAACAGGAATCTCTTGAGGGTTTTGGACTATAGGAGGGTGCTTCTGTTATAACCTTGAATCAAGCATGTGCCTTTAATGAAATAGTCTGGTGTTGGACAACACATATGATAACATAGGGTTTCTGTGAGAATTTGTTTTAGACCCTCCTTCCTCTCCTTCCACTGATCAAAACAGTCCAGAGGGAAAAAAGCTCATGCCAAG
>NW_008343479.1:603036-629589 GCF_000622305.1 Nannospalax galili | reverse complement strand
ACCAAAGAACTGGAGTCTAGGAAGAAGACATGATGAACAGCAATATAAATGAGGTTTTGGTTTCTGAAATTGTTTCTCCTCCTAAACAGTTTATTAAAGACCAAAGGTGTACAGATTAACGCCTATATACTTGACAGTGATTTAAATACTGCCCCTCTGACTTAAACATTAGGATAAATATTATCATAAGATGACTATACTTTAGTTGTACCATGAGGAAAGAACTGGAATTAGAATCAGAATATTTAACCCTAAGTCCTTCCACCCTTCTGGCTTCAGAGGAACTTCTGTATCTATAGCATGAGAGATTAATCCTTTCCTGAGCTACCACTTAGTTCTTCATAAAAATCAAATGAGCTAATGGGTCTGAGAGTGCTTTGTACTCTAAGAAGAATCTTGCAGGTATAATGACCACCTCTTATTATGGATAGAGGCATTTGTCTTTTCTCAGCTCCTGGGAGTTATTGGAAGAACAAGTTAGTAACTATGGGGAAGGCATATGGCAGCCCCAGAATCCAGGCTTCAGGTAGAATGGCAGGAGAGATGCTGCAAAGTTTGCCCCAGTTCAGAGCCTGATGCCACTGTGGCTGGCCCTTGCATCTGGCTGTGTAGCTTCCTGTGATCTCTGCCATGAGTTCCATCCTTTGGGAGTGCCTTTTCAGGGGCTGAATTCAAGTGCCCTATTGGTTTCCTGAGTTATGTACTTTGTTCTTTGAGCCCCTGGAAAGTTTTTTGGTCATACCCCAGAGCAGGTAATGCAGATGGGTAGGCAGAAGTTAGGAATGCTTAGTAGTTAAAAGCAGACAAGAGCACTAGAGCTCCAACAGCAAGACACCAATAACTATCTTTTAGCAGGCAAATACACACCAAGACATATGTGGGGAGGCAAGAAAGTAACTCCAGAGAAGCCTAACTCCAAAGTCAGTGTCTGCATGGAGAAGATCAGTTTGGGAAAGAAATTTACTGCATTTCATAGTTAGTAGAACTGGGTGTTCTTCAGATAATAGGAATTGAAAATAGCCATGGAAGTCAGGTTTAATCCCCTAACTTTGCACATATAGAAACCAAAGCACTTATCAGAAAAAGGCTTGCCCTGGTTACCCTGAATTAATAAAAGACTCTTGGATAAACCCTCAGTCTAATGCTGTTTGAGAAGAGTCATTGTTCTCACCATTTTGCTTCTCCTGATCCTAGTTTCTTGATCTGCAAACTCAAGGGAAGAGCTGATGTCTCCTGACAATGCTCTCCCAGCTCTGGTAGTGGGTGGAATGCAGATCCCAGGCTCTTGGTTAGGCCTGGAGAATCTTCTCAGCTGAGCCACACACATGAAAATCAGACCTTCTCCCTTATCCTCTCTCAGGGACTCTGTAGTAGTGCTTAATCCTTGATCCAAGACTCATTTTCACAAAGAAGAATCAATACATTCTTCAAGCAATTGGACCACAGGATGATGCCTAGGCCTATTTTGTCAACCAGGTGCTCTGGTGAGGGAAGTTGTATGAGTCACCGTTGGCCAGAAATGTAAATCTGACCCAAGGCTTCCTTTGCAGCAAAATTCGGGTCATTAATAATAGTGACCATCTGCACAGCACGTTACACTTGCAAAGAATTTTGCATACTCATTTGCTTATCACAACTATTCAGAGGTGTGTTATTGTTATACCCATTAGACTGATGAGGAAAATAGACTCTGGGTGTATAATATCATGCCTAAGGTGACAGGAAATTTCAGTGTCAGGCCTGAAACTTAGTTAAATCTTTGGACTTTATAACATAGTGTTTGTATCACCCCTTGGCCTCCAGAGACATGAACAAAAGCAGGGAAGGTCAACCAGCTTGGGGCCATCTACTTGAGCCCATGTTTGTAGAAGGGGTGATCACTGCCTCCATGTGGTGTGACAGTCATGATGCAGAGCTCAGGAACAGGCAAGAAACCCAGCCTATCCTGACCTCTTCCTTCACATTCCCACCATCTGGACTTTGAAGAATGTGACCATTTCTTCATGCCCCCTATAATTTTTTAAACAGACAAATAAGAAACAGCAGTCCTTTTGAGGCTCACTTCTTCCTGTCTCCTTCTCTTTCTCCCTAGTGTAACTACCATCCCAAAGTCGGTGTGTCCATGTCCTGTCTGTGTTTGGTTCATTTGCTTCATGAGTATCTAGGACAATGTAGAGTGTTGTTTCATGATTCAAAGTTTTCAGGAATGACGTGATACCGATTTATGCTGCCAATTGCTTTTTTGTTTCAACACTGTACTTTAGATATAGCAATATGAGTACATTAGCTTCGGTTCATTCACTGTAACTTCTATTTACATAACTTCCCTTTATACATCACAATTTATTAAGCATTTCTGTACTGGTGAACTTTTGAATTACATTTCCCCCTTAGAAACAGTGATGTAGCAAACATCTTTACATAAGGATCTTTGTGCAATTCATGTAAGAATTTTTCTTGGTTGCATATGTATGAATGGAACTTCTGGACTAGAAGCCATATTTAGCCTCAAATTTATTGGATATTGCCACATTTCTCCCCACATGGTTGTATCCATTTATAGTTTCATCATAAGTTTATGTGTTTTATTGTTTCTTTATATTCCAAACATTGTCAGACTTAAACATGTTTTAATATTTTATTTATTATTTTTATTTTATGTGTATGAGTATATTGCCTGCATGTATATAAGTGCACCTGGGTCATACACTGCCCGTGGAGGTCAGAAGAGGGTGTCGAATTCCCTGGAACTGGAATTATAGATGGTTGTTAGCAACCATGTGGGTGCTGGGAATCAAAACAGAGTCCTCTGTAAGAACAGCACGTGCCCTTAACCACTGAGCACCCCAGCCCCAGACTTAAAAATTTTTGAGCAAAGTGATTGCTGTGAAATATCTCTTGGCTTTCAAATTAGCACTCCTTTAATTTTATTAGTAAAAATGAGCATCTTTCCTTTTGTTTAAGGATCGTTTCCTTTTCTTAGCTATACATGTTGATATAGTCCACTAACTTATTTCTGTATCTCCTTCTTATGACTATGTAGATATTTTTCCTCTTCTTCCTCCTAGATTCTGGGCACTAGCCTTTGTTAGTCACAAAAAGTCTGCATCTGTGACTTGTTTTTAATTTTGGTCAATGTATTCACTCACAGGCAGTCGGTTGCTTTCTTCTGCACCCACTTGACTTTCCTGATCATAGCAACTCTGTGTTGAAAGTTGCTTGGAGCTGTGCTTTGAAAAGCCTAAGTGAATACATGGTTCCTGACCCTAAATATCTGTAGTAAGCTGAGGAATGTGTTCATATAAAAGAGTCTGTGAAGGGCCTATTTTGCTTACTCAGGACTCTCATTTGGTAATACAAGTATGCAGTGAAAGCAAAAGAACCAGGTGTCAGTGGAAAAAAACCTTAGTCACTGAGAGTTGTTTGGGCTGCTCAATGGTGACTGTGAGACATGGCTGGTTTCCCCTGTCACAGTGCATCCTGGCACACTTCACCTGGCTATTTTGACATTTTGTAGACCTAGTATATGTGGGAAAATGTCTGAGTTTTCAGACTCAAGTAGTCTCTCCTGCTCCCCCCCCGTGCCCCTCCCCCCATCTTGATGAATCTTCACTAGGGCTTGTGATGGAAAGCCTAGAATGCCATCAGATGGGAGGAATAAGCAGGCACTTTGAAATACTTTTAACTTTCCAGTGGAGAGTTCTTTAAAGCTTTGTTTATCTCTGGGTGCCTTAGCTAACCCCAAAGGAATAGTACAGCTCAGGACAGGAAGCAAAGAGTCCCAGAAGGATGACGGTAGAGTGCTGTGTTATTTATGTCTCCTGTTGCATGTCCTTCATACTGTCCCACAGGGGGAGGTGCTGTGCAGGTGCAGTGAGTGGAGAGGGCCTGCATGTGCCATCAGCCCCTATGAAACCAGTGGGTATACAGTAGCTGAGCTCAGGGATCAATTATGTTGGTAAAACTACAAAGGCAGGGAACAAACCAGAAGCTTTGTGGCTTAGGAACACTTGCTGAAAAAAGACCTGACGTTCCCAAGTGGAGCCCTTTGGCCTCAGGGGAGGTGACCCCAGCTGTCTGGTTGAGCAGCCAGAGTACCAGGCCTGGGAGCCAGGACACACCTTCTGTTCCAGTTGACTCACTTGAGTGGCAAATTCTTTTCTCCCTCACCAGCCTCTCATCTTCAAAGGGAATTCATTATGCCCCACTGTGCCATCAGCACTTGACCAGGTGTTGCATTGGCCCATTAGGTGGACACGGGCCATAGCCCCAAGGAGCATGCCAAATGAGCTGGAGAATGGCAGCTGAGACCTATTGACATCCCAAGATAGTTCTGCGGCACTTTCTATAAACCCTCCAGCTGTTTCAAACGATTTGTACGGAGCTTTCCATATACATTGTGTTCTTTCCCATCCCCTGACTTCAGCTCACTCTGTTCCCTTTGCCTCGAATGCTCTTCCACTGCTTGATTCATACACTCAAATATCTACTCCTGGGTGGAGCCTTCTCTGCTAACCCTGGGCAGAATTAGCACTCTCAATTCTGTATGTCCACAGTGCTCGGTATCACCAACAGCACATTCCCTTCTATGCTGGGGTCATTGCCTGTACTACTGTCTGCCTTGAAGGTGGATTCTATGGCTTATTCATTCTTGTTTCCCCGGCCAGAATTTGGTAGGCACTCAGCAAAAGTGAGCTGAATTAAGTGCAGTAAGGGAAACAGCTCATGGCTGCCTCTGACTCTCCCTTGGGGTGTGACTGGGAGCAGGCAGTATCTCTCTGAATTTCCTTTTCTGCAAAGTGAGTGGGCTGTGGACAAATTCTGAAAAAGGTCTTTGAAGGTTTTCTGGCCCTACTGTCTATGATTTTAAACTTCTTGTCTTTTAGTGGAAAACTCAGAGTTCATCAATCTTTAGAGACCAAGATGAAGTTTTACTTACTAAAACCTAGTGTTTTCCTCCCACCTCTAGTCTGTCACCTTTCAAAAATGTATATATTAGCAGTTTGCAAATTCTCTGACTAAAGTTTCAAGATGTTTGTATAAATTTTATGAGTATGTAAATTTTATCTTCCGTAGGTAGTTGGACTGATTATTTGTAAGGTGTTTTTTGCTATATTTTCTGATGAATTTGTAAACCTGGGTGTTTATGGGGAGAGAATCATTGTAAAGCTGTGTCTCTCGCCCCAGTGTCTCTCTTCTTACCACAGTGAAGGCTGCAATGCACATGTGACACCTAGTAGTGCCCATCCCTTGAGACAAGTGTGTTTCCTCTGCTACTGCTCTTCCCCTTGACTGACAGGTATGGGATTTCCTACACAGAAGGACCTGAGTATTCCACACATTCAAAAGGTGCTAATAGCACCCAGCTGTGATCTGATAGACTTCATACCCAGCCTATGCAGTGAGGCTGGACAGGGGCTATTACTGACCCAATCTGCAGATGGAACTAAGTCTCAGAGAGGTGCAGTGAGTTACACATGGCCACATGGTTTAGAAGATCTTCTAAGTCGGCTCTAATGAGAGCCCTTGATTCTCACTTCTGAACTTCTTGACTCTTCTTAAAATGATTTAGATTGCTTCTTTTTGAGTGGCTGTTCTCAGTCCTCTTTTCTGTATAGCTAGAAGCAGATGAATTCTATTAGAAGGGAAAGGAAGAGGGGCCAACCAATGACTGACTTTGTGGGGCAAAGTGGCCGAATGCATCAGTGAGGGAGGAAGTCAGCTTAGTTAAACCTAGCCATTTGGTGGCTTCTATCATTAGCATCTCACTATGCCAGTAAGTGAGTTGTTGAAGCCTGAAGGAGGTCTTTCTTCTGAGAGCCTGGGAGGATTCTGAGCTGCAGGGCACTGTGGGGGCACATTGCACGAGGCCCCCTTTTACTCTACACAGGCAGCATGACTTTTCAGTAGCCCTCTCTGAAACTCAGTTTCTGTATCTGTGAAATGGGGCAGTACATCTTCTCCAAAGTGCCTGGGAGGGCAGTTGTGAGGGTCAGGTGTTATGATGGAGGTGATGTGTTCTGGAGTCAGAAAGGGCTGAATTTCTTTGTACAAGGAAATGAAGGCAGTGTTTTCACAAAAGTAACAGTGCAGTGATTTGAGATAAATAAAGGAAGGCAATTCATGGCCTTCCAGTAAAAGAGATTCGAAGACTGACAAGTGGAAATTGTACTTATGTACATATGTAATGATATATATAATGTCATATAAAACTTTTCTTAGTATATTCTTAAGTTTTGTTGGGATTTTTGTTTTGATTGTTTTTACATTAAAACTAAAATTGGCCAGGTGTGGTGGCGCATGCCTTTAATTCCAGCACTTGGGAGGCAGAGGCAGGCGGATCTCTATGAGTTCGAGGCCAGCCTGGTCTACATAGTGATTTCCAGGCCAGCTGGGGCTACAGGGAGATCCTGTCTCAAACAAAAGAAAAAGGGGGGGGAGGCTAGAGAGCTCAGCGGTTAAGAACATTGACTGTTCTTGCAGAAGACCCAGGTTCAAATCCCAGCACCCACATGACAGCTAACAACTGTCTGAAACTCCAGTTTCAGGGGATCTGACACCCTCTTCAGACCTCCATAGGCACTGCACAACATGGGTGCACTTTCATTCACTTAGGCAATATACTCATACACATAAAATAAGTGAGTTCCAGGCCAGCTGGGGCTACAGGGAGATCTTGTCTCAAAAAGACTGAAAAACAAAACAAAACAAAACAAAAAACCCTAAAGTTGATTGATTTCCATTCTTTGATTTAGGACTGGAGTGTAGGGACCCAGAGGCCTTAAAATGATCTGCTCATACTGGAAGGATTTAAAGGAACTAAATAAATGGATAACCCTAGGATGTAAGGCACTAAAGGGCACCATTTCACTCTTGTTACTACCCTTTCTAACCGTCATAGAAAAAGAAGTGAGTATAGCCCTGATTTTCCTACATGGGAACCAAGAAACTCTGTGAGATCACATACCTTTAAAGGGTGAATAGCCACAGTCCCTGACCAACCTACCTGTCACTTCAGGACACTGAAGGCTGTAAGGAGAACATTTCTCAATTATAAAAATTGCTATTATGATATTGCATTATTTTCCCACAAGCCTAAGGGTATCCCTGAATAACCTCTGAGTTTACCCAACTCATGCTATTCTTGTCACAGCATTGCCTCATCTTGAGAGCAAGGTGTTCCCTGTGGCTGAGAAGCAGGAGAAGGGCCAGGCTGGAGCGCCTCTGCTCTGGGCTTCCTCCTCATACCTTCAGGCTGATCTTTTTGAGTCAATGTTTCTAGTTTTCTGTAAGATGCTGTAAACTTTGGAATTAATTTCTTTACCAGTATATACCCAAATCATCTCAAACTGAATATATTCCAAAGTACATTTCTTAATTTCTCTCTAAAATTGGTCCAGCATCCCATGTTCACTACCTTAGTCAAAGCATCACATGCGCAAGCTGCCCTTCCTAGCATCTCTTGTCCACACTCTGTCCTGGAGACTCTGCTTTCTCCATTGATAGCCTTTCTCTGCTTTCAACCCATCACCACTGCTATGGTCAAGGGCCTTGCCATTTTTCACCTAAACTACTGCAATCAATGGCTTCTCAACTTGCCTTGTTATTTCAACCGGGCTCCACAATCAGTCTCTAGAAACTCAATTATTTTAAAAACTACAAACCTGATCTTTTAGGAATCTTTCAAAGGCTGCCTATTGCTTTCAATTCTGGGAACATGAGTGCTTCTACCTGCTTAATTCTAGCCTCACCTGCTGCCACATGCCTTACAAATTCTCTGTTCCACTAGCTCAGGCTGCAGTTCCCTCAATGCACACTACTGTTCTTCCCTCCCCATTTTACACATGAAGCATGCTTTGCCCAGGCTATTCCTTCTGCCTGGATGTCTCTCTTCTTTGCAAGCCTGCTTTTCTTCTATTCTAGGAAATTTTCTTGACCCCTTGGCAATGGTCATCAAAATTAGGCTCTCCTTCCTATGAATGCTTTAGAGCCTGTGTATGTCTCAGTCCTACCATAATTAACACATAACTGAATTAACTGCTGTGACTGTTTGCTTAGTATCAATCCTCTAAGATGATTAAAGACAGAAAAGAAACCTCATTCACCCTAAATTTCCAACTCTATACATCTGTCTCCTGTAGCTGGAGCTTGATAAGTATTTATTGCTAAGATGGATGGTTACAGAGATAGGACACTGTTTTACATGGTGCCGTAAGGTTCAGTTTGCAATATGTTGAAGACTAGTATGATAGGTTTAAGAGACATGGCATTGACTAACAGAGCTTTCCTCTAAAGTATCCGGATGAGTGGGTGGATAAACAGGGTTTTAGATAAATCTATCTGAAATCACCTCTGTGTTGGGCTTTGGCAGGAGCTTGGCAGCAGACAGTGAGTGGTTTTACTCTTCACAGAAGCCCTGGTGACTGGCCCTCTGGTGTGCCTTTTCCAGGGATAGCTGTGCATCTTGACCATCCAGTGTGTGGCTTGGTGGTTAGGGTAATAATGTGCTAATAAGAAGCTCAACCTGGAAGTGATTTATGAGGGTTCCCTGGCACAAGTAGGACTTCCCTCAAGAAGCATTACGGTGCCTGGCATAGAGTCAGCAGAGCATCCTTTCTTTATTCTACTCCCTCTAGTTTTCACCATGCAGAGTTCTTTGTTCAGTTCTGCTTGTAACTGAATTAACATTTAAAATGCAGATTCCCAGGTCCTTGCAACAAACACGCTCAAGCCTCAAAGTTGGCCTTTAAGTTGGTTGGAGCATATTTTCAAACAGATACCATTGCCTGGCTGTTGGTTATGACAAAGCTCTCCTGTAATAGAGCTTGGGCTAGACATTGTTTTTAACCTCCACGGATCAATGGTGTGAAGGTTTGTGAGCAAAAGCAATTCCTAATGTCCCTAGGCACCAGGCAGGCAATAGAGCTCTCCAACAGTCCCTGGGTTTGGTTCATGTCACACAACTCTGCTTGAACACAACTATGCTTAACATAACTGTACTTGGGTTCACATTCCAGAAACATAACCTGAGTTCCCGTACAAGGCTTGGTTACCACAGCACAGACCAATAATTATTATCAATAATGAAGCTGATAATCAGTGTTTGAAGTGAGTGGTAGCAATTCAAAGGCAAATCAAATTTTTTTCTATTTTCTAAACTCTCGTATTTGTGCTAGTTCCTCTGAGCTCATGAAGCAGCCTGCGAGGAAGGCAAAGGCAGAGCTAGCCCCATTCTATAGATAGAATCTAGACACAGAGAAAACAGGCAACTTGTACAAGGTCTCACAGATGAGATTACTGACAGCAGACTTCTGAGTCCCTTTTCCTGCTGTGCTTCATTCTATCTTGCTTGCTCAACCCCAAGGTCATGAAATTAGAAAACTAAGGATCGTTTTTTTCTACAATGACAGGACTATATTCTAAGGTCCAACCATTTCTATAAAGACATTTACAGCTATGGTTTTATATAATAATGATGAGTACACATTTAAATAAAGGGAAGAATCCCCATTTCTGAGTTATTAGAGGAGGAGAGTCAGTACTGACTGCTAAGGCTCGAGTTCTACAAGTCAAGGAGGCTTCCAGATATATTGTACCAATCAAACTTTCAGAAGTTTCCAGTGGTGAGGCAGAGCTTGCACCCACATATGAGGGTCATCTGTGGGCAGCTTTTCCTCACTCTGTGATTATTGATGTCTCGTTGATACCTTCAAATCAGTAGGCCACGTTGCAAGTACTTACACAATAGAACTCAACAAATCTTATATTCAGGGGTTTTCACTACCATAGAACCAGTTGTTAAACATTTACCAGCCACCAGCTTGCAGCTAACTGTGACTAGCACCAGCTGGAGCTCAAATGTTCTCTATTATCTGCATAGGATCATCTTTGGGGTTAGTTTTACTTCTAACCACAAGTCATACCTGAGTGCCATTCCTTAAATGGGAGATTCTTTCCATCTGAGCTTGCAAAATCTCACTGATGGGTTTCCACTAATAGTTTCTCACATTTGTGTAGCTTGCAAAGTATTTTCATATCCTTCATTATTTCTGAGCTTCATGGGCGCTGTGGGGCAGATGTCATCTTTCCTTGGTAGAAAGGAAAAGACTGATGATCTGACAGGTGATGGGACCACTCCTGGGGTTGTAGGCCCTCAAGTATCAGAGGGGCCTTGGACTGTCTTCAACCGTCTAGCTCTTGTGCACCTGCCCCTTTCGCCAGCTGCTTCCATCACCTAGGAAGGACACTTACAGTGCCTGGAGATTAGGCTACTGGCTGAAGCTTAGAGATGACTAGCTGAAATCTGGGGTTAACACTGGTCTGAACCTTTGATAGAAAAGGACAGTCCTGCATGGGAATGAGTATGTGAGCATGCACTTACCCATTTCACAGATGCACTGTAAAGAAAGGCAGCTGCTTTTGTTCTACCTTTATCCTTGCTTCTCTCTGTGATTCCATTGACACTGCTACGGGGACCTTGCATTTTGGGGCTCTGCTCTCAATAGGAACTTGTGGCCTTTCAAATGACCCAGCAGACAAGCTCTGCTTCCCCTCTTGCATAACCCCCAGCCTTGTTGCGGCCTGATGATGTATTGATTAAAAAGCATTTCACAACACATTTTCAAAACATGCCGAAGGTCAAGATTGAATGATTCATGGGCAGTCAGATTTCTTTCTGCCTTAGTCCCTCTATCTTTTATTAGTTAGGTTGGCTAATGGAAGTCCCTGAAGAAACTAAGACAAAAGTTAACTCAGTCCAGTCCTGGCCTGTGGGATTAGTAGTTTCAAAAAGTAACTCCTAATTGTTTGTGTAGAGATGGACCTGCTGGATCCCATTGGCTTTTGATGCTTAGTGTCTGGAAGATTAAGAGATAGAAAGGGAAGATTTCAGTGATCATTTTGCCACCTCTGGATCCCAGAGCACCAGAGAGCAGAGGTACTCAGGTGAGCAGAAATGTCAGATGATGTTCAGGGAACTTTACAGCTCTGGTAGCCTGTCGTTCTACATTAGCCCTTAAGAGCTGGAAGAGATGAGCCCTGATCCAGGCTTGCAGATCATGCTGTCTGCCTGAGGCCAAAGAGGCTTCCAGTGGAGCAGAAGAACGCTTTGGAGCATGGCAACACTCAGTCTGGATCAACAGTAAGGGATCTGGGATAGTACTCAGCCTTGCCACCTGAATATTCTGGCAAGTGGCTTGGCCTTTTAGCACCTCAGTTTCTATTACCTAGAAAAATAAGGTGGTGACAGTGCTTCCTTTTACAGGGTTATTTCCAAGAACAAATGGTAGAATGTATGCAAGTGTCTCAGAGCACAGGGATTAATAGGTGGACCAGTAGAAAGTGTGAATTTTTATTCTTCATTTGCAGGCTTTTTACCTTTCTTCTAAAGTAATCTATTGTACAGAATTAAAGTTTCTGAATGAGTTATGTGGAATAATTATGAGACAGGAAGTTTCTAAGTGCCCTCCCCCTGGGCTTGTTAGACTTTAAGTATTATCCTGAAAGTCCTTTCATTCTACCATAACATTATCACAGACATAGTGTTAGAAAGTCAAGGCAGTAATGCTGTCTGTCCATTTTTCCCACCAGCCTACCTTTCTTTAGTCGCCCCTCCCTCCACATATCCTGCATCCACTCTCTCCCAGGCTGCTGCAGGCAGAGGGGCCCTCATTCCCCCCTGGGGAATAAGCCTGTAAGAAAAATAGCAAATTCCACTATGTAAAACACATTCCCAATGAGAAAAAGCAACTGTGTGTTTCTGCCTCACTGGAAATGTTCCCCAGCCCTGTCTTCTCATCAGGACGTGTCAGAGATTTGAGAATCACAGCTCTCGTTACCTCTTCATTTTACAAAGGAGTGATCTAAAGCTCAGCACAGAGAGGTGGCTTTCCTAAGACCACACAGCTTACTTGCAGTCAGGATTTAGACACCATGCTGTTCCATTGCACCAGATGTCAAAGAGAACCCTAAGAACCCAGAAGAAAGAGTGAAATAGATCTTTGTAGAGTGTCTCAGACATCTGGTTTTCAAGGGCAGTTTTATGTTAAGCAGCAATGAAGCCTCAAAAGCTATGGTAGCTTTTGAATGAACTTATGTAACCAACATTTAGCACAAACATGTGTCATCAGACACCTGCCAGATCTAAGTATTGGCACCAAAGCTGCTTTCATTGTCAAAGAAAAGAAGGGAGAAAGGAATTTGGCTGAACAAAGCTGGCAGACGTTTTTACTAGAAGATTCAGAGGTAATTTCTAGAGGAACAGAAATATACTTTCAAAGTCTTATAATTTATTTAAATGTACTTGAGTGAATTCAGTAGAGAAGTTAAGAACACTGAGGGCCAGTTGGTGCCTGAGGTCACCAGGCTCCTGTCCTTTCTGTCTGCTTTGGTCTCAGAAGGCTGGAGATGGCAGACCTAGAGGTCGCCCAGAGCAATGTTCAAGGTTGCTGATCTCCATCTAGCCTCCTCAACAAACACACCCTGAAGTGCTTTTGGTTCTCACTGGAATCTCTTCTGTTTAGCACAGTACAAGGAAGTCAGGAAGACATGGAAACGTTTCTCAGTCAAACTGAGTCCTTTGAGTCAAACAAAGAAATCTGGCCCGTTTTATGGTTTGAACCTGAAATGTCCCCGTAGGCTCATGGTTTTAACACTTAGTCCCCAACTTATGGTACCATTTTGAAGTCTGTGGCGCCTTTAGGAGGTAGGGTCTGGCTGTCAAATGTAGGTCACTAAGGGATGGCTTTTAGACCTTGGTTTTGGCAGTAGTCTCTACTTCCTGTCTATCACCATGCTAACAAGCTCCCAACCATGCACCCCCGCTGCTGTGAGCTTGCTGAGCCTTTCCCATTATGACGGGCTAAAACCCTCTCAAACCGTGAACCAAAATAAATCTTCTTTCTGTCAAGTATTTTGAGCATGACAATGAGAAAAGTAACTAATACAGAGTATTGGTATCACGGAGCATTGTTACTATATTTAAACTTGATCCTGTGACTATAGGTTCATGGGGGCTTGCACCAAGATCCCAGAGAAAAGCCCATGAAGCCTGGGTAGCAGATTTCTTATAGATAGTCCTGAAAGGCTGATTCACAAATCTGGTAAAGGGAAGCCCAAGTTGCAGTGTTGAAGACACTGGTAATCATCTGGCAAAGAAAGGTAGACACTAAGGGGAGCTGGCCTGAGAGAGCCTGTGTGTGCAGCTAGCACAGTTTATTCAGAACCACTGGAGTTCACATTGTTCCACCATGTGTCCCAGATGCTGTGCATGAAGCCATCTGATTTAATGTGCACCCTCCTATGCTCCCATCTTGCTTTGGGGCAGTCTTTCCTGCTGTGCTTCCTCTCCTCCCTTTTGGAAGGGATGGAATGGAACTGCTTTTTGCTTTCTTCTTTCTCTCTCTGTCTCTCTCTGTCTCTCTCTGTCTCTCTCTCTCTCTCTCTCTCTCTCTCTCTCTGTCTTCTTTTTGGTCTTTTTGAGGCATCCCTGTAGCCCCAGCTGGCCTGGAACTCACTATGTAGACCAGGATGGCCTTGAACTCACAGAGTTCTTCCTGTCTCTGCCTCCCGAGTGCTGGGACTAAAGGCATGAGCCACCATACCCTGCCTTGGAATGGAAATGTTTATGCCATTGTAAAAGTCTATGTTAAATCTCTGAAGAGACTTCTGACCAATGTTGAGACTGTTAAGACTTTGGGGACTCTTAAAGTTACATTGAATGCATTTTTTGTTATGAGATGACCATGATCCATTAATGAGCCAGAGAAGAAAGAACATTATATTGAGTCTCCAGCTGGTGGTACTATTTTGAAGGATTCTTTAGGAGCTGGGACTGATTTGGTAGTTCATCACTAGGGGCAGCCCGTTGAAGGTTGCACCTGTCTCTGGTTCTGACTGGAGTCTTTGCTTCCTGTAAGTTGCCATGTGAAGAACATGGCACATATTTCCATGGTCATGAGTTCTGCCATCTTCTTCCCACTGCAATGGACAGCAGCCCTCTGAAACTGGGAGCCAAAATAAACCTTTCCTCTCTGGAGTTCCTTCTGTCAGGTATTTTGAGACTACCAATGAGAGAAGTGAGTAATACAGTCTGCACTGGTGACTGAACTCATGATCCTGCTGCCTCAGCTTTCTGAGTGCTGGGATTCAGGTAACTCTCACCATACTCCACTAGACTCACTGGGTTTCTCATTGGTCCCCAGAGTCATGCAAAACCCTTCAAACTCATTTTATGGACTCTTGGCTGTCACCTAGTTAAAGACGCAGGCTCAGCTGCCTAGTTTTCCTCATCATCTTCATTTATAAACCATTCTTTTGCTGAGTAAGTCAAGTACTATAAACATTTTCAATTCTGCTTCTCTGTTATCACTTGACCTAAAGTCAGTAGAGGTGGATTCTGGATCTTACAGGACAAAAAGGAAAGAGAAAAGAAAAGAAAAAGAAAGCGGGAAGAGAGGGAGGGAAAGCAAAGGAAAGGAAAGTCCTTGAACAAGTCTTACTTTAATGGGGATTTTTTTCCCCTTTTGGTAAAAGCCAGGCCCCATGTAACCTGAGAAATAAGTGTTTCCATCTCTTTCTTTTCCAACTGGTGAGCTGGATGTCTTTCCAGGGATTTGGTGTCAGTGGAGAGTTTGACAAGCTTTGGAACAGTGTTGCCACATAGCAAGGCAGAAGGGTAAAGTCAGGTCAGCTATAAAGGGCAGCTGTGCTGAGGACATGGGGACAACCTTTATACACTGTTGTTGGGGAATGTAAATTAGTCCTGCCACTATGGAAATGAGTATGGAGGCTCCTAAGAAAACTAAAAAGAGAACTACTCACATGATCAAGCTATACCCCTCATTACATGCCAATTGGAATATTATTCAGTTATAAATTATATCATTTTCAGGAAAATAGATGGAACTTAAGATTATCTTGTTAAGTTAAATAATCTAGACTTAAAAAAGAAAATGATCAGGTTTTTTCTTATATGTAGAATCTAGATGTGTAAAAACATAGTAGAAGCTGGGAGTGGTGACGCACACACGCCTTTAATCCCAGCACTCAGGAGGCAGAGGCAGGAGGATCTCTGTGAGTTCAAGGCCAGCCTGGTCTACACAGTGAGTTCCAGGACAGCTGGGGCTACAGGGAGACCCTGTCTCAAAAAGACCAAAAAAAAAAAAAACAGTAGAAGGGGACAGTTTGGAAAGAGGAACCAGTGGGAGGGTACAATATATATGTGAATAAAAATGCCATAATGAAATCCATTAGTTTATACAATCAATCTTCACCAATGAAAGAGAATGAACCTGGAATTTAGAATATCCTGTAGGCTGGGCATGGTGGCCACACCCCTTTAGTCCCAGCACTCAGGAGGCAGAGGCAGGTGGATCTATATGTGTTAGACATCAGCTTGGTCTACATAGCAAGTTCTAGGCCAGCCAGGGCTAGATAGAGAGACCTGCCTCAAACAAAATTAGAGAGGGCAGGATGTTTGAAAATAATAATGAATACATCATATGTTCGGAATGGGAGAAAGATTCAGTCAATAGTAGTTGATATCAATAAAACAGAAAACAAAAGATATTAAAAACTAGAAAATCACCAGGCAACTTTTTTCTTTTCTTTCTGTCGGTAACATTGAAGCATGGGACCTGCTTTATTTCATTAAATAAATGCTCCAATATTTGCAAAAAATAAAAGTATTGCCACCAAATAAACAAAACCGTCATGAAATTAGAGCAAAAAAAAAAAATCATGAAACTTTGAGTCGTCCCACTAATCTGGAAACATCTTACTAGATACAGAGGAGTCACAGGGAACAATCTGTGTACATGAATCACAGCCCCAGGTTAGAACTCGTTGTCTATGAAATCCATGTTGCTACAGACTCTTTCAGACAATGTGAAAATCTTTCACAGTCACCTTCAAAGTTCAGAATAGAAAAGATAGCCTTTCTCAGGAACACAGACAATGTTCCATCATAACAAACCAACAAAGAAACAAAGCAGGTCACTTTTTTCTATTTGGCATGGTGCAGAGCCATATGCTTCCAGAGATGGGAATTTAAAAATAGCCCATCTGACACAGCTCACAGTGTAGCCCTGGGACAGGTGGGGGTGGAACGGATTGCCTCACACTTAATAATAGTGACACTTCACTTTTGCAACCCGCCTCAGAGTAATCAAAAGTAATTTTCAGTTACTATTTTTTCTTTTTAAATAAATCTCATCTTCCTGATATCTTCATAAGTAGAGTAGGAAGTAGCATAATTCTTCCCAATTTGTGGAGATGATGATCAAAGTGAGCAAAGATAAAGGCACTCACAGGACTGCAGAGTGAGTCGAAATTGTCTCTCACTTTTCCAGGGCCCAGAATGGTGGCACACAGTAGTATTGCTTATATGCTACATTGGCTGACATTTGAAATCCAAATCTCACACTAGTGAGAGCCTTAGATTTGTGTTGGGTTCTTCCTTACAACATCCCGAGAGTCATGGAGTTTTTTTTTTCATATCTCCTGGTGCCTCCCTCTTGAAAATGGTTTTACATTTACCATCTCTTCTGATCTGTGTGCCAAACTATAGCTCGGTCTGGGAAGTTACCATAAGAGAGAATGGAGATTCAGGGAGTGAGAGAATGTGCCCATCTGCTAAACACCACCAAAAGTGATCCCAGCCCAGGTTTCCTCTCAGCATGTCTGAGGTTCTTTCCTGCCAGCCACATCACCTCCTAGGTCTAAATGTTGTATTAGATTTGGCTGCACAGCATAGCCCTGAAAGGGGACTCTGGATCTGGTATGGTCCAGGGAAAGTCTAATGTGCTTCTTATGGAGGAAGGGAAACTCACAGCACACTGATGGGCCCTGGCAAATAGTGTAATTCTATGGGCTCATTGATAATGTCCAGATTTACTCCCTCTCCCAACCCTCTTTCCACTCTGTACCATAGCCACCCTCCCCAACACCCTCAGTTTCCCTTGTTGTACCTGGCAAACCCCCATCCTGATGAAATGCAGTACCTTTCTTTCCTTTCCTTGTATATAAGCAGCAGAATATTGTTAAGAACATGACAGACTTACTTGATGCCTGGGATCACAAACTTCTAATAGACTCCCCAGGTGTGTGTGGGATAGCACTTCCAGAAAAGTCTCTTTTCAGTCTCCAGATCAACTTTTCCACATCTTGTCTCCCTACATGTACTTCCCCAAGGCTCTCCTCATTCCAATTCCTCAGGACCATGATGTTTCTTTCTTACTATCAGAGAAAAATTATTTCCTCTCTCTACTGCCAGCTCCTTAGCCTGCCTGTATCTGTTCCCACTATGGCTGTCTCCCTCTGATTACAGTGGCTTCATTTGTTTTCTGGATCCCATATTTTCTGTATTTCTCTGCTATTATACTTGTCTATCTTGTTCTAGAATATGGCTCTTCAGCAAAAATAAATAATAAATAAATAAATGCCATTTTAATAATCATAAAAAAAATAAACAGCAACTCTTGCTTGACCTTGCATGTCCCCCTATCCTGTTTCTTTGATGCTGTCACAACATTTAAAAAAATAAAATCTGCATTTCCTGTCTGCACTTCTACAGCTCCATCTTCTTCTCAACTCTGCTCCACTTTTCTTCCAACCCATCCCACCACTTAAGTAGCCTTTGTCAAGGTCACCGATGACCTACATGCTTCCAAAGCCAAAATGTACTTAGCTAACTGACTCTTGAGCTTGAGCTGAGAGGGCTGAGCCTTCATGCGTGTTTACACACTCTTCTCCAGGCTTCTGAGCTCTGCACTCACCTGCATTGCCTTATTTTTCTGTCACCTGCATAGCTCTTTCTTCTGTGTCATATTCTGGAGGGCTCTGGGACTTACTTCGGTACTCTGAGTACGCTCTTCCAGGATGAACTTTGAGTCCCAGGGCTTTAAAATGCCACCCATATGCTGATAACTCCAAATTGACTTTTCCCTTGAGCTCCAGACTTGACAACTCCATTTTTACATGTATTGGCATCTCACATAAACTGCACCCAAACAACTGACTCTTTACCAAGTCTTTCTCATCACAGTCACTGGTATTTTGCCCACCAGCTAACAGCACAAACATCAGTCATTCTAATTTCCTTTATTTTGAACCCCATGCTAATCATTCAAGTCTTACTGACTTTACATCTAAAATACCTGCTATTTTGGATTATTTCTCACCATTTCCACTGGTGGAGACTAGATTACTCCCATCATGATCTTTCTGCCCGTCTTTGACCCCCTACAGTCAGCTTTTCATGTAACAATGATGTAATGTTTCCCTTCTCTTCCTTCGCTTCTTTTCTTCCCCCTCCAACCCCGTCACCTTGTTTTGAGACAAGCTTTTTACCCTATGGTTCAAGTTGACCTATAATTTTCTATGCAACCCAGACTGGGGCCTTGAACTAATCGTACTCCTGCCTTAGCCTCTTGAGATTACAGTACCAAGATTCTAGGCCTGTGCTATCAATGCCTAATACAAACACACACACACACACACACACACACACACACACACACGCACATGTATGTACATGAGTGAGACAGATTGAGAGAGAGAGAGAGAGAGAGAGAGAGAGAGTGAGTCTTTGGATATGCTGGGTAATGAACCCAGGCTGTATATACTAAACAAGTGCTCTAACACTGAACTATGTTCCCAGCCTCAGGTTTATTCTTTTAAGCCATTTTAAAGCCTCCCCACTAAACCTGCTCACCATGAGCTATGAAGCCATACCTGATCTGGCCCTGATACCTCTCAGCATCCTCTGCTCTCCACCTCATTTGTAATGTTTACTGATCTTTCTCTCTGTCACACTTGTCTAAAACTATTCAATCTCAGGACTTTGGTGCTCACTTTTCCTCATGTTCAAATGCTTCTCTTCAAGATCTATGGCAGTTGCTTCATCTTGTCATGCAGGCCTCATTGCAAATGTTGTTCCCTTAGAGTAAAAGTGCTTGGCCAGTGTTGCTAAGATCTTCCTCTCTAATACCATCTAAGTGTGAGTATCAGCTGCTCCCTGGAGAAGTACCTTCAGTGAATTGAATTGTAGTGATTGATGCTTTCAAATCTTATGAAACCAAATAAAAAATTTGTTATTGCCATGTCTTTTAGGGCTTTTGCATTCACTGCTATGTCAGTGACTAACCATTTGTAGAAAACACCATATGGGGAATTCTTTTAGGTCTAAGTGCTAGTAAAGGTTTCCTTGAGGAACTGATATGACACAAGTAGTTCTAATGTTTGGTTGGGGAGGGCAGCTTAGCTGCATGAAACTGAAGGTCAAAATTTTGATAATTTATTGCAAATGTCTGACTAGACAGTACTGTCCAATAGAACTTTCCATAATCATGGTAATATTCTGTATTTGCAATGTCCACTAAGTAGTCACTAGCCATATGCAGCTGCTAAGCACATAAAATGTGTTCAGTGAGCCCAAATTTTACATTTTTAAATCATATTTAATTTTAATTAATTTAAATTTAGCTAGCTGCACGCACCTGGTGGTTATCATACAGGACACAGGGGCCTAGCTATCCTATAGACTGTTTTATGATACTGGATCAGTGCTCATTTTTATAGACTCTTCATTGTTCTTTATTGCATTTTCTATAAGTTGCCTGAATTCTTTGTTGTTGGAGGGAAAAAGGAAGAAGGAAAAGAAGAGTCACATTTAGCTGAGTAAATGATGTTGCAAGCTGTTCATGGTTCTGGTGAAATATTCAGGCTGTGCCTCCTATCTCCCTTGAGCTCTGTGGAAACTACATGAGTGTCAAGCCTGAGATCAGAGTTCTAGTCTTCATTTTGCTGTTACACATGAGGTCCAGAAGTCCAGCATGTTCTTCTGTAAGATGAGACTTCTGGATGGGTGATCTGGCAGCTTTGGAATCTATATCCATTATCCACTTTACCTACCCATGCCTTCTCAAGCCGAGGAAGCTGACCCTTAACCATGCACTTAAAATGCAAGGCAAATGAGCTGTCATCTTATTGAAGGCAGGTGAATGGTAAACTTGGTCACATGCAGAGAATAAGAGACTACAGAGTGCTCAACCCTAAATGGGACACCTATATCACGCTCTCTCCTCACAAGGCTCAGGGATCATTGTGGGAGAGAGAGAAGAAAGAGCCAGAGGTTCATGGATGAATACAAGGAAACTTATCTGGACACCACAGAGTGGTTGCACACATGAACCCACAGTTGTGACAGCAACTGTGCAAACAGACCTGTGCAAACCCAAGCCAGACAAAAACCAAACATGGAGGGAGGCAGGCAGGAAGTCCCAGTCTTAGCTGAGGATCTATTGGCAATTGATAGCTGCTAGGAGAGTGAGTCAGTTTTCTTTAAGGGTATGGCACCTGCTAGACTCCAATGGATGGACTCATACGCAAGCACATTTGGGGACCCAAATGAGACTCCACCGGTCTCTAGGAAAAGTAACAATAGAGAACAGGAAGAGGTGGGCATAGAAGGGTGTGGTGGAGATGGGAGAAGGGGTCTAAATATGATAAAAAATACATTGTATCAGGGCTAGAGGGATGGCTCAGTGGCTGCTCTTGCAGAGAACCTGGGTTCAATTCCCAGCACCTACATGGTAGTTAACAACCATCCATATCTCCAGTTCCAGGGGAATCCGACGCCCCCTTTTGACTTCTACAGGCATTGCATGACACAGATAAACTTATATACATGCAGGCAATATACATAAAATAAAAATGATAAAAAATTAAAATAATAAAAACACATAGTATGAAATTCTTAAAGAATAAATAAAAATATTTAAAAAAATAAAAATAGCTGTGTCTTCTAAATGTACCTTGGGAAGGAGAGTCCACAGTGAAAACTTAAGAATCTGATTCTTTTAGTAAAGAATAGAATATCATTTGGAATATAAAAGCATGACACTGAAATCTGAAGGCTTAGGGGGTATGATGGCTCGTACCTGTTACCCTAGCCCTAGGCTGGCTGAGGCAGGAGGTTCACTGCAAGTTTACAGCAAGCCTGAACTGGAATGAGACTCTGTCTTTAAAAAAAGTCAGGGTTCTAGCCTCCGCTTGGGTATTAACTACCTGTGTGCCATCATCAAGAGTGTCAACATTTCCTGTTCTCTCAAATGAGAGAACTGGACCAGATGACTTTACTTTCTTGTCTAGTACTAGCCATGGAGTAGCTAACATTTTTTAGTACTTAACACATGCTGAAACCGTATAACCTTAATCAGAGCCATAGAGGTTGAATAGCTTTGTTTCCATTTGAAAGATATACAGAGAGTAAATGGTGATTTTTCTGAATCCCATGGTTTGGCTTTAGGAATCACTTTCTTATCTGTTCTCCTCCACTAAAATTTGGTTTTTCATAGGCTAAAATGTCATTGTTTTCCTGATTGGTCAAAAGATTGAAATTTCTTTAATCAAAGCTTTCCAAACTGTCTTCTGAATCCTTTGAGTGACCAGAAAGGGCCGGATAGTGTCAGAATTAGTAGGTAGGTTTCTACCAGCAAGAACCTTTGTTCATTACCCCAGCGCACTGTTTAATATTACTGAGTATGCTGTGATATGAAAAATATTGGGGAGCATATGGGTTTAGACACAGGTCAAGGCACACTTGTAGGCCTTAACATGAATTTTTCAAAAGTCATAGCATGCACATTTCATAAGAAGCTATCAAAAAAAGGATAATGTTTTTAATAAAAAAAAAATCCCCTCAATCACTTTTTGAAAACAGCGTTTTTTAATCATCCCTGTATCTCTAACATTGGTCCCTGGTCCTCATCCTCAATACATAAATCATTTTGTTATTGATACAGTAGCATTCTTCTGTTGGTGAGTGTCCTGGAAATGTACACACACAGGAGCTTTGGAAATTTTAAGTCCAACCTAAAGAGGATGAAGAATTTTTTCAAAGTCAGTTATCAGTTGGGAGTAAATTCCTGGTCTCTGTCTTGTGCAGTTTAAGGCCTTCCCCCTCTATCAAACTGGTAATCAGAACTATTTCCTTTGGAGATGGGCGAAGGAAACAACTGAAATTCCATCTCACCTCTGCAGATTCGGGGAGCAATGGAACACTGGGACTGGGAGAACCTGTGTCCCCTGGTGATATCAAAGCCTATGGGCCCATGAGAGCCATCCAGCCTGCTTGAACCACATGCCTGGAGGCTACAGAAGCATGCAGGAAAATGAGAGGAAGTGGAAATGTGCTAGCAGTGGGCTCAAAGCAATGTGCTCACCACCGGAAAAAAATAAAAATAAACACACTCAGAAATAGTGTAACTGATATGCAAAGAAGATCAAAACAAGTTTTTTTTTTTTTAAATATCTTGGCTGCTTTAGAGTTTGTGGGGGTGGTGGATAAAGCGAAGGGGTAAATGTGTTAGGGTGTTAGGAGAGGTAGATGGTTCACTGCAGCCTGCCAGACCTTAGGAATCCTGGACCCAGGGGCACTTACAATGTCAAAAAATTGAACTCATGGAATCAAAGAAAAGAATGGCCATTCCAGGGATGTGGAATGAAGTTACTGGAGAGATGTTGATCAAAGAACACAGAATTTCAGTTAAACAGGAGGAATAAAGTCAAGAGTCACATTCCACAGTATGGTGATCAAAGTTAATTTAGAATAATAACAATATATTGTATTTTTGAAAATTTCAAAGAATTAATTTTCAATGTATAAAACATGGTAAGGTGATTAGTTAATTTAGTCATTCCACAATGTATATTTATATCAAAATATCATGCTATATAAGTATATGCCATTTTAATTAGTCTAAAGAAATAATAAATACATAAAGCAAATGTGGGTGGCACAGATTCTTCCGGGTATCTCATGGACAGATGTGGACTCCAGAGAAAGAAAGAAGGAGTTCCACAGCTCTGAATTCTTCCCTCTCAACTGTTCCCTAAGATTCTGCCCCATTTGGAATCATGGGCATTTGTTCCAGGGAAAGGCATTGCAGGCTCAGATGATCAGTAGAAAAGGCACCAGGAAGTTCGCCCAACTCGGCTGAACTTCAGTGCTCAAGTTCCGCTTTGGAACCAATATTCCTAGGTTAAGCACTGGGGATGGGCTAACCCAAAAAAGATACACTCTCCATTCTTACAATGAGAAATCCCTTTTCCTTTCAGTGTGTTGTGACAAAGTGCACAAATGCACTCTCGTTAAAAAAAGAAATTAAAAATTGAAACTGGATCTTGAAATGGGAAACCAAAAGGTTAGTGCTGGCTGGGCTGGCTGTTTTTAGACTCCCTCTGTGAATTTAACCAATCCTAATAATAGACCAAGGACCGTGGGATATTTCCAGCATCAGGTCGTAAGTCAAGAGCACAGGTACAAAAAGCAGTGTTTACTTGCTACAGATCTCAATGGATTTGTGCATTTTAACAAACAAAATGTATTGGATTGAGGGAGGTGCTGCAAGTGGCTTGGGCTTTGAAAGTTACTCACCCGCCCTTTGCATCCTATTGACATAAGCACTTCCACATCTGTTGTACAAGGGAGTGGAATGGACAAGGCTGACTGACCATTAATGTTTCCAGTTAATTGAGGAAACTGAGGCTCTATGGAGAACTGATCTGAAATGATCCAAGATTATAAGGATGGCCCATGGCACAGGGTGGGTTTTAGAGAGAACTGAGGAGCTGAAGATAGGAATGTAACTCTTTCACTTTAGGACTGAAACCTCATCCTCCTCCCTCCTTGATAAAGAGGGGTCATTTAGTTTTGTTTTGTTTTGGTTTGGTTTTTTTTATTCTTCAGTGTTTCTTACTTGTCCAGTCATGAGAAGAAAAGTTACTCCAGACTTTTCTTGAATTTGATATTTATGGTAAATGCTCATCAATAGATGATATAATCCACATTTTCCCATCCTGCAAAGTCCAGCCTTGGGCTGAAGTGGGAAGCGTGCATCCCTGCCTGCCCATCCTTTGCACTGCAGACCCCTGGAACAGTATGGTGGGTTCAACCTTTGGAATATCAGAGGGAACAGTCACTGTGAACTGTAGGGAATCCAGCAATGTTTTAGCAGGAGGTTAATGAAGGGTAGATCTATATTGAGATATGGAACAATTCGGGATAAAACTCCCGAGGTTTAAATGTACACAGGACATTATGCGGATTTGGACAGCCCCATCAGGCTGCAGTTGTGGAAATGATGTTGGGGAGATACTTTAAAACCACACTGTGGAAGGCTTTACCAAATCACTGTGTTAAGGAGTTACTGAGGGTGTATAAATGGGTGATTATTTTGGGAAGAATGGTGTTCTAGGAAGCTCTTTTTGTTTAGCTGGATACACTAGATGGATAATAAAGGGTGTCACCAACAGCACAAAGATTGCAGGGACACTGAGCTTAGAGTCTTGTTACTCTTTAAACAAATTTTTGAACTAATTAATGTGTATGTGTGTACACGTGCATGCCATGGCACACTTGTGGATGGCAGAGGACAATTTACAGAAATTGTTTCTCTTCCCCATCCTGGGGATCAGCCTCAGGTTATCAGTCTTAATGATAAGCACCTTTACCTGCTGAACCATCTCGCCAGCTGAAGACTGACTATGCTGCTTTCTAACTGCATAACCTTGATCTGGGTGGTTCCAGATATAAGAATAAATACATATGATCATCTCCTCTCTAATATACAAACTTTTTCTGCCTGCCCTTCAGGGAGATGCTCGACATCACATGCAATGAGAAAGATTAAAAAGCTTTGTAAACTATAAACAGAACAAACGGGAACACTAGTGAAGCAGTTTGGAGGATGAAATGAAAGCTGTGGTAGGATGGTGGACCTGGGGATGGAGGGGCTGGAGGGAAGATTAGTGAAGGCCAACTCTTCAGCTGAGGAGACTCTATCATCTGAAAGAATATCTCATTTCTTCCCCAGTAGCTTCCAGTGTCACCTGCCTCAGATTGGGATCTAGTGGGAGATGGGATCATATGGATGAAGAATCAAAGACCAGCAATCCCTAAGGTGTCTAGTAACTTTCTTAAGAGAAGGGAAAAAATGGGGCTGGAGAGATGGCTCAGTGGTTAAGAACACTGACGTTTCTTGCAGAAGACCTAGGTTCAAATCCCAGCACCCACATGGCAACTAACAACTGTCCGTAACTCCAGTTCCGGGGGATCCGATGGCCTCTTCTGTCCTCTGCATGACAAGGGGGCACTCACCTTCATGCAGGAAATACGTGCATACACATGAAATAAAAATAATAAATAAAATTTTTTTTAAAAAAAGAGAAGGGAAAAAATACAAAACTGGCTCTTCAGCCTTGAACTTGAAATCAAAAGAAACATCAGGGCTACTGTTTCTCAGAGTCATCAAGTTATTGTGAAGGGCAAGGAAGAGCCAGATCATGTGAGGAAATGGCTTAGTGATGGTATGAGGCAAGTGTGAGCAGGAGTTGTCTAAGGAGCTGCTGGAGAAGGCAGGTCCTGGTCTTGTGGCGGAGAAGGTTAACAGTCCAACTGAATGGAAACAGATGAACTGAGACTGGGTTAGAAGGGTTGTGAGAGACCTTCTGGGCTTGCCACCAGTCCTGGGCTTCAAGCGGCTGCATGTCGCAACCTCTTTCCTCCCAGGGTTATGTCCTGGAATTGAACAGCCATCCAGGACATCTTGAGTAGTGGAAAGTGCACAAGACTCAGAGCCAGAGAGCTGCATTCCAGGTCTGACTCTGTCACTGCTTGCCTGTGCGACTCTTCCTCTCTGGGTCAGTCTTGGGACCAGACTAGACTGGATGATCTCTGGGATTTCTTTCAGATCTAGACACCTGGAGGGTGTGGGGCAAGCCTGTCTTTTCAGATTGGAATGCAGAGAGGTTAGCTACTGTGGGTGAAGTGATCTAAACACTAGAGCAATGGAGTTCAAGAATTAGGCTTTGGCTCTGTCAATAAAGGTAACATAGGGAATTTCAAATTAATTCCTCTTGAGATAACCAGGTAGGTGAAATTTACCAACCGTACTGGTCAGTCCCCTGGGTAGCCCCAAGCTAGGATGTGTGTCCATGGAAGCAGAGAGGTTCCATGGCAAGAGGTACTGTCGATCTCATTTCTGAAGAGAGACCCTCCTATTTCTTCACAGTGTCACCACTGGATTCCTCTAAGCTCTCCCTCAGGGTCCAGAGGATCTTCTAAATGCAACAAAGCTTCCAGGGGCTTCCAGAACCCACTTTAATTATTTTTAAAAAATTTACGTTTATGGGGCTAGAGAGATGGCTCAGTGTTTAGGAGTACTGGCTGCTTCTGCAGAGGACCAGAGTTTAGTTCCCAGCACCCACATGGTCTCTAATAACCATTTGTGACTCCAGTTCCAAGGGATCTGACCTCTTCTTCTGACCTCCACATATGGTGCACTTACATATATGCGGGCAAGACACTCATACACATAAAACAAATAAATAAGTAAATAAAGCTTCTTAGTATTTATTGTTTTTAAAAAATCTACAGTGTGCAAAAGTATTCAGAGAATGGGAAAAATATTTGATTTAAAATTCAGATTTCCTTTTAAGCTTCCTCATGGAACTACATATGGACACTACCATATAAGGACTTATTTTGCATTG
>NW_008343479.1:551859-602985 GCF_000622305.1 Nannospalax galili | reverse complement strand
TATATATATATATATATATATGCAATAAGGCCCACTTTTAGATGAGGCAAAGGATCCAGAAGTGGGTCTGTCACAGTCTTTACTTTCAAAGAGGGAAACAGGATAAGTCAGGAAGTCATTGAAACTCTCTGTGCAATACATGAATGGCCACAAACAGGAAAGGCCTTCAAAAGAAGGAGGATGGGGAGGAGAGGTGGTTCTGTTGGTAAAGTGTCTGCTGTACGAGCATGGGGCTTGAGTTTGGATCCCTAGCACCGCATAAAAGCCAGACATGGTGGCACACATCTGTTACCTCAGCACTGGGAGCGGGGATGGAGGAGACAGGAGGATCCCTAGGGGTCACTGAGCAGTCAGTCCGGTTGAATAAGTGAGATCCAGATTCAGTGAGAGAACCTGCCTCAAAAAATCAGGTGGGGAGCAGTTGAGGAAGGCACTGAACATTAGCCTCTGGCTTTTATACACATGTACACACACTCAGTTAAGAGAGCACAGAATTTTTTTTGTGGAATAGATGGCACGAGATAAGACAATGACCAATACTTTTTGCTATTTTGATGATTATGCTTTATGCTAATTTTATTGGGTGTTATATGCTCAAGATACTGGGCTACCTTTTGATCTCAGTTCCTCTTCATGAAAATTCTCTTCCTCTTAGATAGTCTCATTTTATAAATGAAGAAAATTGACACCCTGAGAGGCTAAGGAGCTTTCCCAGCAACACCTAGAGAGGAAAGGGTTAGAACCCATGATTTTGGTGACAGGATAGAAGTGAGAGTCTCTTAGTGAAGGAAAAGAAAGGCCCTATAATTTTGATTGAGTGAGGGAACCATGGGAGTTAAGGCCAGTGAAGAGTTCAGCCCTGATCTAGACTTCAGAAAGCCTGGAAATATTGAAATAAGACAGGAAGCTGGCTCTTAGAGCTACAATGTAGGTGAGGGTGACTCAGAGGCTGGAGCAGAACCTAGGTGATAGGTGATGCAGACTGAGCTAGGGGTGTTGGCAGGGAGGGGTCAGAGAAGCAACCCAAGGCTACACACCTGCCTATCCATCCACCGCTTTGAACCCCAAAGGCACTTTTCTCTCCGATACAATTCCACAGGTATCCTGAGAACTTCCTGTCACTCACTCTTGTGCCACAAGGAACAAACACTTGCTTCCTCTTCAGTGAACATGCACCCTCTGGGTCAGAATACTTTTTACTGGTGTAATTTGTACCTTTTCTCAGCCATTCTTGTCTCTCCATGCTCAAAGCCCCAAGAAGAGCAGTACCAAATGAATCACTGAATTCTTTCAATGGAACTAAAGTCTGAGGGAGAAGCCCTGAGTGGAATCAAAAGATGCTCTGAGTCACCAGCCACCCTCAGCAGGTCAAACAAAAGGTAGATCTGAGAGACAGTGTGAGGTGAGAGGGCATGAGTGTCCAGTGGCTGCTCAGTGCAAGGCGTCTGACATGGCTCTGGGAAGCTGTGGCAGTCTATGCTCCCAAGGTCCCAAGGAGCCCCACTCAACAACAGAGGCCATAGCAGAACAAAGGTGCCTGTGAATTTCTCTCAACAGGAGCATAGTGGAAGAGGTGCTCTAGAGAACCTATCCAGCCATGGAATGCCCAGAGTGGACAGTAACTGAGGCTTACTTCTTGTCTTCTTATTTTCAATGCTTGTTAGCAAGCAGGAGTGTTCTAAACACTTTATAATATTCAGTTCCTTTTATAAGGAAGTGAAGGCACAAAGATGTGGAATCATTTGGTCAACACCTCACAGTCAGTGATAACCAAGCCCAGGTAGTTTGTCTGTAGAGTTCCAAATGTTGAACTCCTATGCTCTGTTACCTTGTATTCTGATTTCCGTGCTAAGACTGGCACCCCTACAAAGATCAGATGAATTTGTGTCTTAAGCTTGCACCCACTTTAGAATCCCAAACTCTGTGTGATTTAGGGGAATGAAGACAGAGTTAGGTCCAGGCAGTGGGTCTTCAGCGGACTGTGAAATGTGTAGTGGTGTGACTCAAAGAGCAGCCTCTGTTAATCTCAGGTTCTAGCACCGGTTTGTTACAACCCCAACAGGGAATTAGAGAATTGCTTGGGTCTGCAGACCCTTTGGATCCCAGGCTTTCACATAGAGACTCACACCAGTTTGTAACCAACTAGCTGATCAAGTGGGAAAACAGGCCTCAATCTAAGCAAGGCAGAGTGAGATAAGGCAGTAACCACTAAAGAGTGCAATGGTTCAGAGAGATAAGGATGGGAGGAATTACCCGGAGCACAGTGGGAAAAGTCTTCAGTTTTCTTAGCAGAGACAGTGAAGCAGATGATTTGCTCATAGCAATTACTTGAGTTGAAGTATAACCTTTCCAGTGGCCCACAATGACAAAGGCTCTGTAATGGTAATACAATTTCACAATTTCCTGACGTGTTTAAACATTCAGTGGAATAAGGCTAGATTCATAGTGTGGATAGGAAGGCCTTAGATATGGAAGAATGAGGGCCTCTGTTGGAACATCTAGCCTATTGTCTTGGGTCTGCTTCTAACAAGGTGAATGGCATTAGATTAGTGGTATCTCTCCTTGGCCTCAGATTGCCTATAATAACAGTGACCTTTTACTGGGTACTTGCCATGCCAGGCTTTGTTTCCAGAGCTTAACAAGTATGGCCTTTTAGAAGGCAATGGTTTTTAGAAAATCTATAGACACGTAACTCAGAGGCTGAAACTAGAGTACAAAGAGTTTAAGCAACACGGGCAAGGTAGTACAGTAAGCACTGGAGCTGGACGTTTGCTGCAGAGTCTAAATATCTGCCACCACCCCAGCACAGAGATGCAACAATGTGCTGCACTGGTCTTTACAAAGACAGGGTTGGGCTCTCTGGATGGACTTTCTTCAATCCTGACACTCTTTTCTTTTGCTTAGGTACTTGTGCCTCAAACAGCCCCTCCAGACACAGCAAGTGGCTTTGATTCTCACTGGGCTCTGGACTGAGTGCCATTGTTCTGGTCACACATATATTTCAGTGAAGCTTAGCACCTTCTAACCAGCTCTCTGTGAACAAAGGGATCCACCATTGTACTCCTCAAGATTAGCACTGTAGGCCCTCAGTGGAGAGTGAGTGTAAGAGGAAGAGTGAGCCTGGTGGAAGAGGAGCAATGAAGTGACTGCAAACAGAAAAGCAGAACAGAATGATCTCAGTGGAGTGTGACCAGTGCCCTTGTCTAGACAGCCCGGAAGCTAGAGCTCCTCACTGAGAGTCAGGGTTTTGGCTTTCAATTTAAAAGCTGCAATGAGGCATATGGTCTCCTAGCAACAAGACATGTTCTGGTCTCTCTGCTGAGGGGTCTGCTTTTGGACTCATCTGTTGAAGGCTGCCCGCACCCCAAACATAGCTTCTGAAGGATAGCCTTGAGAACTGAGCTGAGAATTCACCAAACCTCAGGGAAGCTACAGCCCATTAGCCTCACTGGGCTGGAGCTCCCTCTTCTATCCAATTGGGGTGTGGACTAACTTGCTGCAGCCCCCCGCCCCGTTATATCCTATTGTAACTTCCCTTCCTTTGTAAGGAACAAATCAAGCCCAAGTCTTTTCTGCTGTTACCTGTCCTGTATCATGCACACTCAGAATCCTCTTGTCAGTCACTGACATTTTTCCTAGTCATTCGAATGATCATGCCCTCTCCCATGTGCTCAGGTACTCGTGTGCTTTGTCCTGGTAGTGTTCACATTTGATCATGTCCTTGAGGACCTAGTTAATGATCCAAGTTTTAGGCCCTGGGATGGAATTGAATAATTGATAAAATACTTCCTTATCCTTCACCCTATTTCAATCTCACATGGCCAGTTTTGTCATTTGCAAGGGCAGATCAGATTGCTACGGGGCTGTGAGGCGGGTGAAGGAAAGAGACTTGTGTCTTCTCAGCTCTGCCCTGCCAGTGGGCTCCTTTTTCACTTTAAAAAGGTGAATTTCGAAGAAATTTGTAAGCCACTAGTTGATTGTTGATAGGAACTTTGTTTACAGGAGAGCAGGTTGGTCAAATTCTTTTAGGCTTTCTCTGGTGTTAATCTTCCTAAGATCTAAGTGTGGTGAGCTGTGGTCTATCTACAGAAGGCAGTTGAGGTTCAGCTAGTGGAGAGCATATGGAATCTGTGGTATTTGCTCATGTCCCCCTAAATAGTATTTATTTATTGGTCTTTTCGAGATAAGATTTCCCTGTAGCCCCAGCTGTCCTGGAGCTCACTGTGTATACCAGGCTGTCTTCAAACTCACAGAGATCTGCCTGCCTCTGCCTCTCGAGTGCTGAGATTAAAGGCATGTGCCACCATACCCGGCCTCTAAATGGTATTATTAGTAGTGGTATTATTATTTTCACGTCAAAGAGATTCAGAGACACTAATGAATTGTACCCTAGGGTTGAGTAGAATGGTGAAATGGATTTGAGCCCAGGACTAGAACTCCAACCTGTTTGTGGAGCTTATAGAGTTTCTTGGGAGTTCTTGGTCTGGATTTTATTGATCTTCACTGAGGTCCAGGACCAGATTGGTTCCCAGAGAGTTACAGCTGAGCTGGGATTAATATTCTGGGAAGACAGAATCACTTCCCTACAAATCTCAGCCCTGCCTACAGACTTCAGGTCACACCCTCTCCCCTGACTGCTTGGCTGTTTTACACAGAAGCACTGTGCTCAGTCTTCTTTGTTGGAGCTAATCCAGTCTTATTCTTGTTTCCCACCCTCTGCAGGATGCAGGACTTAACTGGAAGGGTCCCTTTTCCTTGGGCTCCTGGTCAGAATCAGATGAGCACTGATGAAGGGGTTGGAAGGGGGAAGTGCTGCTGTTCCTTCCC
This sequence comes from Nannospalax galili, assembly GCF_000622305.1. Classification (NCBI taxonomy): domain Eukaryota; kingdom Metazoa; phylum Chordata; class Mammalia; order Rodentia; family Spalacidae; genus Nannospalax; species Nannospalax galili. Next base: position 598,158 of record NW_008343479.1, on the reverse strand, counting down.
TTAGCCTTCTCTTTGCTGGCTGCAGTTGGCCATGGCAGTTTCCTCTTTCCAACACACATTGCTGCTATCAGGCAGCCCTCTTCCACAGCTCCACCATTCTACAGACTCAGGCGTTCCTTCTTCTTGTCCGTTTCAGGCAAGGGCTGGAAGAGCTCCCTACTCTTGTAAGCCTCAGGTTGTCTTACCATCTCCTACATTTCCTTGATCCACCTGCACCTTTGGGAATTATCTGGTGGGCCTCTCCCCTTGTTCACTCTAGATGTGTCCTCAGCTTCCTTCCAGGACCACTGCCTCATTGTTCCTTATTTCCACTCTTCCATTTCTTAAGAACATTAATGACTGCAGTTTAATTTTTTAAAGACTTTTTTAGCTCAATTATGTGTATGTGCATATATGGGGGGGGGGTTATGCACATGTAAGTGGAAGCCAGGAAAGGGTGTCGGATTCCCTGGAGTTACAGGTGGTTGTGAGAAACCCTACATGGGTGCTGGGGCTATTCATGCTTCACCACTGAGCCATCTCTGCAGCCCAACCCCAGGTTTATAATATGGTCTGTAAATTCTGTTCCTCTCAATGTTTAACTAAAAAAAAAAAACCAATGTAGAAGGAGAAGCAAAGGTAGGGTTTGTGGAGATTAGCTTTCTGAGTCTGAGAAAATGGCTGAGGCAAACAGTTTAACCTCAGAGGTTCACATCTATAGTCACTTGGCTCCATTTTTCTGGACAGAACATCATGGCAGGGAGCACGAGGTAGAGAAAACTTCTCATCTCATGATGTGAGCTATGAAGGAAGGCCACAGGGAAGAGAGAGGAGGTAGAACAATAGAGGGGTAGGCAAGGAAGGAGGTCCAGAGTACACCCTGAATGGCCCTTCAACTAGATCCGACTTCCTGTGCGTCCATCACCTCCCAGTAGCCCATCAAGTTGTGAACTCATCAGTCAATGGGTTAATTCACTGATGAGGTCAGAGCTCTCGTGATTCGTGGATTTCCCACATCCTACCTCTGAACATCACTGAGAACAAAGCCTACAACACAGGGGCCTTTGGGGACATTTTGAACCGCACTGCATGAGGCATAATAAAAGGTCCTGGATCTGGGCCTGGGAGTGAAGTGACCCAAGCAGAGCACTCATTAGCTATGTCACATTGTTTCTTCCACTAAACATGAATGAGAATAGCTTTTGCCTATGTTCTTCGTATGCCTCCTGCAAAAATCAAATGTGATGAATCCTGAGAAAGCACTCTGGAGATGCTGAAACTCTTCCTGAGCGCTAGGTGTTAATGTTGTTTTCATCATACACAAATCCAGACGGAACCCTCAAAGGGCCATGCGCTGCATTTTTCCGATACACTCAGATGTCCCCACCACCTCTGGGCCTTGTAGATCAGGAGACCTGGCATTTCTGGAATCCAAGATTAATGTCCAGGGAGGGTTGGCAAATCATGGACTACATGGCATGGCTAAAAATACTCTTGACCTCAGTGGGAGCATCTTGGGACCCACAGGGAGTGGACCTGGGGGACAGAAGGCGTGTAAGGGCAATGACCTCCATCAGCTGGGCTCGGAGAGGTCAGGGAGAAGGTGCCTGTTACAAGGGCCTCCTTTGAATTTACCTGCCAGAACAACATCTTAATCCCCCCCCCCATTCTGTGTGTGCTCCAGTGGCAGGTGGGGATGGGAAGGACTGGCCTGACCTTTTGTACTTTTCTGTTGGAGTAAAGGCTATGCCTTAAAGCTCTTCCTCACGGCAGGACTCAGGAATTTCCCCACCCTGCCAGTTGGACAGTCAGACACCTAGAGCCTGAAGGAGGCAGGGAGAGGTAAGCCTAGAAACCTGGTTTGGAGTTGGTGGAGAGGCTGACTAGCCCAGGGATCCGTAGAGCAGTATTTATCATCTCCAGGGATGAGGGTTAGAGAGGCTCTTTATCCTAAAGACATGCAATCTTTCAAACTATGCAGTTAGATCTCTGGGCCCTTGCTACTTAACATTTGGTGCCCAAGTCAGCAGTACCCACTTTGACTAAGAACTTAGTAGAAATGGAGAGTCTAAGGGTCTCATCCTAGAGCTCTAGGTCTCTAAATCAAAGCCAGCACACGACAGATCCACTGTAGATGTGCATGTGCATTGAAGTTTGAGAAACACTGCTCTTGAATCTCTCTGAAGTCCCTGAGGGTCACCAATAAGGAGGATCCAGTTGTATATAAGAGGTCTGGTAAATAAAGACACAGGACAACTGAGGGTGATGGTACATGCCTGCAATCTCAGCACTTAGGAGTGTGTGGCAGGAGGATTACCATAAACTTTGGGCAAGCCTGGGCTATATATAGTGAGTTCCAGGCCAATTTACGTTACATAGTGAGACCCTATCTTGAGCAACCAAAAAAAAAAGAAAAAAGATAAAAAGATTATATGTGAAAGAGGTCTTTATTTGCATTTAGGAAAAGATTTAAAAGTTGAAACTAATCTTTCTCTTCTTTTTGTAGAAGATGAAGTTCTGTTTACATTAGACTTTGTTCTCTGCCTTTCCTTTAGAGCCATCTCCCACCCCAGACCCCAACCCTGCCTTGTCCATTATCTCCTTAATGTTTGGTCTGAGTTCTTCATGCCTAGCACAAGCCTGGCACAGGAAGGGGCTGCTCCATCAATGATGTATGTTAGGAGAGTAGGGTGACCCTTAGATGGTTTCCCAAGCAGTGCCATTTCTAGTCCTGAAGGTCCAGCCTGAATAGAGATGCCTGGTGAGATGCTGATGACACAAAAAAGGAACCTGTCACAACCTGGGTTTAGCACCGCCTGGCTCAGTTGGGGGGGGGGCAGAAGGGTGCAGAGCTTCTTCCTCTGTAGGTGGAATTATGCAGGGAGCTTAGTGTTTGTTGTATGAGGAACATCCTGGCAGGATCGGAAGAAGCAGCATGAGCTGAGAAGAGATAAGCCTGCTTCCAGCTGGGATCTGGGCACAGCCCTTCGGCAGGCAGCAGGTTTTCAGGATTTCCAGAGGGAGTGCTTGGCGGCTGAATGATGTCTTTTCAGAGCCCCAGTTCGCTGCCATTATAAATAACTGTGATTTGCATTGCCTTTGCATGCTAACCTAAAGGAGCTCAAAGCATTCGCTAGCACTTAGTGAATCCTCGTGGCCCAGCCTTCCACTCATCACCTCATAGGCAACATTTCTGGCTTCTGTTATACAGAAGGGGAAACTGAGGTTGTAAGAAGCCACCTGTCTGGGATAAGATAGGTCTGGGAAACTGTGGGAAGAATCAGGAGCCTCAGTGCAGGCTGAGCTCTCCAGAATATTGGCCTCAGACTCTGGCCTGAGCTCGAGCCTCTCCTCCTCTGTGTCCTATCGTATGCCCAGGGTGTCCCCTGACTTGCCTGCCTGGATGCCCTGGATGTCCTGGATGCTCTTGTGTGGACATGTCCCCTTCTCTGTCCCTCAACCTCTATCCTCCGGACACACATCTTTAGTTCTCATTCATGAGGCAGTTGCTGTCCCTTGATTGTAGATAATGTGCTCCAGTGCCACTAGCCTTTCTTCAAAGCTTTTAAGGCAGGGATATGGCCCAGCCTCTTGGAACTCAGCACAGTGTTATCCTTGGGAAATGCTTGTGTAATGATGAGTTAACCAGAAGACTAAAACATGTAAGCTAGTGGCTGAGGCTGAGTCTATGTGACTCCTGCAGAAATGTTGTGCCATTCAATAACTCAGGTCTCGAAGGAGGTGGAGGGGCCCATTCTGAAAAGATGTGGAGTGCAAGCTGCAGCTACCTATGAAAACTGCTGTTATGAAGACAGTCTTAAGAGGTGCAACCTGGCACTGGCATATGATTCAAGAAATTTGAGTTCTCTGAGTCTTCAACACACCTTTAGGGTATCTTCCCTTCTTTTTTAACCTGTAAAAATAATTTACGACCCAGGGTTGTTATGAAGATGAAATAAGGTGTGGCACATGTAGGGAAGTGTGTTTTGGAGGATTGGCACCACAAGACCTTTGATATATGACAGTTACTAGCTAGTATGAGGGACCATAATGTGTGAGGACAGAGGAGAAAGGGTTATAGAAACTCCAAATTTGGACCTGAAACTTTTTTTTTTTTTTTTCTGGCATATAAGTATTGTAGATCTTAGGAAATGGCTATATAGGTTTCTACATGATGATTTTTTAAAAATGGTGTCTGATCTGGCCTCAAGCTAAGCAATTCCTCTGTTCCAATTATGTAAGTATTTAGCAGTAATTCAGGAGTCAAGTGAGTCCAGCCCCCAGGCCATTGACTCTACCCTGTGGACCTTTCCTTTGGAAAGCCAGAGGTGAGGGGGTGGTAAAAGGAAGAGGCTGGAAGGCTAGGGATGCTCCCAACCTGGTTTTATTCTCTGACTCATTTTGTGATCACGGACTATTCAATGCCCCATGGGAACTGGGCAGGGTTTCCTCATCAGTCACACAGGAGACTGGACTAGAAGCTTCATAAGTCACTCAGGCTCATTCTGTTGGGAAAGAGGGAGTGCCACAGCCTTTGCTATCCAGGCATCTAACGTCCCTCAATCGTCCCCATGCCTGCCTGTTGTGGAGAGAGGGTGAGAGTTGAATGAGACAGACTCATGCTGTGCTTTAACATCTGCACAGTGCCTCCATTTCCACCCTTTCCTAGCTGTAAGAATAGCCCAGAGAAACAAAGAAGCTGGATGCCATAATTCCCATTTTATAGAAGCAAAATTGAGGCTCAGAGAGGACAAAGGACCTAAGGTCCCATTGCTCAGTAAAGGCAAAGTTGTGATCTTGCTTCTTCTGTTCTGATTTTCTTGGCCCGTGACTCTCAGGACTGACTTGGTTCCTTTGCCAAAGTGAGGCCTGTTCGTCCTCCTGGCCTGACTTCTCCCACCCGTGCTCCAGTTACCTTGTCCCTCTTTCTTGCCCCCCTCCCACCCCGCAAGAGTGGGATGTGGTGGGCTGAATCCAGACAAGTCCACCACATGAAGTCTGACAGGAATAACCTCACTCTTCCGCCCACCCTCTGCCTTTAGTCCTGTGCATCCTTGTTCAGGTTGCATCTTATGAGCAAACCTTCATGTGAAGACCTGGAAGATTTGGAGCTATTGTTCTCCTGAAATGCAGATGCAGAGTGCTGACAACCTAGACCCTGCTCAGAGCAGCCGAGGCCAAGTGTGACAGTGAGACTTCTGAGCTGCATGGTTGACCTGCTCTGAGAGGTTGAAGACAAGTAATTGGGCAGAAAGTCACGCACCTGGAAGATCAAGAGATAACTTCCTAAGGGGGGAGGCAGGGAAAGGCACACGAGTCAAGATTTGGAAGGATTTAAGCATCTCTACCGAATCATTTTTCACTTCCATGCCTTCCTTCCAATTTTTGCTACCCCTGCCCTCTCACTTTTCAAACACCTCCCAACTGGCCTTGGTGCTCCATTCCACCCTTGTCTGGACCTCAGTCTTCCTGCTCAGTCCTCTCCCTCCTGCTCCGGTCTGAGGAAGCTACTCCCTCTTCCTCTTCTGTGTTTTTCCACTGGCAGCCTTCTCTTGTGTTCTGTCCCTCTGTTCAACTCTTCCTAGCTCTCCCAGCACAATTCCAACTTCAGGCCTCACTTTCACTTCAAATGCACTTTTTCTAATCCTATCTGGGGACTGACCCCTTGCCCCGAGTATACATGATTGCCTGGTGTCCTTTTTAATGACTTTTACAGCCTTCAGCCTGGTAGCCTAACTACTTGTCTGTGTGTTTTACCTCCTGGATAGGTTGGAATCACTTTGCAGAAGGATAAGACAGAACAGCTCTAGAATCTGAGCTTCAACAAGATCAATCATAGAGCCCAAATGAAACCGAGACACATTTTAAGGGAAGTACAAATAAATGCCTTCAAAGAATGGTGGAGCCGAGAGAAAAGAGCCCAAGGGGGTGCAACACGGGGGACTGAGAAAATAGGTCTGAGGGAGATAGCTGTGTTTGTCTCATGCATGGTAACTGAAGTCAACAGAAGCTAGAAGAAGCTTCTTAGGGTGGGACCAGAACAAATCATAAAGATTTTATTTAACCCCTACACAGTACCATGTATCTCTCTAAGGTAGAAGCCAAGGAAAGAAAAGTGTCTGACACATTATTGGATTTCTAGAGTTACTGAAACCACTCACAGGTCATCTGCCTTGCGCCAGGCAAGACTCTGTCCCTAAAATTCACAGCCTACTTGCATGAAGATGGATGGCACTGTTTCAGAAGTCTTGCCCAGGCACAGAAACCAGTTTGTCTTCAGGACACATCAACCTTGTGCTGTATGGACGAAGCCCTCCAGCTGCAGTGGAAGCACAGACAACCAGGGGGAGAACCGGTTTCAGAAACAGAGGCCTCAAGGGTGACCCTGACTCCCACCAGCCTGCAGAAGTGTTGGAGTCACGGAGTAGGGGATAGGCATGGAGGGCAAACCTGACTGCAGCAGAGCCCAGGGGACTACAAAGCTGGTTTACCTTTTCCAGACCACTTGACTAGTGTTTATTAGCGTGACTGGGAACTGCGTACTGTTTTCTCCAGGTCTATTTCTGTTTCTCTGCTCTCCTATTCCCTCCCCTTCCCCTCCTCCCCCATGCCCTCTCTCAAAGACCCCAAACAATTTGTGGGATAGTGTAGCCCACCGGAAATGGAAAGCAATTCTCTCCCATCCAAATCCCCTCTTCCTTATACCAGTAGATTGCAGAGGAGGGGGGCCAGGGAAGGGACCCTATCTTGGTGTCTTATCCTGTAATTTGGAGAGCATGAAGGTCAAAAGGAACGTAAGGGAGTTCTTTTCTCTTTAGTGTCACTTGCTTATACATGGCCTTATCTGCAGAGGGAAATGCAGGGTGGCAGCTGTGGCCCTGCAGCTGCCTTCTCAGTGCAGCCCTGGGGAGTCCCCAAGGCAGCTCTGGGCCACTCAACCCACATTGCTTGGGGCTGGGTACATGGAAAGCAGGAGCATGAATAGGAGGGAGTGAGAGACTGTTTCAGAGAGAGGTCAAGGATGTCATTTATATGCACCCCCCCATTTCATATACAGAGAGGCACAATTGCAGAGCTGCGTGTCCAGTTGCTACCCATGGCTGCCTGCACTGGCTAGAAACTGCATCTCCTGACTTGAGAGCTAGCAGTGTGTCATTTCTCTTTGAAAAACTGGGGTGGAGAAGAGGGACAGAAATGTAGAAAACTGGAGGTAAGGGGTGAATAGCCCCTAGGGCCCCCAGAGACAGGCTGGTACATCCTCTGAGTCACAGTTCCTGCAGGTCAATTTCTGTCCTTCACTCACATTCCACACCATCGTCCTCGGGGGCCACAGGAAGTTTTGGGGAAATATGACTCCATAAGAAAGACAGTCACGATTCCTATGAACTTGGCCAGTTGTTCCTGTTGTTGCTGTTTATTTAACTTTTAGTGGAATCCTTTTAAAGTTTTACAATGTTAATTTTGTGGGCAGATAATTTATAGTCATTAATTTTTTTTCTGAAGGCTTTAAATTGTAAAAAAGAAAGATGTGCATTAGCATTAAAAATTTTGTTGTTGAGCCTGGCGTGATGGTGCATGCCTTTAATCCTAGCATTAGGGAGACAGTGGCAGGTGGATATCTGTGAGATGGTGGCCAGCCTAGACTACATAGTGAGTTTCAGGCCAGCTGGAGCTACAGGGAGGCCCTGTCTCAAAACAAACAAACATAAATTTTTGGAAGAATGAAACATTTCTATTTTAATTTTTTAAGGTAGACGTGCTGAGGAGTCTATGTTCCATTGGGAAGGGCAGAACTTTGACATTGGAAAACCTGAGCTTTTTTTTCTTTTCCACTTCCAGTCAAGCTAATTTCTCTCATCAACAGGACAGCTGAGGGCCAGCGAGATGGCTCAGCAGGTAAATGCACTTGCCATTCACACCTAGTGACCGGAGTTTGATCCCTGAAACCCACAGAAAAGCAGGCGAGAACTGACTCCAGAGAGTTGTCCTCTGACCTCCAACATGCACACTATGGTGTGCACCCCCTATGTCATATATGCACACACATAAAATAATAATAGATAATTTTAGAAAAATGACCATTGAAATTTTTACCTGTCTTCCCCAAGCATAGAAAAGAGTCTAGGGAGTGTACCCTGGCTTGAAAAGTCTAGCATAACACCTGGCAGGTCATAGCTATATAACAAACCACACATATAGGATCTCCCAAATACGGGACCAGAGAGAGCTGCTTCAGGCTCAGGTGTGATCATGTGACTCTCTCGACATTCGAGTGCGTTCCAGTGTTGCTCCTTAACCTTCCACATAAGCAGTCATGGTCACTCCTACATTTCACAGACATAAAAAAGACCTTTCATGTATAAATCTTATTTACTCAAGGACAAGACCAAGGTCACTGACCCTATATACGCCTGTGCCACGGTTCCTGTCTCATGGATCAGTTTCACTAAATTTCTAACTATTTTGTCTCTTGAGTGACTTCTACTTACTAACTTTTCTCTAACTGTTAGAGAGCAACTTAGCTGGAACAAATGGAAATCTGATGACTGCCTCTCTTGATGTGCATTTGTTTTTGCAGATTTGGAAGAAGGGGAGTTAGTGACTATACATCATGGTTGAGACAATGTCTTCCTGATGATGGTGTTTCATCTTGTGGGCATGGCTTGTTGCCTTTCCAGTGGTGGTGTGTTTAAGAGGTTTCAGAAGCAGGAGGAGGTCTCTGAACCATATTGGTTAAAAATCCAAGTCATAAGGAAAAACAAACACCATTTTGTTCAGTCCCTGTATTTTTCAGCCTCAAGAACTGTGGACCACACATGAAGCCCCTGCCATGTGATAACCATTAATTAATGTTCTGCTAATTAATGGTAGATACTATGACACGGACTTCATATAGTCACAGAACCCATCAAGCACAGAGGCATCTTGACCCTGAGTCCAACTCTTGACCCTCCAGCCCTCCCGAAGCTAGAAAGGCCACACAGTACTCCTTTAGCTATTTAATACAATACTTTAGCTTTTAAAATTCCCTTAAACCATCACTTGGTATAATGGAATTCTGTTTGTGATTGCCTTTAATAAATAAGACTAGGAGCTGAACTTAAATACCTGAAAGGTTACAAAAATGAGCCTCAGATTTGTTGAGTGGAATCTCAAATGCAGAAATAGAGCCCAAATGGACATGATAAGGATAATTATGGAGGTAAGCAATGTTGAAAACTAAGGAAGACTCTTTGACATGCAAGGAGCTGTTGAAATCTAAATGCTCTCTCATGGGAGAGAGTGAGCTTTTGCCATTCGAGGTGTCCAAGTAGGGGTTTGTGAGGTCACAGGCTAGGCTGGTACCCTTTAAGGCCTCATCTGTCTTTAGTAAACCGGTGTGGAATGAATGTGCTCCTGGTGTTTAAGCAATCTCGTCTTAAACCCACCTGTGCCTCTGTGCTGCTGGCCAGTTGTTACCTTTCATTGAATTCATCATCTACTATGCAAAGCAGTACTTCCTTTTATTTACTCTAAAATTAACTCTGGCAAACTTTGGGCTAAAGAAGACTGTTTTTCTGAGATTTGCTGATTAAGCACATAGTTCCATACAACCATAGACATTGTCAAATCCCCATCCAGGTGGTTCAGTTTTAATTAAAGAAATGTATTTTTGTTGACTCTATCTTTACACCAACAGGCTTCCATCATATGTGTGATCGGAATCATTTGCCACTGTACTTGTCCTGTCTCCCCTGGTCCACTAACATTTTTTCTTAAGGTCATTGAACAGAACTTCCATATTCTTCTTTTTTGAGCCTACACTGTCATGTTAAACATGGTGGGCCACGCTTTTTCCATGTGGCTTCCATACTCTTTCTGACAAAAACCAAATGTTTGATGTGCATCGCAGTTCGAGCAGTCCCCGGGGCTCAGCTTTGCAGGACTGTTCGTGGTATCTTCCCCATCACTACTAACTCTGCAATGCTGTGCAGGTCACGAACTCCTTCCCCCTTTTTGTGCACGTGTGTGTGTGTGTGTGTGTGTGAGCGTGTGTGTGTGTGTGTGAGCGTGTGTGTGTGTGTGTGAGCGTGTGTGTGTGTGTGTGAGCGTGTGTGTGTGTGTGTGAGCGTGTGTGTGTGTGTGTGAGCGTGTGTGTGTGTGTGTGAGCGTGTGTGTGTGTGTGTGTGTGTGTCTGTCTGTCTGTCTGTCTGTGTGGGTATGTGTGTGTATGTGTGCTCACCCATGCAGGTGCATGTGGAGGACAGAAGTTGACGTTTGGATGTCATCTTCAATTGCTACTGAACCTTTTATGAGCCAGAGTGGCTCACTGAACCTGGAGCTTGGTGTTTTGGCTACACTGGCAGTCCAGCAAGCCCTCGGATCTACCATCTACAACCCCACCAAGGGCAGAGGTTATAGAAGTACTCCCACCATGCCTGACTTTTATGTGGGTGCTGGGGATCTGAACTCAGATCCTCATGCCTGCACAGTAAGCACTTTACACACATTTCCCTAGTCAAGAGCAAACTGTCTCAAAAACAAAACAAAACAATAAAAAAAACCCTGCCCCTGGGAAAAAAAAATCCTGAAAGGTGTGCATGGCTCCTGGAGAATGACACTTGAGGTTGACTTCTGGCCTCCACACCCACACATGCACATTTGCACCCACACATGCACCCACATGAACACCTATACCCCTGATAAAGGAAGTCAATACTTAAAAAATTAGGAGATAGAAAAATAAAAGATACATACAGGTATGTTGTTTGGTATCTAATACAGAGGCTATGTTTCAATATGTGTTTATGGAAGGGAAATGAAATACAATTAAACACTTGAATTTTGATGCACTGGAGTCCATCATTTTATGCACACATTGCCATATATTTGACCTAAGAGAGCTGTACTCTATTTGCCTAACTGGAGCTCAGTTCTACCCTTTTGTCTGCTTCTTCTGAAATCTTTATGTCACTGAGTGTAATTTTAATTCCATCTTATGATTTATTAGCTCTACAATCTTGGTTCATTAGCATTTCTGGTTCCATTTTCTCAACCGTAGCATAGAGATAATAGAAATACTTGATTTAAAACACAGTTTGAGTCCAAGCTGACTCAAGATTCAAGTCTTGTCAATTTCTAGTTTTGTGAACATTGACAAGTTGTTGACCTGTTCTGTTTCCTAATAAGAAGAAAGAAAAAAGTCAAACCCTTATAGACAGTCCTAGTCATAATTAAATGGGATAATTATGTATCACATCTAATGCAGACTTGATCACACACAGTGGGTTATTTCCCCATGTCATAGAGTTGTCTAGATCTGTCATAACTTCTAAAGAGATGTGCAGTCATTAGCAGTGAATGCCTTTCCACACTGACTATTAGGAAGAGTACATTTGGAGTTGGAATTCAAGTGTTGTTAGCTTTGTAAAGATGCTGCTCCTTGGAGCTTGTGTTCCTTGTATCAAATGGGGATGACAGGCCTCTCCTTATTTACCTTATCAGGCATCGCTGATGGCGAAACTATGAGTGTAATCTGAAAGTGAGCACTGTGTTAACTATTTGAAGGGGAAGATATTGCATGACCTTGTACTTCTTTCATCAAAATATGAAGTAAGGCTAAAGATAAGGTCTTATTGATCCTGGACTTCTGATTTCTGGAGGGCTTTATGTTGCTATCCTCTACTAGAGGAGAACACAACAAATATTACTATACTGACACTGTTAAAAGAGCATTGTGCCATGCTAACCACTTTTTTACCCAAACAGCAGCCTTTGATATAAAATTCAATGACAGATATGCTGAATTTCTGAATATTGAATTCTGTGAGTTCCAAAAGCCTCCTACTAAGAGCCTGGTTCTAATTCCTTAGCAAACACGGACTGGTTAAAATGCACATGTTGCTTTGCACATTGTACAGGGCATTCTGTGGAAATACTCGTTATATATTCCAGACAAGAAGTGAGATGTAGCAGCTTCTAATTTCTAGGTTACCCTTCACGTGGGTGGAATTCCACTGGTAGTGTGGCATTTCTGCTGAGGGGATGACCATTTATAATACAAACTCTGTATTCTGGACAATGGCCCCACAATTTTGCTCGTGACCTACTCAGGAATCCTCAAGTAAATACTATCCAGTCCAAGTGTTCTATACTTTTGGCTTGTGGCATTACATTTATTTGGGGGGAGGAGTACACAGCCTTGGATTGAGAGGCAAGCAATTTGTTTTAGATCTGTTTCTCCCTTGTTGGATGTACCTGAGCAAAATAGTTCTCTTTGTGACTCAGTACCCTCATGTGATAGTTGAAGAGTCAGATAAAATGATTTCTGATATCTCTTCAATTTTGTCAATTTGTGAGACTAAAATATGCTGTCATCGTAGTTCCTCAATGGGATTCTCTAAAACACCTGACAAGATACCCTCCTTTTTCCTGAAAGTACTCAGAAGCTCCTTTTCAAATCAACTGCAGGGAAAGAACCCCTAATTAAACACACTAGGCACCGTGAAACTTAGTGGCTGAGCAAATTTATCTTATAGATCAGATAAACACTAAAACGAGACAATAGGAACTCATTTGTATTGGTTTTTCTATTATTCAAATAAACTGAAGAATGTCCACTGTTCTAGTTTCTTTTCTGTTGCTGTGATAAAACACTCTGGGTAGGGAAGGTTTTATTTAGCTTACACTTCCAAGTCTCAGTTCATCATTGATGGGAGTCAAGGCAGGAACTCCAGTAGGAATTTGATTCAGAAATCATGGAGGAACGCTGTTTGCCGGCAGGCTCAGGATTAGTTTTCTTATCCAGCCCAGGACCACCTTGCCCAGGGAATGCTGCTACCCAGAGTGGGCTATGCTTCCCTATATCAATTAACAGTCAAGACAATCCTTCACAGACATGCAGGACATAGGCCAGTCTCATGTGGGGAAATCCCTCAATTAAGACTCCTTTCTCAGGTGACTCTAAATTCTGTTGGATTGACAGCTAAAGCTAACTAGGACACCCACCAATAAAATTTAGAGTAAAAGCCTGCTTACTTCACGCTGCTTGAGCTGGCACTGAAACTCTACCTACATGAAGGCCTAGTGTGGAGGAAAGGGACACTAGACATACTATTGGAATCTATCTTGATTCTGGCTGGTGAGCTGGGTATGTCTGATTCCTTTAGGATCTTTGTTTCTGCCTATTAGTAAGTACCTTGGACCAAGGCAAGACTTCTCAAAAGTGTAAGAACTGTAAGAATTGTCTGAATATCTTGCTAAATTGCACATTCTGATCCAGAAACGAGGCAGAAAATTTGTTTGAGACAAGGATATCAGGGAACACTGTAAAAACCTCAAGTGATGGAACTAAGAGTGGTCAGAAGAAAGTGACAAAGAGCTTGGCACCGATTTTGCCCAGATGAGATTTATGGTGCTCTACAGATTCTGTACCGAACACACGGCTTGTGGAGGAACCAGGAAGGAGAGAAAGGAAGACCCAAGGCCAAGAGCACTGAGACAGCGGACCCTGGGCTTCTATACCCCAGCGGAAGTGCTACAGCCTGGGAGTCTGGGATTGGCCTTGGCAGCTCTGGCTCCCCTCTGGAGCTGCCTTAAGCAGTGGTGTGGGGGAAGAAAGGTGCCTCAGCACAACCTCGGTTTCACTTCCTGCCTCAAACTCAGAGAGTCATTATATAAATATCGACCTCAGCAGCTGCTACTCTCACCCGTCTTCTCACTATTACTCCTGAGGCTCAGCTCTCAGGCAGGCGCCTGCAGCCTCTCACTTTCCCCTGGTCCCACAGCACTTGCACCCGGTCCCAGCAGGTGGGCGCCTGGGGCAGAAATGAATCACAACCTCTCTCTGGCCCTCCAGCCAGCCATGCCCAGCAGCTCTTGCCTAGCTGAACAAGAGAGGTTGTCCTGACTGATGGCCCACATGCTGATCAAATTAAATCCTGTCCACAAACGTGACAGGCACTCAGCCCGTCTGAGGAGGTCACAGAAGGCACTGTCAGCACTAGCACCGATAGAGGTGGGGCAGAACAGATCTCGGCATACTCGGCTATGTGTACAACTTGTTCTATGTGATGAGTTAGAATCAAGGTTCTCAAACACTGTCTGAGCCAGGCAGGCCGTCCGGGATAAAGAGTAATCTGAAATGGAAGTCCAAAGATGTAGCCAGTCTCATTCTACCACGAAGGAATAAAATCTTTTACTAATCTGCAACCATGAGAAACTTCCCTTTAAACACTGGCTCACTTTTTTACCTACTTTATTATTGAAGATCCTTTTTGAAACAAACAAATGAATAAAGAACAAACAAAAGAACCCACCCTTGACACATAATCTCCTGAATCTCAATACCTTCTTTAAAACAATGGCAGGAGGGGCCTGGAGAGGTGGTTCAGTGAGTTAGAGCACTTATTGTTCAAACATAGGGACTTGAGTTTGGATCCAAAAACCCACTAAAAGGGCTGGCATGGCCACACACCTGTAACCCTTGTGCTGGGTGTGGGGGTGGGGGACAGGAGGATCCCTGGGACTTGCTGAGCACCAGGCTGGTCCTAGATCAGGTGAAAGACTGTCTCAAGGGAATAAGCCAGAGGGTGATAGAGCAGTACACCCGACATCCTCTTCTGGCAGACACAGGTGACACACCTACATACATATCAAACACACACACACACACATACACACACACACACACACACACACCACATTCACACATAGATACATTCACATACACAGGGAGAGATAAGTAATAAAATAAACCGTGGTGGGAGTGATGCTTTTCTTCCACACTGCATGTGTGGCTGCAGGAGTATAGATGATGTTCTCTTCTTAGCTACTGGGCACTGTGCTTGACAAGTACTAGTGTGTGTATTCACACACACACACACACACGCATTGCAGTCCTAGGGACTCAATCTAGAGCCTTCTAAATGCTAAGCAAAGACTCTTACCCAATCGCTCTGGCTGCCCTTGAACTCACTCTGTAGCACAGGCAGTCTTTAATTCTGCAAACTTTCTGCCTCAGTTTCCAGGGTAACTGGAATTACAGGCTTGTGCCATCAGACCCTACAATTGCTCATATTTAACACTATCACAGCCCTAGTCATTTTAGAGACAGTAAAGCTCAGACAGAAGATGGCAGAGGGCTTCCCTGGTCCCTGAGACAGACAATGAAGGTAGTGTTTAGGACTCTCAAGAGTACAAAGGCTGTCAGAATATTGCACTCATTCTCCCATTTGATCTACATCTAACTAGATAGTTGCGATTTCTTGTTGAATGAGAAAAGCAGACTACCAAGCTGTTTACAATAAATTCATTAAAAATATATATAATCTTTGAAAAATAAGACAGAAAAAAGATGAACATTCACCAAAATGTTAACTACTGGCAATCTCCAGGTATAGTTTTGGGACGGCTTAAATTTCTTTCTTTGTGGTTCTTTGAATCATCCAAATTGGATAATGGTTAGCACCAGGGAAACCAATCAGGAACAAAGAACAGAGGTTAGGTGTTCTTAGCTTTGTCTTTTCCCCAAGTATACATCAGGTGTCAAGTGGACAGAGCAAAAGCAGACTGCTATGATTGTAAGGAAGGACTTTTCACTGAGGAAGGCTCTGTCTTTTACAAGTGATTGACTGACTGATGACTATGTTCATCAGTCTTCTATTTATTCATTCATTCATTCATTCATTCATCCCATCATCATCTTTCACAGATATTGGGCATATCACATAGTGTTGAGCAAGGACATGGACTTAGTGGGCAGAAGGTCAGTTCCAATTTCTGCCATCATTTTTCCAAGACCATGAAGTCTTTCCCTCTTGAGCCATGTGGAACCTGTCACAATGGGGCTTATGGTAAATATGAAGGCTGATTAAGATCACCTGAGTGTCAGCAGTGTCTGGCAGAGCAGGGTCTGTGAAGCGACAGGCCCTGAGTTACTGGTGTGGAATAGAAGGGTCTACCACATACAGCTGACACTCGAGAAGCCCGTGTGACTACGAGCAATTTAATTTCTCCCTCAGAGTCTCAGGGGGTTTGTCATTAAGCTGTTAATTTTTTGTTTTAAAGACAGGGTCTCTCAAATGTGTCACTGCACCTGGCGCGACTCTCAGCTTTGTGTCTGCTCCATTAAGGGCTTAAGAAAATTTGTCTCCAAGGCAGTTTCTGCCTTAGACATTCTATGAAATGAACTAAAATCAGGAAAACTGTATAATATGTTAAGGTATCTATGACTAGTCAATACATGCCATGGGATGGTTAATTTTTGCACAGCAAAGGCATGGGGGCATTTCACAGAGCACTGGTATTCCAAGAGAAGTTCCTGGATCTCTGGGTGCTGATCTTGAGCTAGATTCTCTGCTTCCTGGCTTATCTTCTGTCCCTTCAAGAGAGAAGCAGGGGGGAAGTGGTACATGGTGAGTAGAAATCTACTTATGATTCATAAACAATACACAGATGGACATGGAATATTTGTGTTACATTTTACCTATTACTGTAAATAAGGTTGTTTCTCCAGCCTTACCACCAGTGAGCTGTTCCTCAGACCTCACTGTGAGTCTGGATGAAGGAGGTAGACAGTGTGAGCAGTGGTGAGCTTTGGCATGGCAGTCTGGAGTTTGGAGTCTAAACTAGCTCAACTAGTAACTGAATAACAGTCATTCATCTATTCATTTATTCAAAGTGTTTACAGAGTACTCGCTGTATGTTAGTGAATAGGATGGAGCTGACTAAGTTTTGTCACTTGGAACTTTTTATTTGGTACCTGAACATGGCCCTGCCCTGAGTTGGAACACAGAAATCAGTGGGATCCTTGGGCAAGTTATTTCTTCTCTTAATGATCTCCAAGATCCCTTCCGACTCTGTTGTTACCTAGTGTCTTACAGTGAGAAAGTCTACACACAGAGACAGTCAAAGGTCACAGAACAATCAACAGCAGAGGTGAAATGAAACCACGAAGCCTCCAGGGAATTTGTAAACCAGTATATCCCCACCTCCCCGAGATGGCTGTGGGAGGGCAGCTGGCACAGAAATGCAATTGATGTACTTGGGCTCAGAAGGAACAAGAGCATGGACTTTGGGTCTGCATAGATCACAGGGAACCCTTTGGCAGAGATGGGGCTTATCTGAAGATGTGGTGGACAGTGTTCCAGCTGTTCCAGTGGTCCAGACAGAACAACATATTAATCACACTAAGGATGGAAAAATCAGAATCACTAGGTTCCTGCCACCTTCCCCCTCCCCAGACTTTACCTGTGTCACAAAACTCTCAGAGGATAGCAACACCTACCTCACATATCACTGAGTTGACTGAATGTGAAAACTCATATGAGAGGTCTTGGTAAACTCTAAAGTGCTTCATACATGGAAAATAAAATTATTATTCGTAGAGGAGGGAGAAATAGGGTAACTTAAGAAATCAACAGTCTCAGTACAAATAGACAGCTATGTAAGTAACCCAGAAGTAAGCATACAAACCCAACTCGTATAAGTCTCATGAGGTAGGTCTATTACTATTCCCGGCCTACAGATGAGTAATCTGAATACAAAGGGTATGTAAGTAACTTGATCAACGTCACCTCATCAGTAAGTAGCAAAACAGGGTATATGAAGAAGAAGCACACAGGTACATCCCAAGGAACAAGGAAATGGTAGGAGCATGACTGATATTAGAGATGGTTGTGGAGATGGGAAAGATGAGAAAATCAGAATTTCTGCATTTAGCAGATTGGGAAGCAAATGTCTGATAAAGAAGAACACAGGGTTAGGCTCAAAGCTGATGTGTTGGACCCTCATGGTAAAGGGTCTTGAGTGCCATACTAATGAGATGGAACTTTAGCTTGGAGTTGGAAGGGAAATGTGAAACTCTAACAGTGTACCAAAGTGGAATTTTAAGAGAGCCAAATTAGAAGAGAGCAATTTATTCTGAACCAGCACTGTTACCACAATCTAAAGGCCGACAAAGATGAACAGAGATCGAAATTAATTTTTCAAGTTGGACATTTCATGTGGGAGAAAGGGTGATGAGATTTCATGAATTTGATATATTGATGATGCTCAGAATAATGAAGAATGGAGAGACAGAGAGTGTGCTAGAAGTCTGGGCCAAAGGGCATCCCAGGAATGGCCTCCCCACCCCATGTGCAATTTCTATTGCCCCATTGTTGGATAATGCCTTCCCTTCTTGGAACTTCTTCAATGGTGGAAAAGTTTTATCTGATCAAACAAGCCACCATCCTTAGGAGAGATTCTGTTGTTAGAATAAGCTTTTGTTTTTTTCTTTGCTTTTCTTTCTCTTATTAGCTTCAAGTGCTTAGCTTCTGCTTTATCAAAATCTAAGCATGTCTTCACCTCAAAAGCCCCCTGCAGATAACTTCAGGGGCCAAAACTTTCCCTAGTTGTCAACTAAGGAACTTTGAAGTGATCAGAAAAGGCTGTATCTGGGAGACTCAGGACTTGAAGAGGAGGACCCTCAAGAAGCACACTCTGCTTGTTTGGGGGAGGGAACCAGCCAGGGAGGTGACACCTAATGTAAAAGGTATGAAGAGATTGCTGTAGAAGGAGCCTAAACCAGCTCTAGTTCTGATGAATACTCAGACCCCACAGATCATTCCTGTAACCTGCATCCAACACATTCTTGGTGCTAGACAATGAGATTCACAAGTGGATTAGATAGGGCTCCTATCTCTGAAGGTTTCACACTCTAAGGGGGGCAAATAAGGAGGGAAGCTTATATATATATTTATATGTACATGTATATGTCATATTACTATATGTTGTAATTATATCTTATTGAAATGCATACATAGGAAGCCATGAGTTTTTCTAAGCGCCATGAAATCAGGACTGTATATGGGTTTGTCCCTTGTGCTTAGAATGAGGCCTGGTATAGCCTCAATAAAATATTTATTGAATGAACAAATGAGTGAATGAATGAATAAGTAACCAATAATTTCTAGTCTAAAACAAGAAGTAGGTTCTTTGGGTCTTCAACCTTTTTATTACAGCCAGGCAAGCCCCCTACTGTAATATCTCCTGTGAGTGGCTTGCCTGACTGAGGATAACCACAATGCTATCTCCCGTTTTACATGCTAACAGTGTCCATCCCAGTGCCAGTTTCCTGGCTACATGACACTAGAAGCTAGTGCAACCTATAAGGAGCCTGATTTGGGAAGGAAATGACCCTATCACAAATCCTGCTCATCTCCCTAGCCATCAAGGGAACTTGGCAAGTCACTTCTTGTTTTAAACTTCAATTTCTTGCCTGTTAAAGGAAGGAATATCATGTCTATTTGGCATTGCTGTTAAGTAATTTCATTCTGGGAAAGAGACTGATCTAGCTGAGAAAGGATCCAAATTGAGGCCTCAGGCTTTTTCCCTGAAGTAGCACATCTTTACAGAAATTCAGACTAAAGCTTCAGCCCAGGAGAACAGTTGTCAATCAGAGTGGTGTTTGAACCTGCGAACTTTTGGCTTAAAAGTAAGAGTTCACTTTTCTCTGGTGTTGCAGTGTTGGCCAACAGTGGCTGCTGCACCCGGTATACAAGGACCGGAAACCTCACATTGGGTTTGCATTTATCTGACCAAGGTGCCTTCCCCAGCTCCACCTCCAGATGTTCCACGGGGGTTTGAGGTGAGGAAGAGGAGTTAACCAGCACCTACTGTCTCTCTGATAGGGGCAAGTATGTGCACCCACATGCACGAGAGAGAGAGAGAGAGAGAGAGAGAGAGAGAGAGAGAGAGAAAGAGAGAGAGAGAGAGCGCTCGGGTGGGAGTATCCTAGCTTGCTGATGTAAATGGGGCTCACAGCTACGAGGTGCGAGGTGCGTTAACCAAATGGAAAGTGCTCTGTAATCACAAGACAGAGGCTTCCCTGCCTTCTCTGTGAGAAAGTTTGGAGGTTGTTGCTTTTTCAGAAAACTGCCAAGTTCCCCCATCATCAGCATTTCAATGATTTTTGCACACTCTCCTGCTTGCTTTTTAATAAGCAGAGTTTTGCACTGAGGGTACATGTGCAAGGTCTGACCTTTTCATAGGAAAAACATTCATAACCAAAGCCTATATATAGCAACTTCAGACGGGAGCAGACAAAGATGTAGGTCATATAGTGTTTTGTGTGTGTGAAGCATAATGCAAGAAGGGCATAGCAGACAATTCAGAACTCTTGAAATACTGCCACTGGCTCAAGTCTTCCTAATATTTACAAAGTCTTTAAATAATGACTGTTTTCAATGGAGAATTATAATGCTGCCTTTTCTCCCTGAGCACAGGACATTTCCTCTCAGATGGGAAATCTAGTTTACAAATGTACTTTGCTTTCTCGTCAGTCCTTCACTATTCCTAGTAAAGGAAAAAGAGCTGTTACTGTCCACAGTAATTCAGCAATTTGGTACTTAACACTAAAAATCAAAAAACAGGATGTGTGCCATTTACCAGAGGGAACTCTTTTCCCAGGGTCATTGTTTCCTAAGCAAATATAAATCAAGTTCCTCACCTTCAAGGCCAGCGTGACCCCAAAGTTGTTATCTGACAATCTAATCTACACAGTACCCCTTTTTATATCCTTTATTCCGTCAAATTGTGCTCCATCTGTGCCTACATGTTTCTTTTGTCTTTGCTTCTCTTACAGACCCTGCTTGGGTAGCCTTCTTCATACCTCTAACATCCACATCTGCTCTGAGATACTTGCTGCATGCAGCCGTCTCCGTGAGTTCATCCTGGTCTCCCACTCCAGTGCTTACCGTTCATCTAAACGAACTGATCATAGGTTGCCCTGCATCAACTCTGCTATGCGTGTCCTAAATTCCATTTGGATACACCATGAGCTCCTTGAGGGCAGGACAAGAGTAATATCTAAGACATTTTGCACAATGAGAAGTGCCTATAAAAGATTTTTTTTTGTGGCTGGGCATGATGGAACACATGTACGATCCCAGCATTCTGAAGACTGAGACAGGAGGATCAGGAGTTGGAGGTCAGCCTGGGCAACACAGGGGGTCCTAAGCCAGCTTGGGCTATAAATAAATAATAAACAAACAAACAAACAAACAAATAAATAAAGCATTCTTTTTTTTGTTTTTTTCCTCGAGAATTTCATACATGGATACAATGTACTTTTAATAGAGTCGCCCCCTCCCCAATTCTTGGCTAATGTTCCTTTTTTTTTTTTTTTTAAATCTCTAGAAGTTCAATTAGGTGACTTACATTTTCTGTAGTGCACAGGTGAAGGCACACTGGAGCTGTAGAAGAGCAACAAAAAAGTGATGGGAGGGGCTGGAGAGATGGCTCAGAGGTTAAGAACACTGGTTGTTCTTGCAGAAGACCTGGGTTCAAATCCCAGAACCCACATGACAGCTAACAACTGTCCATAACTCCAGTCCCAGGGGATCCTATAGCCTCTTCTGACCTCCACGGGCATTGCACAGCACGGCTGCACTTGCCTACATGCAGGCAATACATGCATACACATAAAATAAAAATAATAAATAAAAAAATTAAAAAAGTTAAAGAAAAGAAAAATGATGGGAAACCTCTTGGTGTCTGGGAATGGGAAAGGCCCAACATCAAGGCCGAGTGCTTAGGACGACCTGTGGTGTCAAGACCTTAGTTGGTCATCAAGGGAGGTGGGAAGTTCATCTCTGAGAGTCAGTCCTTCCAAGACTAGAATCTGCAAAAGACAGAAACCTCCCCTGTCCCCATCATAAGTCTAACACAGAGGCAAAGCCACTGTCATGCACAACCTGGGACTTTGGGGAAGGGGTTGTGGCAGGGCAGCCACTGAGAGAAGACTGAAACTGCTGCCTCCATCCTCCAATCTGCTCCACCATCAAAATAAAGCATTTTTACAAAATGTTCATTGAGTAAATGAATTTGGCTAGAGAATGTGCCAGTAATGATTTGCTGAGCACCTGTTACCATGCAGCCTTGTGCCTCATCTACTTACAGACATGATAACCCAAAGGGTTAGTATTACTGCTGTCACCTTCAATACATGAACAAAATAAAGTTCCAAAAGGTTTAAGAACTTCCCCCAATATTACACAGTTGGCTGATCAATAGCCAGGATCTAATCCCATTACTATCTGACCCAAGGATGCTGGGTGCTAGCTTGCTCCAGTTCATAAGAGCTGGCTGGTAAATTTCAGAAGCTTTGCTAACTGGTTTAAAAGCATTATTTGAAATTAGCTCATATTAACATACAATAAAATAATTAGGAAATAATGATAGCAAATGCTTAAAATTTACTGTTTCCTATTTATTTTGACAGTATTAGTAAGCATATACTTGATGTCACTTATACTATTGGTATGTTAGAGATACTATATTATGGTATGAAGCTGTGCATCTCCTTCAAATTCTACTTCCAGTGATGTTCCATTGCTACCTTGAACTTGGCCATAAAGGAAGTGTTTTCATTAAGGATGTTAGTAAAGGGCAAGTGAGGGCCACCTACCAGGGAACCAGCTGCTAAACGTTTGTAAGTACACCACTGGCCTGAAAATCAGATCATACCTCAGGAAGCAGCAGGCTTTGTTTGGGTCTAAGGCACACACACAAGCCTTTTCATTTCTTGGCTTAACTGTCACTCAGTTGTACCTAGCCTGGGACCATCATAAACAAGCTGCCTCCTGATAATAGAAAAATGACGTTTACAAGGCTTGTTCAGCTTCAGGGTTAGAATAAACATAATTCTTAGTTATCCTCTGCTTAAAGCAAATCTACCTCCATCTCAAATTCAGTTATGTATTTCATCACACTCTGTACACAGAACTATCTAATGAAGCTTTTATAGAGTAAGTGGGAATTCCAAAATATTGATATAAACTTATTTATCCAAATTTGCAGAAATGTAACAACCTATGTTTTTATCGGTATATCCTCAGAACCTGGATTTCATGCACATGAAATCCAGATCATGTGCATTTTATGTGGTCTCTTGAAATGAGATGTAAACTTAAGAGTCAGAGGTTATGAGTGACATGAATAGTACTTTAATTCAAGAGGTTAATTAGCATTGCTGGGTCTCAGTTTCCTCATCTGTCTAATAATAAATTTGGCCTAGACATTCTTTTACTGTCCTCTATCTCTGTTTCTAAATGAGCCTACACATTGCTTCTGTTTTCTAGAGCTCAGCTTCTGTAATTATAAACTATGGGTCACTGACGTTAATAAAGTTCTCAAAGTCCTGTATAGCTTCATAAGCTTGTGAACTGATATGAAAGGCCATGTTTTGTACTGAATGTTTCATTCTTATCAGATAGCTTCAGCTTTACCACCAGAAAAAAAAAAAAAAAAGCTGCTTTACCTGATGATCACTTGGAACTCTGGTGCCAAGAAAGGACTTGGAGACAGAGTAGCCATTCTGATCATGAGCTCTAAGTACCTCAGGTACAGCCTGCCCCTGACCTCAAGTCAAAGGGAAATGCAGGGGTGGGAAGAACTCCTGAGTTGTTTCCTTTCAACTATCTAGAAGACTAAAGAAGAAACAGCGAAATCTGTACAGGGGTTTTGATTTGACACTCCAGCTGCCTTTAGTGACAAGCCGTGGAAAAAGAAAGGCATAAGATATAAGACAGGTGATACTTCCTACTGGATTAGGAGGGCAGCGGTGAGACGACGGTAACTAAGGAAAGAATACTGGAGCTTCTGGGGTAATGCTTGTGGTCAGAACACAGCAGCTTGGATAGAGCATCTGCCTCATTACCTTTGACTTGCTGTTGAGCCTGAACCTGGAATCGCGTGCATCTTCACGGAAGATCAGGAAGTGTCCTTACTCCTCATCTTCATGTTTAACTACTCAGCAACTTGAGGTTTCTGGTTACAAGCACTAGTATCTAGCTCCCCTAACCTACAACCAAACTCCGTGAGCTCTCTATTTTTCAGAGAAAGAACTGGAATTCAGGTAGGAAATTTGGCTAGGCATACTAGCGCACGCCAAATCCCAGTATGCATGAGGCTGGACCAAGAGGATCACTGTGGGTTTGGGGAAAACCTGAATTTCGTAGTGAGACCTTATCTCAAAATTAGCTCAGAAAATAAGCAAATAAATAAATAAATAATAAATAAATGAGTGAATAAATAAATTTTTAAAAAGGCAGGGAATTAAGTTACTAAACCACTTGAGTGTAGAGCTGAGATTCAAGCTAAACTTGCTCGTTTGACCCTGTCCTGTTCCCAATAACCTTCACCTGGCGATGTCAAACCTGTTAGCTGCAATGAGGTTTTGAGCTGCTACTCACCTGAGAACCCACAGTATCACAACACAGAAGAAGGAACTATTCATTCCATAGGTTCAGCAAATCCCAGAAGTAGAAGGAAATGTACACATCCCAGCCCCAAGTTCAGAAGTGGAAAATGAGCTTGTAGAGATAAGTGGCATGTCCAAAGTCATGCAGAGTCAGAATCAAAACTGGGACGCTCATAGGGACCTCTTGATTCTACCTGCCTCCCATTGTCACCTGCTCAGTTTCCATCTGCGTCCTGCAGCCAGCAGCAACGTTAAGGGAACATCACTATTTATAAGTCCTTGACCATCACTGAAAGGTCATTGTAGCATCTCCCACCAGCTTGGGAGTGGACCAAAGAACCTGGGCAGAGGGAGGCCAGCATGCTCCAGGCACCACTGCCACTTTGCATTTCATCTACTTTGTGCCAGAAATTGGATTTATTGCTCATGAGAAAGATGACTCATGCTCTTCTGATGCCAGCCAACCAATTTATCCTGCCATGGCTTGGTAGGCACAAACGTTTAGTATGTGCTCAAAAATATAGACCTCTTGTCATCCAGTACCTTGGGACTGGTCCTCAAGCCTGAGAACTTACTCAAACCCAAATCAAGCTTTTAGCCCAAATATAACCAGATAGACTTTGTTTTAGGAATCATTATTTTTTTACACCAATCATAGAACAAGCTTTTAGCCCAAATATAACCAGATAGACTTTGTTTTAGGAATCATTAGTTTTTTATACCAATCATAGAAATTAAAAAAAAAATACACACACACACACACACACACACACACACACACACACACACGGATAGGGATCTACCTGTCCTGAAATTATTCCCACTTTGTGTTTTTGGTACATAATTTCCTCTCTCTGAATGACATCACCAACATCTGCTGGAAAGGGTTAAAGCGCATGACCTCTAGAGGGCTATCTAGTTTGGTCAGCTCTTTAAAGATAATCCCTTCACCAGAGGCATCTGTTACATCTCAGTTTTGCTATAAGACCTACACGGTCCGAGACTCTTCTCTATGCTATGGGAAAACAGGGATAAATTCAATACCACTTTGATCACCAGGAGCTTAGTCTTGCAATGACCACTAACGTCTTTCCATTTCTATGACTTAAGACAAAGACTTCAGGGTTCTGAAAAGCTTTGGGACATTTGACTGTTAGTGCTAATTGTCAACCGAACAGAATCTAGATCACCTCTGGGCATGCCTGTGTGGGGTTATCTGGATCATATTGATTGATGCGAGAAGACCCATCTTAACTGTGGGTGGCACCATTCTCTGGCTGCATATATGGAGAAAAGGAACTGAACATCAGCATACACTTAACTCCTCTGTGTTTCCTGATTGTAGATGCACTGTGACCACAAGCTTCACCTTCTTACTGCCTTGACTTCATAGCCATGATGGACTGTACCATGAACTATGAGCCAGCACAAATCATTTCTCTCTTAAATTGCTTTGTTAGGGAATTTCATCATGACAATAAGAACAAGAATTAAGGCAGGCAGTTCAAAAGAAAGACTCCATCTTACTTGCATCTTGATGATGGTCAGAATAGAATTTTATTTTAAAAATGTAGTTTTATTTTATGTGTATGAGTATTTGGCTGTGTGTGTGTATTTGCGTGATGTGTGCCTGGTACCTGTAGAAGCTAGAAGAATGCATTGAGTCCTCTGGAACTGGAGTAATAGACAGTTATGAGCTGCTGTGTAGGTGCTGGGAACTGAAACCCAGTCATCTGCAAGAGCAATGAATACTCTTAACCATTGAACCATTCCTCCAGCCTGGGACAGAATTTTAGTTCAGTGTTCTTGGGAATTTACTTCTATGTGTTTCACTTTTTAAAAATCAGGATAGTGGTGTCAACATCCTAGACTTTTTGTGAATACATTTGTATGTATTAGAACTCTCTCTCTCTCTCTCTCTCTCTCTCTCTCTCTCTCTCTCTCTCTCACACACACACACACACACACATATGTATATATCACATATTCTCTGTGTAGACCAGACTGGCCTTGAACTCACAGAGATCCGCCTGCCTCTGCCTCCCAAGTGCTGGGACTACAGGCGTATACTACCACGCCTGGCCTTAGAACTCTTAAAAAAAATATATTTTATTTATTTTTATTTTATGTGTATGAGTGTATTGCCTGCATGTAGGTAAGTGCACTCGTGTCGTGCAATGCCCAAGGAGGACAGAAGAGGCCGTTGGGATCCCCTGGAACTGGAGTTACTGACAGTTGTTAGCTGCCATGTGGGTGCTGGGATTTGAACCTGGGTCTTCTGCAAGAACAACCAGTATTTTTAACCACTGATCCATCTCTCCAGCCCCAACGTATTAGAACTCTTACAAAAGTTATTTTTATTCTTAGTATTTGAGTGAAGTTACCTGTAAGTTCCTTTTTGTCTCAAAGGAGAAACATGGAGGAAGATCCAGGAGGGACCAGGTCCTTGTAGTTGCTAAAGACAAACCTGCAGACCCCTGCTAGGCCAGGGTTCAGTGTCATGTGCTTTCTTTCTCTCCTTCTGCCCTAAAACTTGTCTTACTTACTCTGTCAATCTCTCTGTCTCTTAGCACCCCCTCCCCCGGGAGAGAGAGAGAGATTCTGTCTATAGAAGCTGGACTGTTGGGCAAAAGCTCCCAGTATGAATGTGTAGCAAATGTTCTTTGGAAACTGAAATGATCTTGGAGATAATAGACTCAAGAATGTAGGTGTAAAATACAAACAGTAGGCAAGTTCATACTGAAATCTTTACTTTTAGGAGATGTAGGCTTTCCTTTTTGTTGTTTTTCCCCCCCAAAGCATCATCATTTATGTGGTTTTTAAATGATCTTTCCTCTGGAAATTAGACATCACAACATAGAACACAGAGATATAACTGATTAAATATATGAAAAGCTCAGTTACTTTTAAGCCAGGATAAGTCCTCTTTCAGGCATGGCAGCCTACAGGAGTGAATTTGCTTTGAGTCACATATTTTACATAAACCAAAGAGGTAACCCCTAAGAATGACTGGCTTATTGTTCCCCGCCCCCAAGAGGTCCCACATACTATCATAAGAGGACATTAACAGTTTCAAGACCTGAACTTTCTCTCAAAATTTTCTTCACTTGAATCAAATAGAATTTCTATATTAAAAAAATAAAAAAGCTATAACTGTGCTGCTTGTAGTACATGATCACCAGGATGCTGTCCTTTAGATGGAAAGATAAGGGCTGGGTATTTCTCACAAACTGCATGGTGGCAAGCAGCAAGGAAATCTTTCCCCTCCTGGATCTGGCTGTGATTTTGCCTCTCTAATCCCTCGGTGATAAGGACATGCAGTTGCTGGAGTTTGGCTAAGATAAGATGCTTAGGGATGCTCTGCATCACTTCATAAGTACAGAAAGCCAGAGAGAAGGTGAGACTTGTCTATGGTCATGAACCAAGAACATTTGAATCACAGTCCAAGATTCCAGTAACAGGACAAAAGATTAAAACTCTAACTTATTATTATGACCTCAGAAGCAACAATGTGCTAATAAAATAATCAAAATATAGTTTTGACTTTTAGTTAAGGGGATTAATAAAGTAACAAAGATGAAATGTTTATGCAACATCTTCAAGCACTATGTGAACAATAAAGTCAACAGAGCTTTTGTTCAAGGAAAAAATGAAAACCATTTAAAATATTTTAAAATTTATTTTTATTTTATGTATATGAGTGTTTTGCCCGCACGTAAGTGCACCCGTGTTGTGTGGTGCAACATTTTCTTTTCGCAAATAAAACAGAATATGCAAAGTCAGTCTTTTTTTGAGACAGCATCTCATGTATCCCAGGCTGGCGTTGAACTTGCTATGCTGTTAGCTTCCTGCCACTACCTCCCAAGAGCTGGGATTACAGGCATGTGCTAGCACACTTGACTGATGTGGTGCTGGGGACAAACCCAAGCCTTCCTGCATTCTGGGCAATTGCTTTGCCAACTAAGCTGCATCCACGCCCTCCAAGGCCACTGTAAATGCCTGTGTGCTCATAGCCTTCTTTCATCCCGAAGTTTCCTTTGCGTCACTCAGTACTGGAAGCTGCATGTCATTCTAGAACTGAAGGTGATTTGTCTCAGCCTGTCAAACAGTAGAGAATCTGCAATCAAGCACAAGTTGTGACTGAGGTCAGAAGTAGAAACATTAAGTGTTTTTGTGGTATTTATGGACTAAATTCAGGAGAGACAGTCTAAACATTGACTGGAGGGTCCCCAATGGAAAAGGTAAATAAAACCTGTGACATTCCCAAAACTGGCCCTCTAGAGCGTCTGAGAAGGGAAGAGACTGCTGAAGATGAATAGTAAAAAGGTAGTTAGACTTGAGACTAGAAGTGTTTGCCACTCATCGGGCTGTCAAGATACAAGTCAAGAAGGATCACTCGTCAAATCGGAAAAGATGCATTCCATACCTGTAGATGCAGGATCAGACTTGTTCAGAGACAATCAGAGAAGAAAGTTCCCATGAGACAGAATTTGATTAAGAACTTTTGAATTAATCCAAGCTGGTAGAACATGGAACTAAGGATGGCTGCGTAGTTAGTGAGTGCCTCATTTGAGAAGCCATTCTGTAGAGGGTGGAAAGGATGTGAAATGGGAGGAGACAAGCTAGCAGGGCTGCAGGTGGTGAAAATGTCCTTATTGGTTTGCTAGGAATCTTTCCCAAGGTCTAGAATTTCTTTCTCTGAAAAGGGAGGGAGGGTGCTAGAAAGACCATGGAGACAAAATAACAATAGGCACCCTCATCTCCCTGCTCCTATAGTAGGAGCATGAAGGGATTCTACACCCTGGGAAGCAAAGGGGCAGTAGAGTTCCATGACAACAAAAGGTATTGCCTCTAGTCCTGCATTCAGACAACATGTAGACGTTCTTGCTTTCAGATGGGTTTGGGTATTTTTTAAACATAAAGGTTTCTGTGGCTGGTGTGATAGGCTTCAGTTGGCCCAGCTGGAATTGTTATAGGTGGTCCTGGGCTTGGAGGCCCGTACTATATAACCCAGCATGAGCAGGACCAGCAGGGGCAAGGGTGGGGATTTGTGGTGCTGGGGTGGTTATAAAGTTTCTCCAGGAATCTGTGATGCTGCTGCTTTGAGAGATCAATGAGACCATTAGGGAAATCTCCACTGTTTTATCACAATGGCACCATGGAATGCTATGGATAACCCAGGAGATCTGCATTCTAGGGCCAACTTAGAGGAATGCTGCAGATCTGTAGTCTCCTCTCTTATGGATTTATGAAGGTTCCGTAAAGGACTGAAAGCAACATGCTTTGAATAATTCTGCTTTTCACTAACTTACTTTACCAACAACACTACTGTCCTGGGAACATGAGTATGTTCTTTAGCAAACACTTTGAATTCAGCAGTCACACATGGGTTCATAAGAGTGTTAAAATGAAAGCAACACTAAATTGAATACCATTTCTTCATTTTTTGAATAATGAAAACAGAGTCTTAGAAGGGTTATGCCAATGTTATGACCAATAGCCATTAACCCTGACCTACAAGGTCCCGAAATTTAAGAAAAATCAGCAAATGACTGTAGCCTTAGAACATGGATCATGATATATTATAAATAAAGTTAGATGACAATTACTAGAGTACTGGACTTCAACTCCTTAGCACTGGGGTCTTTATGTTTTTTACTGTTACTGTGCAGGCCCCTCTTTCCACTCTCACTGCCTTTGGGTCCTCTCATCTCTAAAGTGGAGAGGATAAAGCTTGTGTGACTAATCTCACAAGTTCTGGTAAGAATCAAGAGAGAGAAAGGATGTGAAAGTTGTTTGTAAGTAGTAAGTACTGTGCTATGTAAGTGGTAGGAATCCTTCCTACGAACAGGCTGATGCTGCAGACAGCACCTAGAGGCCGTGTCTACTTTCCGTTGCTTCTCCATTTGTGGGGATAGTTTGCATGAATCTGTCCACAGACTTCATCTTTTAACCACTGTCACGAGTTGGTAAGGTGATCTGTCATTCTCAACAAGCCAGTTACCCCCTCCCCCTGGGCATGGGACAGCAGAATGTATGGCCATATACTCACACACATCTAAGGTGACTAGCCAGGGAAAGTAGAAAGTTCTGAGTTTGGTCATACTTTCGGCAGATGTTTAGATAGTTGGCTCCCACTACTCAAAAACACTGTTGAAAAAACTAAACAAAGACTTCTAAAGTCTATGTTGTTAGGACTAAAAATAAAGTTGAAAAAGAAGAATCCTAAAATAAAAGCAAAAGAAAAGGGGTAGTGAGGGGGAGACAGAATGATGGAGCTGGTAAAGCATTTGTATCTTATCTCTGGGATGTAATTGATGATCTGAGTGTAGTGTGAGATCTTAAGTGAAATGAATTGGTGGTTTCAGTTCCGGATATGGTATGCAAAGAAAAAAAAAGAACCTTGCTCTTTGAAATTCAGCACTTCCTTGTCTGTGCTTCAGGAAGCCGCATGCCTCATGCTCAGCGTGGAAACTGACTCATTTCTGGCCCTTTGAGATTAGCCTCTCCAGCCCCCAGACTGTGGGCAGGATCTGGGGCCTAATGGGAAACCAGAATGGGGTCTGGCCTAATCTGGAGAAGGACTGATCAGAGACAGCATCATTGATGCACATCTCTTTCATGTCCTTCACTTTCTAGAAGGTTCTATAGGCAACAGACGTTCTGGACAATCTCTAAAGCATTTCTCCATACATTTAGTAGTAGGTGAGTAGTCTGAAATGACAGAAAACAAAATTACAAGTGCAGTGCTTCCAATACCTTATTTTTCAGAGTCCAGTTAAAGGAAATTAGCCAACTGACCCACTTGGTGGAACCACAAGAACCCTGAGATCTTATCATATGTTTTCTCACCAGCCTGAAGACTCAAGAGCATTTCTTTTCATTGACTGTCCCCATGAACTGTTGATGTGGTGCTCTGTGAGGCAGTTGGGTGCTGAGGATGCATGGGAAAAGTAGTTTACATTTACTTAGAAGGTGACTGAAGCACTAAGCTCTGGGTGAAAGGGGACTCAGATCTTCTAGAAGTAGCCACAAATGGTTTCCAAACATTTTTCAGACCATCTCAAGGTGGGGAATGATCACTAAAACAGCCTGTATGCTTAATTCTAGTTGAGATGCTTTTTAAAAATTTTTACTTAGCAATAATGAGAAGAATAATGAGACAGAAGACGATACTGCAGGGAAAAATATCCAACCAAGACCTGGCTCAGCACCAGAAGATCCGAGCTTACGCTGACCTCCGGCTGGCCATTGAATCTCTTTGAGCCTTACTTTCTATAACTGTACAGTATAATGACTATGAAATCACATATGGAAGAGTATTTACTTTATAAGTGGAAAGAACTGTGTAAAGATTCATCAGTATTATTGCCATCATATAGAATTTTGAATATTGATAAATCCCTGTTGGAGTGAAGTTATAGCCTTCATCACAGAACAAGGATTAATCACCACAATTTTCTTATCTGGAAATCTTTTATAAAAAATATTAGTCTACATTTTTATTTTCATGCTCCTTATTTCCAAAAAGGATGTAGTGATCACTAAAGCAACGATAAAAGATTAAAACCTTGTCACAGACGAGGAGAGTAGGAGGGAAACCCACAATAAGAATAATTTTTAATGAAACACATAGCATAATTTTGAGGTCCTCAGCAACTTAGATGAAAGAATGGGGGAATAAATTGCATTATGCAGATGTCTTTATCCAGTTCAGGAAGAATAGTTATGGATCACGGTCAGCCAAATCCTTCCTGGTCATAAACTTTACAAAATACATCATGTCCATTCTTATTTAAGGGATATCAAAAAAGTATAATGGATAGGATCTTGAAAAGAAGATCCAATGAAGATACTGTTCCAGTCTAACCACTAGATGACATTTCCTTTTGTGAATCAGTGTGTTTCTTTCCAGAGCTAAACAAGCTGCACGGTGATTAATAGAAGGAGCAGGTTGCCTTAAGAAAACAAACAATAACAACCAAACAGGGCAGTGAAAATCAGCATGCTTCCTCGGCTGGGACCTGCTGGCCAGGGTGTTTGCAGGGGCAGTCACTATTTTTCAAGTGGGATCAAGTAGGCAAAGCAATATGCCTTGTGCAAGGTCACTTGATGGCTCTGAAACTGACTCTGCATTCTGAGTTCCTTAATATGATTTTTTAGGTCACAGTGTTCTAGGCAAAGCTCCCTGTTGATGTACATCTCTCATGCAAGATTTAGATCACCTCTTTTCGGGCAGAGCGCCATGGAAACACCACCCATGATTTCTGAGATGGAGTCTGATTGGGTCCTGGCAATCCCTGGCTGCAATGGACAGCAGTCTCTGTAGCTGACACACTACTGGACAGTTGGCAAGCCAGACACTACTAATATCTACTCCTTGTAAATTATTATTTTTCTAATGCTAATGTATGTTCATGTTTACATAAAATAGAGAATGGAGTATTCTAGGCAATGGAAAATTCTGGTTCTTCTGGCTATCATCCATATCATTTGAGATTCTTGGTTTCCAAATAAGTAATTACAACACACTGTGCTGAACACCAAAATGATACTAAGTATAATTTAAGCTTTCTTTGGTGATTCATAAGGTGCTTCAGGATCTATCAGCACCCGATAGCATAATTAGAGTCATAGCTACCCATTTTCTGGGATCCAGGGTGGAAATGCAGAAAGTGTGGAAGATTGGCAGCCTCTGCAGCGCACCCCAAGCAGACCATTCAAGTTGTGGAAACATTTTATCCTACCTTTCAGTTTCTTGGCAAGTAAAAAATATAGGCATAGTCATATCAGCATGTTGTCTGGTATACAGTAAGTTATTGCTTTACTAATATTTCCTCAGTCACTGAGATGGGCAAGGTGAGTCACACCTATAATCCCAGTACTTGGGAGCCTGAGACAGGAGGATTTCCAAGAACTCAAGACCAGTTTTGGATACATGGTGAGTTTTAGATTGGAACTCTTTCTCAAAAACAAAAGGAGAGAAGGAGAAAGAGAAAGGGAAAGCAGCAAAGAATTGTGGAAAATAAAGCAAATATGATTCATTTAACTCCCCAGCTTGGTGTTTGAATAAATTCAGTCTACAGAACATCAGTTGTGACAGGGATTTTAGAGAGAATACACAGAATTCCATCTCTTCTTTAAAAAAAATTATCGATTTGTGTGTGTGTGTGTGTGTGTGTGTGTGTGTGTGTGTGTGTACCTTGTGCCTGTCTATACACATGTGTCCAAGCATCTATGTAGACTTAGAGGACAAGTAGCAGGAGGTTCATATGGAGACATGTGGGTTCCATGGATGGATTGAACTCAAGTCATCAGGCTTGGTGGAAAGCACGTTTACTCGCTGATCCTTCTCGCTGAGCCATCATCATTTCTTATAAGAGAGAGATGCAGGCAGAGAGAGGGACTGTGAGTCCTCTACAGCCTCATGCCCACCATGAGAGTTGATAATATGATTTGTACCTACATGCACTCAGGACCTAGTAAGCAGGATGGTTACCACTACATGCACAGCAGAAGACAGCGGTGGAGGAGAAATGGGTCCTTCACCCAGGGCCTCTAGGAACTCATTATTCTGTTTGAAGGTTATCAAAGTCCTCCTCTGAGTAAGAGCCCTCACTCTGGACCTGAAAGGGTTCACAGAGTAAAGGACTAATAGAGTCCCCAGGATTCAGGCAAAATGAAAACCTTTCAAAAATAGCAAAGAGCCACACAACTCCCCACATCTGTAGGAGAAACTTTTTAAAAAGCCACCCCAGCAGGTCTATACTTCGGGCTTCTCTCTTGCTTTGCCTGTGTTCTGAACTTGAATCATTCCTATCTCTGTCTCTTGGGTACTTTAAAACCTAAGCCTGTGCTCACTGAACTTCCAAGTTAATTTACTATAACTCCTTCCTCTGAAGGAAGAGGAAGAAGGAAATTAATGATTTTGATGCTGATTACATTTTTGAAGGGCAGGATTCAGTCTGTTTCAAATGAGTTTCTCCATTGGTCTAGAAGTATTTGCTCTTTGAGTGTCAGACTCTGCTGGTTCTTGTGTCTTGCTCACCCCTCCTGCCTTTGATCGAGGCCTGGAGCCCTGCTGCTTCCACGAGAGACCAAAGGCTGGGTGGGATTCCAGTCCAGAAGGAAGGCAGAAACCTCACATAAAATCCCAGAATCTGAGGGACTCAGCTGTCTTCCCAGAGCAGTACATTTGGTATCTAAACTTCTAAGTTGTATCTCTTCAGCTCCAGGAGACTTCTGTTGGATACGAATTTTTTTTTTCTGTTTTCTACAAATGTCTTGCATCGATTATAAACAAACTCCATCATAGAATCTCCTAGGAAGGAATCATAGAGGTCATATGTCAAATCCTCTGTGAGGTCGGAGCTACTGCCAAGCCCTTCTACCAGTGGACATACAGTCAGAAAGCAATTTTTTGCATAAGGCTTTCTGGTTGATTCCATTTCCTGCACAGTGCTTTCTAAACCATGGAAGTTGGTATTTAGAGGTAGCAACAGATCTAGCAAAAACTGGCACAGGATATATTTTTTAAATTAAATAAGGACGCAGGTTCCTAGAGGAGGCTAACTCCTTCTATTTCACATCTTCCAAAATGGTGGAAGGAAAAATCCCCTTTTCTTCTCTTCCCCACACTCTGCTCCCCTCCTCCAGTGCCTGGCGCTCTGAGCCCTACACACCTTCCTTCAAGCAGTTTCCCTAGCTGACATGGTGGATCCCCATTTCTGCCTGTTGAAAGTACTTCCTCCTTCATGAAGTCTTCCCTCTTTTGTTTAGCCTTGCAACCTTTAGACCTCCTTAGCTGTGTCGCAGACTACTTACCTACACTATCTCAGCATGTCATTAATCTTCTCGGTGGAGCGTAGACTTCCCAAAGACAGGAGCAATTGTACTGTCTCTTATATTCTCTACATCACCTTGGATAGGAGTTAGCATGTGGTTGCGTTAAGATAGGCCTTCTGGCTTGACATGGACCACAGATGAACTGCTCCTCTAGGCTGATGGAGAGGAAATGGTGTGTCTTTACTCTTTTCTCTTCCACTGTAAGCAGAGTTAGGGATTATTTCTATCTTCACCTCTGCTCTAAATCTGCACAAGTCTAATCTGAACACTGCACCCACAGGACAATGGCATAACCAAAGATGGCCACTGAAACCATGTAACATAGCGGTGCATGTAAGCCTCCCAAGACCTCTCAGGGCCGTGGAAAGTTACAGGAATGCATAGCTGCACTGTTGCTGAGCCAGCTCAGAACAAGTTTTGCTGGAGGTTTCTTCCCTCAACAAGTATGTTGGGGCATTATTAATGCTGCCAACTGGGATGGGAGGACACCAGCCTGTGCCTCCAAGTTTCATTTATCCCAGTGCAGCAGGCCTTCAGTAACGATGTTAAACACTTTCTGATCTCGAGTTGTGAATCTGGGAGCCTCTGAAGCATAAGCCATCAGACTAGGAAGGATCTCTGATTCCAAGGACAATACCTTTTTCTGATTTCTTACAGTCTAGAACATCAGAGCTGGATGCAAACAAAAATCATCTCATCTATACTTCTTTTCAAAGATTAGAGACCAGATCATAGTAAGCTTGATTTTAAGCTGAAGGATAAACTTTCATTCATTTCATAATAAATTCACCTACCTATCCATCTTCTCATCCAATGATCTATCTACCCAACAGTTCATTAAATACCCACTAATGCTAGGCACCCAGCCTGTGCTTAGCTCTAACTATAAAAACATGAATAAGGGATAGTCCCTGCTCTCCAGCAGTTTATTATACATATATACACAAATACTTATGATTCAATATCATATGCTATAGTACAAGTGTAAATCAAGCATGTTGCAGTGCACAGAAGGTGGTGACTAATCTAGTCTGCCTGGATCAGTGAAGGAAGAAGATCAGTGAGGAGTGAGGAAAGCGTTTTAAGAAGACTGACAAGCCAAAAAAGAAGACTCAGGGGAAAGAAGGAAGGGTCCCAGTATCAAAGAGGAAGGGGCTCACAGAGAAGAATACCTTATCCCAGTGTCCAGCCTCTGAAAAGTGTGCACATTCCAGGAGAGCAGGGGTTGAGCCTGCTGAGGAGGGCTGAGATAAGGCTGTGGGATTTGTCCTGTAGCTGGGGAAGGAAATGTGGAGACTTCCACAGTTTTGCTAAGTACTGGGGTGTTAGCTAGGCAATGGCAAGGAGCTTTGGAAAGTTTTCAGAGAGAGCTATATTCAATTAAACTTCAATTTTGTTATGATCTCTTTGGTTACAGTAAGAAGAGACAGAGTTGCTGAGAGGGGCCTGGTGGTGTACTGCAAATGTCCTAGAAATAGAAAGGTAGCCAGAGTAAGCTTTCAAATGCACACATCAGATTGCATCTCCCTCTTGCTTATAACTATACTATTTATTCCCTGCCCCCATCCTGGTGCTCTTCCTCACTAATCCCTGCTTCGCTTTGTCATTTGCTTTTGAACTAGTACTTACTACTGTGCTAAATCATTGATTTGTTTGCACTGTCTGTTTTCCACTTTATGGAGCAAAAAGCCCTCTGTGCGGGACCCCATCTCACTTCCAGGCTTAAAAAGCACACACAGTAATTACAGAATGATTGGTAGTGAATTCTTGACTTTAGGAAGTAGGAATGAGGCTAGGGGGTGGATAGCCTGTAAAGGCAGACAACCAGATTGTTTCCACCCCCCCTGCCATATTCAGCATATTTTATAAGTGGGGAGTAGCTGGCCTTCAGTAAAGTGAGGATGAGTACTGTCTTCTCAGATTGTGTTTGCTATTCACATCTGAAAATTTAAAAAAATATTTTATCTATTATTTTTATTTTATGTGTATGAGTGTATTGCCTGCATGTAGGTAAGTGCACCCATGTGGTGCAATGCTCTCAGAGGACAGAAGAGGCCGTCGGATCCCCTGGAACTGGATCTAAGGACAGTTGTTAGCTGCCATATGGGTGCTGGGATTCAAACCCAGGTCTTCTGCAAGAAAAACCAGTGTTCTTAACCGCTGGCCATCTCTCCAGCCCCTGCACATCTGAAACAATTTTTAAATTATTTAAGATCTGGGGCTGGAGGAATGGCTTAGGTTAAGAACCTTAACCGCTGGCCATCTCTCCAGCCCCTGCACATCTGAAACAATTTTTAAATTATTTAAGATCTGGGGCTGGAGGAATGGCTTAGTGGTTAAGAACACTGGCTACTCTTGCAAAAGACCCAGATTCAAATATTAAAAAAAAATTTTTTTTTTAATTATTTAAGAGCCAAGGTCATGAATTCTTCCCAACCTCCACTGTTTCCAATGGGTGGCTTTGATGTGTTAATTCTCAAACATACCCACATTCATTCATAATCTTTTTGGGTGGAGTACCAAACTGAGGTTGCCAAGAAGATGCCCCAACATCAGGCCCAAGGTTTCACTTGTTTGAATTAAGAGTTACTAGTCCTGGAACTGGAAAGATAGCTCAGTGGTTAAGAGCACTGGCTGCTTTTGCAGAAGACCCAAGTTTGATTCCCAGGACACACATGGTGGCTAACAACTGTTCTTAACTCCAGTTTCAGGGAATCCAATGCCTTCTTCTGACCTATGTGGGCACTGCACAACAGGGTCCATTTACATACATGCGAGCAATATACTCATACACATAACAATTTAAAAATTTTTTAAAAAATTATTTATTAGTATTTTTATGGTTTGAGTGTTTTGTGTGCATTTATGTAAGTGCACCATATGTATAAGGTGCCCACAGAGGCCAGAAGAGGACCCTGGAACTGCAGTTACCGACAGTTGTCAGCCACCATATGGGTACTGGGACCCATCCTGGGTCTTCTGCAAGAGCAGCTAATGCCCTTAACCCCTGAGCCATCTCTCCAGTCTGAATATCTGAGAAGTTTTCTGATGGCAACCCTGTTTTCCCCCTTGCCCTGTACTTCATGTCTCTCCACTCATCCTCATTCTCTGGAACAGAATCTTCTAGGGATC
The DNA here is from genome assembly GCF_000622305.1 of Nannospalax galili. Classification (NCBI taxonomy): domain Eukaryota; kingdom Metazoa; phylum Chordata; class Mammalia; order Rodentia; family Spalacidae; genus Nannospalax; species Nannospalax galili. The sequence goes on along the minus strand of NW_008343479.1, from coordinate 559,979 downwards.
TTCTTCCTATGTTTCTGCCCTTGGTTGGTTGAGAGACCCCACTGCCCTCAGGGCTTCAGTTTGTACAACTATAAAACGAGAGTGTAATCAAGGATCTAAAAGGTACTTCCTAACAGACATGCTATGAGTCTGATTTTTTTGTAGCTAGTGTAAGAGTTCATCTCTGTTTTCAGTTTCCTAAAAATATGCAAAAATTATACACAAAACTTCAGTGATTTCTCTTCACTGTGTCTCGGTTTCTAGCTGTATTTTTAGGGAGTTACAATCAGAGCACATATATAACTTTGCATTCCACTCTGATCCTGGAATATTATTTGTTATATGCCTTTCGTGTTGCTATAATCTTCCCATTTATCATTTTAATGGCTACATAATTTTCCATGGAGTTAATAGATCATAAATTATTTAACTATGCCCAAATTGTTGGGAATTTGGATTCTTTCCAGGTTTTTCTATTTTAAAGAGCTCTGAACACACAGGATTTTTTTTTCTTTTCTTTTTTTCAGAGTCATTTGCCTTAGGGTAAATCCTTAGAAGTGGGATTACTAGATGAGCTTTATGGCTCTTGAAAAGTATTGCCAAATGGCTCTCCAAAAGGATTGTTTCAATTTGTATTCAATTTGTGTTCAACGCACAAGAATGCCAGTTTCACAGAAACCTTGCCAGCTTGTTTTTAAAAATCAATTTCCTTTATTTTTTCAAGTTGAACTTATACGAAATGGGGCTTCCTGGTTATTGCTGTGTGGGGATTATCATCAGTCAGGCTGAAGCATTTGGCAAATGGAAGCACTCAACAAGCAATACTGTTATTAAATGGAGAGGGAACTTAGAAGGATCATACACATTGGTCCTACCTTTGAACTCAATTTTTTCTACCCATTGTCTCTAATTCACCTTAGTACAAACATTTACTCTTTACCTTCAATGTGGCCTCCTGTAAAAGTGCTTCAGGCCTTCCTCAATTCCAAGGTCACCAAGGCTTCTTAGACTTCGAAGCTCGGGCCAAGTTCCCTCTCTTCTATATCTCTATCAAGAGTGCCCTCACTAGAGGTGGGGCACCCACTTCCTTCACCAAATCTTCTCATGTCCGTCTGAAGCCTCTTTGCCTAGAGCTAGCTTCTGTTCTTCATCACCCCAAAGATAGCCCCTTGGCTATTTGAAGACAACGACCATTTCCCTAGTGAACATTTTGAATATTCTTCAAGTTGGACTTTATTCCTTACTCTACTCAAATTTTAATTTTCTTACAATCCATGTCTCTGATTGAGTTCTAATTAGTAAATTTATTACTTGAAGTAAGTGTCAGGCCTGTTACTTTATTAAAATGTACTAAATATCATCCAAGTAACAATCAGGATCAAAAGATGACTATGATCTAGTTCCTGCCTTGGAGCCCAATGGGTCAGAGAGGAGCATAACCCTCCAAGGCTTTGTCCTTAGAGACTTCTTAAGTACCTGGCTGTTTAGTAGGTCAAGGGAGGACAACCTTAGGAAAATCTGATGTCTCCTTTGTTTAACCAGCCCTACCTGTTTCATTGGTAAAATAATGGTTGTCCTGCCAAGTGTAAGCTACTGTATGCCATTTGATAGAAATGTCATGGCATCTTAGAAACTGCATTTCTGAACCACAGAGCAAGAAAAGAATTCCAAATAGGATAGGTGGTGACCACTCATGGAATAGAGTCAATTTATGCTTGTGCCTAAAATGAAGATCCAGACTCCTAGATACCTGCCGAGGTGAGGTGCATGGTCATTATGGGAGCTGGCAAGAGGCTAAGGAAAGCCATTTTCTTAGGTAGGAAAAAAAGGAGTCTGACATAAGCTAGAGAAGAGATGAATGGAGAAAGCTCAGGTCCTATTCTGCTATGGTTTGACAACCTGGCTTATTCTAGAACTATATATATATAATCTCTATATATAGAAGTGGCTAAGGTTAGACTGTTTATCTGATCTATATTATATATCATGCAGCTCATAATCCATGATCTTCAGAACAGTAAATCCTTATTGGTCCCTCTTAACTTCTTTAATTCTTCTTTACCTACCTCAACAAAGCACAGAAAAGAAGCTGACCTCATCGGTCATAGGCAGGTGTTAGAGAGTCCACTGGGACTCCACGTCCTCTCTAGGTAGTATGTTGATCATACCCAGTTGCAGCTAAAAATCTGTTGCTGGCAGGAGCTGTTCTGTAGCTGTTGTCTCTTACTTCCTCTCATTAAGTCAAACCACCATCTTCTTATTTTGTTTTGTTTTCCCTGCATGTTTTGAGTTTGCTGCTTCTTAGCACTTGTTATTAGAACAGACATAATTAATAACTCCTGGAACGTAGAGCAGCCAGATTAGACAATCTGCCTTCTGCTTTCTTAAACCATCTGAGTAATCTGAAAGCCTGAATTTATAGCCTGGACTTAATATAATGTATTTTTTCGTAATCCTAAGAATCAGAAACTCACCATAGTGACAGTTGAAAAAAATAAAATTCTCTTTGTACTTCCTAGTGGAAGGTTTACCCAACTTCAGTTAAGAACCGAAGACAAGCCGTGCCTGGTGACCCAGGCTACAATCCCAGTACTTGCCAGGCTTAGGCAAGAGAATTGCCAGTTGAAGGCCAGCCTGGGCTACAAAGTGAGAAACTCTCAAAAAATAAAACCAACCAACCAACCGAAAAACAAAATAAGAACTAAAAGTAATATGTAGTCTCATTCTTTCTTAAACTTCTCTGGCTTTCTTTGGTTACTATTCTAGAGTCTTCCATTCTGGGTCATCAGAATCTAGTCCCCACAATTTAACCTAGTCAACGTTTGTGACAGCCTAGACTCATTTTCTTAGCAGAATTAAAACAAAGATTCATCATTATTGGTTTAATTCTCTTGTGGCTAGAGACATGTTTTAAGGATCTTGTTCACATCATTGGTTTTCACTCTATGTAATCACAATTCCCAGATCTTGTGTACTTCAGAGCTTCTAACATTCACATTCCAGTCCTGTCACTTGGACTAAACTGCCCATGCTCATTTAGTTGATAGAACCTAAAATAAAGGACTCTAATTATTTAATAATATTCATTGTTATTCACTGTCCTACTCTTTTTTGCTTGGTTCTGTAAGGAGCAGACATTTAATAAAATAAGTAGTTTACAACTTATAAAGTGAAGTAAATTAGTAACTATAATATAGGGATTAGTTATTAGTTATGTTTGAATCTTTTGAGGAAACATAAATATCGATGGCTCATCCAATCCTCTGAGATTTTAATTTAGCTGCTTTGGCTGCACTGTGAGCTTTGACAGCTTTACAAGATCAGTAGATGAGCCCAGAGTGCAGACTACTTTGGGAATTATTGGTATAATGGACACACTAAGGAACATGACAAAGACACAAGGTATTATTTTTGACATGTTATTTTAATATAGAAATTTAAAACTTTGATGGGAGAATTTAGTATAAAATCCTATTACAGATTCAGTTGCCTAATGAGGATTAAGTTACTGGCTCAGAGGTTTTGTAGGTTGGATTGGAATTTTAGCTCTGTTTTAGCTACTGTGTGCTCTTGGGTCATTTATTCTCTCTGAAGACAGCCATCAACAAGGGCACAGACAGCCTGGAGGAATGAAAGCACTTGAAGGAAGCAGAAGCCAGGGGAGCACAGTACTTTCCTATTGCTAGAGAGCTGATCTCTGAGGAGATAGAAAAGTGGATAAAATAGATTTGGTAGAAGGTAGATGTTCCTCATAGCCAAAAGGAAGAACAGAAAAAGGAAACCCTCCTCTGCATCCACTCAAATAATAGGCATTTCCTTCAAATCAAGACAGCATGGCTGAAAAAGGAGACCAGAGTCATGTTCCCACCAACCGATACTCCTGGGAGAGGGGTGAGAACAGCTCCCATCAGCGGCTCTGCTCCATGAGCTCAGCATTGCATTGCTCAAGCCCTTCCAAGTCCTACCCAGAACAAAGGAAACTAGAAAGAATTGCCTGTGAAGTACATCACGAAAGGTCAGCCGAACTGAGCATGGAGCTCCAGCTTGAAGAAGACAATGTTGGAAATAACATTCTTTTACCCGAACAATCCAGATCTGCTCTAATTACCACTAACTGCTTTTAATGGCCTCATTGTAAGGTTTGTTGAAGAGTGGTTTTTACACTGAGAATATTGGATCCTTAAGTCTTGTCAGGAGGCCTATGGCAGGAGGGAAAGAAATAAGTCTACATTTGCAAATGAAGAACTAGTTTTGTTAGATATACTGTAGAATTTCAGCAAAAATGTCACACGAATTGCAAATTATTGTAGAAAGAAGCTGTAGATATTTTGTAGAAAAGAATCAGGGTTTGAAATGTAAGACTAAGAACGAGCTTTGAGGTTCATACTGTTCAACCTTCTTTCTGTATCTACCAAGGAGTACGTGAAGGTCAGGGTGATGACATGATTTGTACAGGGTCACTGTGAGACAAATGCTACAGAGGGTCAGGAAACGAAGTCTTTGGTCTCTTAGTGTACACTTTTCCATCATTAAAAAAGTTATTTTGGTTTTTCAATCGGGAAGAGAGTGGACTTTTCTTGGGCGGTAGGGTATGTTCCAAACTGCTAACCCTTGCCACACATCTATGACATAGCTGTAGGACTCTACATTTTGTAAACCAACTTTTGTCAGCCATGTTTTTATTGTACGTCTTTATTTTTTCTTGACTCTTTTCCTTTTCTTTGGTATTAGTCTCAGTTTGACACATCAGAAGCATAGTAGAAATCAGTCCTAAATTCATTGTGGAGAAAAGCAGGAAAAAAAAAAAAAAGATGTAACTAGCTTCAGTCCCCTTATACCATGCCCTCCTCACAGAACAGGCTCAACAACTACAAATATGGTTTGTATACATTTTTTTCTTTTAATTATCACAATGTCATTATAAGGTTTGCACTGTTATTACCTTCATTTTACAAATGGGCAAACAGCGCCGCAAAAATGAAGAAACTGTCGGGATTGCACAACTAGAAGGGATGAGGTTAAAGCCAGGTCTGACTGATCCCGGAGCTCAGGATCATTTCCCTACAGAGTAGCTTTCTGTACTATTCCTTCCTGGCATGGGAGAGTGGTCTCAGTGCACTCTTTCCCCAGGATGCTTTGCTCTTTGTTTTTCAGAAGTGACTAGTTATTTCACTCAGAAAAACCTCAAATATTACTCCAAACAACTGGCTTCCAAAGAATTGGCTATTTTCCTTATTTCTAATGTTGGAGGAAAAAAACCTAACCAATTATTTTTCTTTTTTGTTCCATTGGCTTACTAGAACAAAAATAATTATATTAAGATGTCAAAAATAAAATTTAAATGTGCAAATGTGGGAGAAAGACACCTCTTCTCTGAGAGAATCCAAAGAAATTGAAATAGAACTCATGCGTGCTCTTCACGTGACTCGCAGTGGGCATATTTCAGATGAAACTGTTAACAGGACATTAATAAGAATGATCTGAGGATAAATATGGGATTACACAGTAAGTTCAGAAAGTTTAAATCAGGAGCACACTGATGGGGAATCTGCACTGCTGTGTCCTGGCCGTTTATACCCATCCTGGAGAGATCTCGGCCTTCTTTTCACTGTTTCTTCTATTCATGAGTACATGCCATGCCTCTTCAATGCTTAGCCATGAGCCAGACACAATAGGGGAATGAAGGGAGCAAATAGCTGCTCTCCTTAGGGAGCTCCTGTGAGGTTCAGGAACTTGACTTTGGTTACAATAAGAAAAGCTTATGCCCAAGAAATTGTTAGAATTAATCATTCCAGGCAGGGTAAATTTCAAGGCTGACTGGCTGATATAGATTTGGATCACAATAAAATTTTACAGTGACAGAGCTTGGTGTACTTTCAGGGACACTAATGAAAGCTCACATTTTATAGAAAGAGGCCTCAAGGAGAAGGGACTATCCCAGGGAAATTCAGCTAGTTACTATTAATAATCGTTGTGATTTTTAGATATCAGACTCTATACTTTACATATTCAAATTCTTATATATAACACAACAATACTGTGAAGTAGGTATGTAGGTATTTATAGATAAGGAAACACAGGCACAGAGTTGAGAGTTCTTGCCTGTCACACAAGTTTCTCATAGAGATAGGATCTGAAACCCAGTATATCTGACCGAAAAGACCACCTTCCTTTTAACTACTAATAACAGATCTGGAACAAGCATCTGAAGACAATTTCATTTTACTGAAATGCTTCTTTTAGCACAAAGAACCTTTGAGTGTTGTTTACTTATTAGTTTATTGTGCATTTTTTTTCCCTGAGGGTAACTGTGACTAGACCTGCGGACATAAAAGTAAGTGCAGGTTCTTAACTTCCTGGATCCAAAGTTTGTGGAGTGACTGAAACCCCCAAAAGTAAAAATTACAGTTCAGTGTGATGTTTTGGAAACATAAACAAATACTGTGAAAGACTGGGACACAGAACACAGCAAATCTGGCTAGAAAAAGAGGCAATCTCATAGGAATGGTGCAGTGTGAGAGGGTGCCGTGTGAGTGCGGTCTTGAAATACAACTGAATTTGCCAGTCACTGGACAGAAGTGCAATCCAGGAAATGGGAACAGCATGTGCAAAGGCCCCAAATCGTGGGAGGAATTGGTATACTGAGGTAAGAAACCCAAGAATCTGTGTGGAGCGGCAAGAATGAAGATGAACTCAGTGCATGGTGGGGGGTTATGTCCACATTCAGAACATTTTGCCTCAATTCTGTAGGTAATAGATCAGGAGAGAGACTTTAAAGCAAGAGTGTGCCTTGATTAGATTTGCTTTAGAAGAAGATAACCCAAGGGCCTATGGAGGCTAGATGGCAGGTGATGCAGGGGTCCTGCCAAAAGAAATGAAGGCTGGAGCCAGGGCACTATGGATGGAGAAGAAGGATGACTGAGCTACTAACTTTAGAAGTTAAATTCCCAGGGTTTGGAGATTGGCATGTGGCAAATGAGGGAAAGGAAGTGTCTGGGGAGACTGCTTTGCAGCTTTCTAGCTGGGTTGGATACACATGCCATTAACCGGGACTGAAGGCAAAAGAAGAACAGACTCAGTAATGCTAGGGTGAGAGGTGTGGAAAAGCGTAGTTCTCTTTTGAGCATGCTATTTTAAGTGTATGCTGAAAATCCCTCACTGAAGATATAAGCAGGCATTTGGGAAGACAGTGGCGACGCTTGGGAGAGAAGTACAGGCTAGAGACATAGATTTGGATACATTAGGATTTGGATGACCCTAAAAGCTCTAGAATCAAATGAGTGTTTCCAAGGAGTACTGGGGAGGGGAAGTAGTTAGAGATTCAAAATGGAATCTGAAGAATCTCAATGCTGAAATGTGGACAGCAGAGAATGGATGGTGGAGGACCAGGGGAGATTTTTGGCCCTGACAAGGTCAGTGATGTAGCTTAGTGGTAGAGTGCTTGCCGAGCAAGCCCAAGGCCCTGGATTTGGTCCCTAACACAGGAAAACAAAAAGACTGATAAAGCAGTTTTTAGTGCAAAAATAAGTATGGGTATAAGAATAATGAAGGTTACAAAAAGATCATTTGTTTTGGCAAAGAGGAGGACTTCAGAAATAGGACTGTGGTGGAAGAGTGTGCAGCTATCCTAGGCCAGGTGGAGTGGATGAGGGGTAGCTGTCATGTGAGATAGTCCTTACTAACTTTAAATTCTCTGCTAATCTAAGATTCTTTCAAATCATTTTTTAACTCAGTAAAATTTATGGAGAGCATCCTGCTTGGCAAGGCCTGAAGCAATGAGTCAGACTGTCTCTGTCTTTAAGGAGTTTCTGTCTAATATTAAGGAGCTCAACAGCAAATTAAACAGCAAGTGTGAAAGTGTTTAGCAGGGTGCCCAACATTTAGGTGAGAAATTATTTTCATTTTTAAAATGATACACATAAATGACATTGGCAGGGGATAAGGATGGCTCTGATAACAAAGGGATTCCTAGATGTAGCTAGGGACTTGTGCAGGACTACAGGCATGTGCCACCTTACCACGCTGAGAAAAGTTAGATATGAACATGAAACATGGGTGGGCTTTGAGCAAGCAGAGGTATGGGTTGTTTGAGGCCTGGGCACATTTCTGATGGAGAGACTGTGCCTTATAAGCAACTGAGT
>NW_008343479.1:507085-551830 GCF_000622305.1 Nannospalax galili | reverse complement strand
CATGAGAGGGTGTTGTGTTGTGTGAGCGCGGCGCAATTTTTTGAGGGAGAGGTGGGCCCTTAAAAACCTGGGGTTTTCGAGTCAGGGGGGGGGGGACTATTAAGAGGGATGCAGGATAATTCAGTGACTCTCATCTAAAGCAATGCAATACAAGAAAGATGATCCCTAAGGATGGCAACCAGAAACAATACCAGTTCCAAGAAGGGCCAGAGGGCTTGGGAAGTCTTCCCCACCCCCACCTCTGACTCATTGTGGGACTAAGCTGGGTGTTAGTGGTTCATTTCTCTTGGTCAAACCAAGACCATTTGATTGCACCTGCCTCCCTTCTGTCACCCCTGCCTGGCCCAGGGAGCTCGGCCGTTATGAGGGGCAGGGAGCACTTCCTAATTATGCTCCTGTGGCTGAGGCCACACGTGAAGGCTTTTGGCGGTCTCACTCAAATGAGGTGGGGGCCGGCTGACTGCTCAGCCACACGTGGAGGCCAACTTGGCTATTCCTCTTTGTAAACCTCTGGTTTGGTTTTGAAATTGCAAATTTCAGACACTGGTAGCTACTCTTAAAAAAGATGAGAACCAGCACGGGTGGTGAAGTGGAGCTCCACCTGTCAAGAGTAGCCCTGACTTGACCACAGTGCTTTACACTCCACTTGTCTGCATTCTCTCGTCCCAACCTCTCCTCCTCACCCAAGTAAACTTGAGATACCCAGCAAATGAACTTACAGAGAAAATGAAAACGTACAGGCAAGAAGAAAGCTGTATCACATGCATCTGGAAGGGTCACTATAAGGTGCCTCGCCAAGCAAAGAGTCCCCTTGTTTGTCCACAAGGGCACAAGAGCTTGGCTACTTCCATCAGCTACACCTGTATGGTGATCAACAAATCAAGCCCTGAGATATGTTACTGCACCATTATCCCTAGGGACTGCAGTATCGTGGGGTCAGTGCTCCACACAGAAATAGACTGTTCGCCTATTGAATTCTCTTGGTCTCTAGAACAGATGGTGATGGTGGTGGTGGTGGTGGTGATGATGATGATGATGATGATATGATGACAAGGATGTCATCAGTAACTTTCTGTAGTCATGAGTCATACTACACACTACAAAGTACATTTATTTACATTTATTAATTTTCTTTCGGAAGTACATTTGAGATTCCAATCATCATCTGAATATCCCCAAAAGATTGACTACCACTTCTAGCAAATTTAGACAAGTGTAGATTCATTATTTAGAGCTGAACGTAGTGGAAGTTTAGAGATTTGCATTGCGGTCTTGCCCTTACCAGCTGGGCGACCTTGGACAAACCACTTCACTCCTCTGAGCTTTAGCTTCTTCATATGTAAAAAAATGTGTTAATAATAACTGTCTCAGAGGGTTATTGTAGGGCTTTAAATGATTCCATGTAAATAAAAATGGGCATTATAAACTCTAAAGCATTATGCAAATATTAATTGCTATCTGTACAAAAACAGGCTGCCTTCAAAAATGAATGTAAATGTGATTGTGAGTCAGCCTGTGCTGTGCTTGAAAGAGCACTTTACCTGGAAGCAGAAGAGTGAGGTTTTATTTTGGCCCCTGTGTGTCAGGTGGCAGTGAAGAGTGTGGCTTTTAGACATTCAAACACAGCCACAACAGTGATACATTTGCCAGTAAAAAAAACAACTGCCACTGTCCACCTGTCACCTTGCCACCTGTGACGGACTGAATGATACCCATGTGCTGATCCCAGGAACCTGTGGATGAACCAACTTCACTTTGTGGTTATGATTAAGGATGGAGAGGTGTAATGTCATCCTAGATTATACAGAAGGGTCCACAAAACCACCAGGACCTTTTTTTAAAAAAGACTTATTTTTATTATTTTTAATAATGTGTGTGTACGTTTGTGTCTGTATGGGAGTCATGTGAGTGTGAGTACAGGTGTCCTCAGAAGCCATAGAGGGAAGATCCCCTGGAGCTGGAGTTGTAGCCATTGTGAGCTGCCTGTCATGAGTGCTGGAACCAAACCTGCATACTGTGCAAAAGCAGTACACACAGGCAGCCACCTCTCTGGCCCAATCACCAGGATCCTTATAAGAGAGATGCAGGAAGAACTGGGGTAGATGACTATGCAAGAGAGATTTGGATAATGGGCCTTAAAGACTGAGGAAGAAGATACAAATCAAAGAATGAAGGTGCCTTTGGGAGCTGAAAAAAGCAAAGAAAAATTCTTTTCCAGTCTCCAGAAAAAGTCCTTCCTGCTGACAGCTTCACTTAAAAGCCCAGAAAACACTAACTTTGACTGCAGGGACTTCCAAATCTTAAAAATAAAATTTGTGTTATTTTGAAACACAAAGATTGTATACTTCCCTAGAGCAGCAAATGGAGACTCACACCACCTTTATCTCGACCCCAGGCCCCAAACACTTGGATTCTGGGGGTTCCTTCCTCCCAGCCCACAACGAACTTTTGTATTGGCTGATGGGCCGTTTGTAAGTTCTGATCCATGTGTGGTAGGCTAGATCTTGGTGGCTCTGTGTAGCTCATGCATTAACAGGATCTGTAGCTGAACTAACGAAGTTTTACACCTCCAGTTGTTGGAGCTTTGTGTGGTGTATTCAGACTGAGGAAATTATACTTCTGTGCCTCTGGATATGTTGGTGAAACTCCTGAGCTCGCTAGTTTCTCACCTGTCATTTGGAGATGAAATTTGTTTCTCTGCCTATCTCACAGGATGGCGTCTTAAAATAAATAAAAGCGGTAAAAGCTATGTAATGCTACATAGGTGTGGACAACCACCACCATCATTGTTATTTTAAGGGATTTATTTTTATTTTATGCGTGGGTATATGTGTGAGTGCAGGTGCCCACAGGGACTACAGGGAGTCAGAGCTCTTGGAGTTGGAGATAAAGGTGGTTGTGAACCACCAGATGTAGGTTCTGGGAACCAAATCTAGTTTTCTGCTAGAGCAGTATGCATTCGTAAGCTATGTGCCACCTCATTATTTTGAACACAAAGAATTCTCCAGCTTAATGCTTTCCAATGTGTATGCTGTGGCAATTGGGAAAAACTATGATTCTAGGCAAGGGAAAATATTTTTTCAGGAGACTATCCAGTTGAGCATCGGATTTTAGATATTCAGATTATCCTTGAGCTTAAACACCAATAAAATGTGAGCCCCAAATTATAAAAATTGATGCTATTAGAGCATGAAATATTTGTTTGGTAACACTGCCGATTTGCAAGTGGCAAGGTACAGAAAATTTCACTTGTGGAACAAAAAGTAGAAATGATGCATTGCGAATGAGTAACAAGTTCATTTGTTAACAGGGGCTTTAAAAATATATTTTAGCTACAAAATTTCCAGGAGCGGAGGCCCTGTGCATCACTGCAAAGCCTTGCTTGCTGCATCTTGTTGCTGAGAAATGGAAACCCCCACTAGGTACTGGCTCTTTCTTATACATTTAAACCAGAATTTACCTAAAACTCACCTCAATCCTTAGAATCACCCGTGTACTATGGCCTCACTACTCAGAAAACAACCAATCAACAGTTATCTGTTAAGTTTGATCAAAAGAACACAGAGTATTAGACGGCAAGGAGACGGGATTGGCAGGGAAGTATGATGTTTCAAATTCAAGATTACCTTTCTCCAGTCCTGCTACCTTCATCCTCAATACAGCCCCATTATGTGGCTCTTAACACTCATTTTAGAGACAGGGAAACTGATGCCAGAGACATAAACTATCTAGAGGATCACAGTATCATGCAGCTTAGCTGGCTTACCAGACTCCTTCTAGTTCATTCTTTCATAAAAGGAGCATGACAGGGGTTGATCTGTCCTAGGGTTAGACATTTCTTTACACTCTGGGTTCTAAAATTAAGATTACTAAACAATTGTCCTTGACTCTCCTCTTTGAAACTAGCCTGAAACCTCTCAACCCAGGAGAGACAAGCATGACAGTGAGGCTGTCTTTATTCACAGGTTTGGGGTTTCCGGGCTGCTTTCCCTAGCAAGGCCCATGACTTTCCTTGGAGGTGAAGTCCCTCCTTTGACTTTGCCTGGGTTTGTTTGTGATGACCCACACTCACTGGAAGTTCTGAGGAGAAATTCACAGATCCTTTCCTGTGCAGAGTAAAACAAGCATTGCCATTGAAGCCGTAGTCCTGGAGGTCAAGACCTTGCTTAGCTGTCACCTCATTGTGCAGCATGGGCCAGTCAGGAGTGGGCCTAGGTGATGTCCCAGGTCTGCATTTCTCACTGCAGGGCATCAAGTTGGTTGAAAACTTAAATATATGTTATTAGTGAAGAAAAGCTCTAATGTGTGTTACTTTGGTCATCTGAAATCCAAGATTTTGTCTATCCATAGAAGAACGAACCCCATGTTTCTTTGATGATACAGCAAGACACAATATGGTTGTGGCAGAATCCATATTTACCAAATGGTTAGAGCCAGAGATGGAGAATAGTGTGGCTGGGGAGGGAAGGCAAAGGTAGAGTAAATCTCAGGGAAGAGAGATGGGATCAAAGGAAGGAAGAAACTAAGGCAGGCTAAGAATGCTGCTGCATGAGATTATGTAGTTGAGAGCTGGGCTCCAGAATACAAAGGCTCTGGACTCTGTTCCCAGTAGATTGATGTTCTTTGTATGTTCCTAAGCTAGTCAACTTTCCTTTGTGTCACTTTTCTCAGTTGAACAGCTGCCCAACTACATTGTCATAAAAATACAAAAGGCAAGGTATTTGAATTGTGTTAATTACTCTTCTCATCACTGGGACCAAATACCTGAAGCATCTTAAAGAGAGGACAGACTCACAGTTTAGGGGGATACAGTTCATCATGGCAAGGAAGGCATGGTGGAGGGAGCTTATGACTTGTTACATCCTCAAAGGTCAGGAAGAAGAAGGCAGTATACCAAGGCTGGTCCATAATCCTCAAGTCCTGCCCCTACTGCTTTATGTCTGCCAGTTAGGTCCCATGTCCAAAAGGTCTCACAACCCCTCAAAACAGAGCCACCAGATGGTGACCAAGTGTTCAAACTGTGGATGACATTTTACATTTAAATCCTCACATGGTAGTCCCAGGACAATGCAAAGTGTTATACAGTGTAATAACCATCATCTTCTATACTGCCCTCATAGACAGCAATTGTCTTTTGTTAGTATCATTTTGAGAGAGTGTCTCATAATGTAGCTCAGGCTGGGCTGGAACTTACTATATAGAGAAGGCTGGCCTTGAGATCCTCCTGCCTACATCTAGGCAGCAATTCTTGTTCCTCTTTCAAAGATGAGGAAAATAATATCTAGGATACTTTTGTGAGGGTTTCATCTAATAGTTGACGAAGCCAGGCTACATTACCCGAGCAGAAGAAGGAATATGGCTAAATGTTGACACACCTTGTCATGTATTCTGTGTAGTTGTAACCAAAAATGGCAGTAGGATAAAGAGAATACCTAATGTGCAGCTACTACATAACAAAACCCCCTAGATTGGAAGCTTGAGGCAGAGGGCTAGGAATCCAGGGGACTACACTGGACATTCCTGGTTCAAGTTTACTCATGTGTTCACAGTGTCTGGATGTGACAGAGTTGGTGATGGAGTACTGGAGCAACTGGGATGCTGGCCAGATATTTCTTGGGCCTCTCCATGTGGTCTCTTGGTATGGGTTTTGATTTTCCTCACAGCATGGTGTCTCAGAGTGGATGGACTACTTACTTGGCAGTTCTGGGCTCCATCTGCTAGTCTTCTAGAGGATAAGAAAAAATGATGATCTCCTTTATGACATACCTTCATAGACCACACAGAAATAATACAGGTTTCCATATGAAGTCATAGGAGTCACCAATGTGCCCGAATTCAGAAGAGACTTGGACCTTGCCTAAGGAGAGGGAGGAACAGTAAGTTTATAGAAGAGCAAGTAGTGGGGGTGAGATTGTTGGCAGCCATTTTCTAAAAACCAATCTGCTCTAGAGAGGAAAGTCTGCAACCTTCAGAGGAAGACTTGGGTTGAAACCCTGTGAAGTGGGCCAGTTTTGTCTTTGTTTTAAAACCAAAGACACTAATCATAAAGAGCTTCATACTGATGGACAGACCTCTTGTGAGGAGAAGCTGAAACAAACATCAGCAATGTCCTGTCATTGAAATAAACTAGCAATGGGCTGGGGACATTCCAGGGAGGGGCCTGAAGATGAGCAGGCTCCCAGTTTGATGAAAAGCTAATGAAGCAAGGGTCTATGGAAGGTAGCAGAAAGCTCTGTGCACATTATAAGATGATGCTTGACAGATTCAACTTCTCTGGAAACATTTCCAAGCTTAAAGAATCCCTATACTTCCTGCCCCACCCCCACCACACCCCCTGCTTATCCAAGAGCTGAGGGAGTACCCTTTTCTACCCAATTATCCTTCAGTAAGGCCATTTATAAAATGTTATCTTATGTATATGAGTGTTTTGCCTGCATGTATTTAAGTGCACCCATGAATGCAATGCCTGTAGAGGCCAGAAGAAGGCGTTGGATCCCCTGGAACTGGTGTTATGGATGGTTCTTAGCTACCATATGGGTGCTGGGAATCAAATCTAAGTCCTCTGCAAAGGCAGCCAGTGCTCTTAACCACTGAGAGTAAGGCCATTTTTTAACAAAAAGAAAGGGAAATAGTAACTTATTTATCTGGTCATTTTCACTCTGACTCTGATTATTTCTATTTTTCTTAGCTAAGCACTTACCTTGTGCCGAGTCCTGTTCTTTCTTCTGGTTCAAAGAAACCTCAGGAGGCAATGCCACACACTCCATCAAAACAGAGGAGTGAGACAAGCTGGTGAGCAAAGCGTGGCCTGAGAATGGAATTCAAGGCCCAGATGTGAGAGGCGATGTTCAAATCCTGTCGAGTAACTGACCAGCCTTGAAACTGGTTCCAAGGATGTGACTGTTGGAGTCTTCCTGGAATCAGTGCAGGAATGAAAAGAAATGATGCATGGTATGTACTTGGCATGTGGTGGACACTGAAAGCAGTATACTAGTGTTGTTATTATTAGGGTGGATTGTTTTTTATTTTATTTTACCTTATTTTATTGATTTCGCTTTATTTACTTTGAGTCTAGGTCATGCAGCTTTCCCCAGCTGTTCTTAAACCCATGAGCTCCAGTAAGCAGTTCTCCCTCCCCAGGCTACTGACTACCTTAGACTATGGAAGTGGGCCACAATGCTCAGCTTATTACTTAACATCAACATTACTTATTATATGAAGAATGATATTTCCTGCATACAAATCACTAGTTTAATTATCATAACAACCCTGTGATTTGGGCAGTGTAATTACAGTTCCCCATTTTATAGCTTTGAACATTAATATTCAGGAAAACCAAGCAGCTCACCCAGGGTCTCTCGGTAAGCAGCAGTGGCGGGATTTGGAGCCCAGTCACCACCCCAAAGTCACCGTTTTGCCCTACCATGCACTCCCTAAATTGCCAAGTGTCCTTGTGTGAGCCTTTGTGTCCCACCCTTCAATCTAGGCTTTGATTTCTGTATCTGCAAAGTGAGAGGACTGAATTGAATTATGTCGAAGGTCCTCTCTGTGTCCCAAGGTCCCTAATGAAAAGCATTTGTTTGGGTGTGGCTCACGCTTGCTGCTGAGCTCCTGGTGCAGCCTGGGGCTGGCTTCAGAGGGTTGAAGCCTGGCACTGTTTCCAAGTCACAGGCCTGGTCTTGGCTGCCATTGCTGCCTCTGATTGCAGCAGGACAGAATTCTTTAGAGAACCTGGTACATTCTGGTCAGCTCCTGATGGCCTTAAGTTATCCTCTGACCTCAAACTTCTGGTTATCTGAAGCTGATTTTAAAAATGGCTTAGGAATTATTACTACATCTCCCCTGAGACTCTTTCCTTTCTTACCCTCATTGTATGCCTCCAACAAGAGAGAATGGGAACTGGAAGGCAGGCACTCTCTATGTAATTTTGTCCTTGATACTGCTCATCTGTGTGATGCTTGGCAAATCACCTTAAATACTGAGATTATCAGTAAGGGCTATCTTGGCCAAAGGGAGGATGAAGTGGCATAGCTTCCTTTTGAGGAGAAAAATGAAAGACGGAGGTTACCTATGACACAGGAGAATCCTCAGATTTCTAGTAACGGTAGGGGAAACTGTCCAGGGCTGGTCCATTTCAAGTGCCTTTTCAAGCAGCTTTTCCGTTTTGAAGTCCTACAGGAAATGAATGTCCAAACCATACTAAGTATAGTCTCTGCACCATGACTTAAGATTGCTTCTCCTGGGCCATGCCCTTGCCCAGGTCCTTACTTGTCACCTCGCTTCCTCCTGCAAAACTAGAGGCAGACTCTCCTGTTCCTCTGGAAAAGAAAAGGTCTACACGTGCAAAGGCTGAGGTGCAGTCAGCCCCTCTGTCCTCTCACTCCCTTTGAGGAGTTTTGTTTTGGTTTCATTTTAACAGAGAAAGGGAGCACAGCTCTGACCCATGCACCACTTTCAGAGTATGTTTCAGACTCCAGCGTTGCCACTATTTCCCAGGAGTAAAGAAGGGCTCAAGTACAACAGCCTTGAGACAGCAGTTGCACAATTTTCCCCAAGGTCCCAGGGCAATGTGGAAGGGATGATTCCAGCCACGTGGGTAGTGGATAAAATACTGGCCTGGGCTCTAAGCACAGCTGGGCTACTTAAAAAGTTAGGCCTCCATTTCCTCACTTAACAAACTAGGAAGCAGGATGCTTTGTATAACTAAAAGAGAAGTCTCTGCTTTGAAAAGCATCTTTGGTATCACTTATGACCTGTTTGTTGTATGCCCTTGGAAACTGAGTACCAGAGCTGAGAGGCAATTTGCCCAGTGTTACACGGTTGTAAATGACAGGATAATTTCTACAAATTAAAACCTCTCCATCATGTTCAAGTTCTGCTTTCTCTCCTTTTCTACATGAGCCCCAAGGTTCTCCCCAGCACCAGGAGCTCTTTAAAGATGGCGTTCCCTTCCGGCTCTGGCTGTGGACTCATTTTTGTACTGGTCACTATAAGCTTCTTTTGTGCTCTTGATGGCTAGGGTGTACAGCTTCATGTGCACCTGGGCAAACGATCTGCTTGGCCAAGCTCCTGGAGGACTTGCTGTAGGTAATGTGTGTGACCATCCAGGGTCAAGTCAATTACCTTTACTGAGGCTATTGGGTAAGAACAAGACCATCTTGTCAGTTTGACAATGCAACCTTGAACAGACTTCGTCCCCTTCTGAGCCTCAGTTTCCTTATATTTAAAACAAGTTTGTTGAACTAGATAACCCTCCAGGGTAACTTTCTGCTCAGGCATTCCATTACGGAGTGTTTCCTTTCTTTCTTTTTCCTTTTCCAAGGGCAATTCTAGTTAGAACCTTGGAGGATGTTCTTCACTACAGGAATTTTGAGAACATTTGTCAAATTTAAGAATATTTTGTGGTCCCGTACATTTTGCTTATGTTTTCTAAGTTCCACATCAACTGTTCACAAGACAACCATGTCTTAATTTTTAAGCACAGAGATGTAGATGGAAGAGGCAGGACTAATTCTTGTAGGACCTAGCCATACCATATCAGAATGGTATTGCGTCCACTTATGTTGGAAGATGCATGATTTGATCCTCAACTTCACAGACATATCTGCTAACCAATTATTTATCTATTAGGGAGCTTAGACATGGATATAAACAGCTAAAGAAAATATGACATTTTAGAGTCAGTCAAAGTATCTTAGACGCAAGAGAGATAACCTGTTTGGAGCATCTTTTGAAATCTTCATGAGGCAACTTGAATAGGGCTTGGTTTTAGAAAAGAAATGGCCATAAAAGGTAAATTCATTCAGTGAAGCCATGAACCAAACACCATAAACAAGAGCAGAGGAAAGGAAATTGTGTGGGGTTTTGTGAATGGGTATTTGCTTGGCTTAGACATAATGCTGTGAAGAGGAGTGATGGGGAGGAAGACAAATTACATGTACTCTCACATTCTCCTGGCTAGTGAGGCCAGAATTACCATAATACCAAAATCAGACAGTCATAATAAATAAATACTAATTCTATAGGTCAATATCTCTCTGAACACAGAGGCAAAAATCTTCAGCAAAATATTAACATTTTAATCCAACAGTGTTTAAAAGAATTACACAATGGAGCTGGGGATATGGCTCAGGGGGTAAGAGCACTTGCTGGTAAGCATAAGGACCAGAGGCTGAGCACTGAACATGTCTGCATGCACCTATAAATAGCAACAGAGAAAGGACGATCCTGGTAACTCACTGCCAGTCAGCCTAGGTGGCAAGGTGAGATTTGGGTTCAGTGAGAAAGACCATCTTAAGGAAATAAGGTAGGAAAAAATGGAGGGAGACGCTTATGTCCTCTTCTGGCTTCTGAAGGCATGAGCATGTGCACACATGTGCACACACATATACATATACTACGCACACCATTCACAAATTAAGTACATTTTAAAATAAAAATGAATTATAACCATGGCCAAGTGAGATTTATCCTACATAAGAAAAAGGAAGTTCAAAACTCACAAATTCCTTCATGTAATAGTAACAAATTAAAAAATAAAAATCACATGAGCATATCAATAATACGGAAAAAAGTATTTGACAAAACTCAATATTCATTCATGATTAAAAAATAATGGTAACAAGAAATGATTTCCCAGTCTAGGGATATAAAGGAACTTATTCAACTTGAAAAAGAGTATCTCAGAAGGAAAGAAAGAAAGAGAAAAAGAAGGAAGGAAGGGACAAACTGCAGTTGTCATCACTAATAAGGAAAACCCCAAAACTGTTCAGGTAAGTCAGGAACAAGGCAAGGACACACCCTTCCATCATGCCTCTCAGCACTGTATTGGGCTTCTGATCACTGCAATGAGATATAGATAGGGTAGGAAGAAATAAGGCTGTCTTTAATCACAGATGACATGATCATATATGTAGAATATCCAGAAGAATCAACAAAACATTCTGTTAGGTCAAGCTTAGTACAAGGTTGCAAGGTTAATGTGTTAAAGTCAATTGCTTTCCCATACACCAGAGTGAACCAGCAGAATCTGACATTAGAAGCACACTGCCATTTGCACCAGCACCCCAAACATGATACACTTAAGCATAACAAAGTGTGTACCAGATCTATATGTGATACTCCAAAACCTCTGACAAAATAGACCAAAGGAAAAGTAAATAATAAATGGTGGGATAGTTCATGTTTATGATAGGATATTGTAAAGATGTCAGTAAAGCTATAGACTCAATACAATATCCGAACAAGCTATTTTATTGACACTGGCAACAGAGCTTAAAGTTCATACAGAGAAGAGAATACAGAGAATAATGAACTCAGCATTTAAAGAGAAGATATTTGGGAGACTGACATTACCAGACTTCATGAAGACTTATTATAAAATAGCGATAGTCAAAACAGTGTAGTGTTGGCAAGAGCAGACAGATCAGTGGGACAGAATAAAGATCCCGGACACAGAAACATGTAATAGTCAAGTGATCTTTCATAAAAGAGCAAAGCAGCCCATGACTAATGATAGTCTTTACAAAAAATGGTATTGAACAACCTAGCCACACCCACAAAAATGAATCTAGGTATAGACAGATCTTACATACCATGAAATTTAACCTTTAAGTGGATCATAGCCTTAAATATAAAAATGCAAAACTACAAAGCTTTCTGAAGATCACATGGTAGAAAATCTAGACAGCGCTGGGCATGATGACCACTTTTTAGATGCAGTTTTGAAGGTATTATTCATGGAAAAAATGACTAATTAGCTTCATTAAAATTAAAATTTTCTGCTCTGCAAAAGACAAATGCAATAAAGTACTGTTATTTAAAACATACAAAGCTTTTAAAACAGCAATATAACAACAGGAAAATGATAACTTGATTTAAAAAAATGGGCAAAAGACTTTAACAAATACCCCATCAAAGAAGACATGCAAATGACAAGCAAGCCTGAAAAGTATGCTTAACCTCATTTGTCTTTAGTGAATTGCTAACTAAGTAACAATACAATACAACTATAGCCTGCTAGGATGGCCAAAATCCAAAACACTGAGAATATCAAATGCTGGCAAGAAGCTGGAGCAGAACAGCTTTCATTTATTGCCGATAGAGATGCAAAATTCTGCAGCTACTTTGGGAGATAGTTTGGCAGTTTCATGTAAAACTAAGCAGATGTTTACCATGCACCCTAACAATTGTCCTCCTTGGTGTTTACCAGATGAATTGAAAACTTATGTTCGTATTAAAAACATGCACACATATATTTATAGCAGCTTTATGCACAATTGTCAAAAATCTGGAAATAACCAAGATGTCGTTCAACAGGTGAATGGATACATAAATTATGGTACATAAAGAAAATGGAATACTATTCAGTATTAAAAAGAAATTGTATCAAACCATGGAGGGACATGGAGGAAACCTAAACGTGTATTACTATGGGAAACAGGCCAGTGTGAAAAGGCTCTATAGGCTATAATGTCAACCATTGATGTTCTGGAAAAGGCAAAGCTACAGGGGTGGTAAAAGGAGCTGTGGTTTCCAGTGGTGGGGAAAATGAATTGGCAGAGCACAGGGTACTTTCAAGACAGTGAAATTACTCTGCATCATAGAAATCAAGTCATGTCATTACATCTTTGTCAAAACCCACAGGACACACAACACCTACAGTGAACGCTAATGCAACCTATGAGCTTTGAGTGATAGAAGTTTCAGAAGTAGTCAGTTTACTGATTATAATGTTCCACTGAGGTTGTGCATACACAGGGACAGGATCACAACCCCTTACTTGCTACTTGGCTTTGCTCTGGCCCGAAACTGCTGTGAAAAATAAAGCTCATTAATTAAAACAAAACAAAACAAAACAAAAAACGAAACATAGAATGTTGGGATAGCCTTAAGCATGGTTCTCAGAGTGTTGTCCTGGAACCCCTGTGGGTCTTTGGAATCCTATCACGGGTAAGCTAATTTCATAACACTAATTTCATAATAACCCTAGCACAGCACACTACTTGTTTCTTTCATACTCAATCATGAATGTACAGTGGAGTTTTCCAGAGGCGACACGGCTTATGATGTTGCAACAGTGCACCCAGCAGCCACTAGCACAGTTCAGCTGGCCTCCATTAGGCTAGCTATTGAAGAGAGTTTGTGAAAAATTGAGAACAGTAATCATCTTCTCACTAAATCTCTTTTGATTTAGAAAAGGGTTATTTTTCAAAAATATGTTGTTTGTTTTATCATGTGATGAGTTTATTATTATTTTAAATAAGATAGTAAACTAATCTGGGTGTGGTGGCACACACCTTTTATCCAAATTCAGGAGACAGAGGCAGGTAGATCTCTGTGAGATTGAGGTCAGTCTGGTCTACATACAGAGTTCCAGGCCAGCTGTGTGGCTACAGGGAGACCCTGTCCACACACACACACACACACACACACACACACACACACACAAGATAATAAACTTTTTTTTTTCCAGAGGACTGTAACAGGTTTGCGTCTTAGTGCAGGAGATTGAAACATAGGAGTTACAAAGGTGCAAATGCAGATTCCCACTGCTGAATGAGTGAGTGTCTTGGGAGTCAAGAGGACTCAGCCTCTACTCTCCAGAGAAGGAGGAAGATTCATTAAGGGGGCACTTGATGGGAGGATTTCAACCCCTGCAGTTTGCTGAGGAGTAAAGACACATTAAATAGCATGCACAAATACAGACAAGTCCACTGAGTTATAAACCAAAGCTCGGGGCCAGAGAGACAGCTCAGCGGTTAAGAACACTGTTTGTTTTTTCAGAAGACCTGGGTTCGAATCCCAGCACCCACATGGTAGCTAACAACTGTTTGTAACTCCAGTCCCAGGGAATCCGATAGCCTCTTGTGATGTCTGTGGACATTGCACAACACGGGTACACTTACCTACATGCAGACAATACACGCATATACATTAAAAAAAAAAAAAAAAAGAAAACCAAGCCCAAGAAATAGAAGATGGAAACCAAATCAGGCAAATGGGGTGGATTGAAATCATGGGAGTGTGTGGGGCGGGGAGGGAGGCCCACATCCCAGTTAAAGGGAAAAGATTATTTTGTTGTTACTGTTGCTGTTTAAATCAGGCTTATGGAGATATAATTTATCTTCAATAATTTCCTCCCTAGTTTTATCCTCTGATTCTAGGAGTTTTGACAAATGCATGTAGTTACCCATCCAGTACCACAATCGAGGTATATAAAAGTTTCATCATGAAAAAAAATCTTTCTGATCCCTTTGTAGTCAATGCTGACTTTATCCCAAGAGCCTGGTGACCAGTGATCTGTATTCAAGTACAGTATTTTTTTTTTCCTTTTTTTAGAATACCATATAAATGGAATCAGAGAATAGATAACTTTTTGAGAATGGTTTTTCTTTATTTAACAGAATATACTAGAAACTCATTTCAATAGTTTGGATTTTTTGTTTTTTGCTAAAGATAAGTTCATTGTATGGATTTTCTAATTTCTTTAACCAAACAACCAATCAATAGACATATGAGCTGTTTCCAGTGTGGAACAATTATGAAGACAATTGTAATACACATTAATTTACAGGAATGTTTGCAAACATGCACTGAGATGTGGTTTTGCTTAAAGGAAAGGTGGTAGTTGCTCAAGGAAACATATTAACAGTATCTCAGCATCGGCAGTATGCCCTCTTTATGTTCTACGTGTTGGCGACTTAATAATGACTTTCGCTACAGGATTCCAAAAATCAATTATTTTAAACTCCATTTTACTAATAAGAGCCACCAAGTGAGCAACTTGGAGCAAACTTGGAAGCTTAGGTGTTTAAGAGTTCCTGCATGAGGCAGAAAAACAGCAGGGGAAACAGACAAACAACATGCACAAACAAACAACAACAGGTGGAAATCCAAAAGCAATCTTCAGCCTTTTTCTCCATCCATCATCATGATGTCAGATTATAGTTGGTGCAAAAAACCAAAAACAATAACCAAAAACTGATAATGAACTTTTTGTGTCATCAAAGAGCTCACGTGTTTTCTATCCCCAAGAGTCTGTCAAATGAATCTTAGATGAATTATCACCTAGTAATAATCCTGGAAAGGAAACTTATCTTTTCTGGTGGAGGTTCTGTTTATAGGTTGGAAAACTAGAGCTATGAAAGGAATCCTGAGACTTAAACATATGTACCAGATAAAATTTGCCCTGATGCCATCTACTCTGAATGAATTTTCTGGACAACTGATGAGTCTGATAGAATTACTAGGTGTGGAAATCCATCCTTACCAGAGCTTGCTGCTTTTAAATCTTCTTTAAAAATTATTTTATTGTATCAATGTTTTGTCTGGATGTGTATAGCACACCACATGCATGCAATGCCTATGAAGGCCAGAAGAGGGCGTCGGATCTCCTGGAACTGGAATTAAGGGCAGTTAGCCCATGTGGGTGCTGGGAACCAAACCTGGATGCTCTGCAATAGCAGCCAGTGCTCTTAACTGCTGAATCTGACATCTTTTAAAGTATACTATAAGAAATAGAATGAAATAATCTTTGCAATAAAGGACATTGGAAATGTAGTCAGTTCAGTTCCCCAGCACAATCCCTCCCAAGTTACTCTTTGCCTACACCCTCCAAAGCTGGAGCATTTTCTGTATTCTAACAACATCCTAATCACTTTTTGAGACTCAACTCAAACATCACCTTCTCTCTGAAGGCTTTCTTGATTAAGCTCTTTTAGTAAGTCCTTCCTGTGTTCCCGTTGTAAGTTACCTCCACCTCTCCTGGAACATTTTTCGTTGTTGCTTCCCTTGTTGCTCTATGAATCACTTAAGATCAGTCCTTGTAGCTTCAGTTCTTCAAGCAGTGCCCATCTTGCACCCAGTACCAATAAACAGTACCCAACATGAACTCCTGCCCTTCCGGCCTCTACCTCCCAAATGCTGGGACAGCAGGCCTGCTCCACCACATCTAGCCAAAAGTTCTTTTTTGCAGTGAATCAAACCAGGTCTTGATGACTTTCACGAGGTGACCCCATGAGGGTCCCATATTCATGTTCAACCATCTGCAAATTTGAAGAAAGCGTATTTGAATCTTTTCATTTTCCAGTTCCTGTTCCTTTACTTTGTCTGAATTGACATTTATTTTATATACACAGCTAAGGCAACAGAAACCACTGTTGAAAATGCCATCAGAAATATGGTAATTGGTATATTAAGTTGGAATTGGCAGATCTGTTGTGAATATCTTAAATGATCTCATTGTTTGATTTTTCTTGATGATTTCTTAGCTCTTCTCTGTCCAAGAGGTACAACCTGTGATTTTGAGGAGGTTGGTGGGTAAGATACTTAGTTATATGAGGCTTCCACCAGAGATCACAAAAGCTGATCACTGGAGCTGGAACTTAATTGCTACCTTAAAAATTGGCTAATGAAGTCATTGAAACACAGACCAAGAAGCCAGAAAACACCTGAAGAAATCTTAACTGTGACCTCATACTTTCATACATACAACACACCAAGTAACTTGGACAACTTAACAAATGACCAGTAACTATAACAAACAATAACAAAGCTCCCTTGACTTCATGATCCTATTTCCTAACCAAAACCAACAAAAATCTTCTAGATGTACATTTCAAGATATTCTCAAACTAATATAATTTACTCCAAAACTGTTTCATCATTTATTCAAACAACACTAGTGTGCCTAGTACATTGTTCAGCTCCTCTGTAGATGCTGAGGATGCAAACTCGGTATAGCACAGCTCTTATTCTCAAAAACCTGATGTTCCCTCCATAGGCCAGGATTACTGTCTAAACATTTGATTATGTACAATGTGCAAGAGAGAAACATACAAGACGGCATTCAGAAAGAGAGTTTTCATGTCACCTGAGACAGTCATGAAGGATGCCACAGGGCAAAACATTAGAGTGTGGAATATCATAAACGTGCAATTACAAACAATTTTTGTGATGACACAAATACCAAGAAATAAGCTGAAAGTGTCTTTTAATTTTATTACAGATATTTGTTTATTTTTATTCTCTGGATACAACCTCACTAAAAAAAAAATCTTATAAAAGCCGTGTATCTACTAAGTACTGGGAGAAAGGCAGATGTGAATGTGCATGATTTCCCTCCCAGAAGGCTCAGTAGAACAAGGTGTGGAGACTCAAGCACACGAAAGTGGAAGGCAGACAGGGCGATCACTTGCAAAGGGCATGGGCACCAGAGTGAGAAGAGAAACTTATTCTAGATCCCGCTCAGGCTCTGTTTATTCATTCAATATTTACTGAGCAAGGCAAACATAATCCCTCAGATCTCACAGACCAAACACTATTGCCATGGGGCTGGGAGCGGTCACTTCTCTTTTCTAGTGGGTGTTTCACTATGACCAAAATAATGTCTTTACTTTTATTGGTGTCTAGAATTCAAGTCTCTTAATGTGTTTTCTCTTTGCAGATGAACCAAAAGAGGAAATTGGAAAAGGTGGCGAAGAACTGAGAATTTAATTCACCTGTCTCCAAATCCTGGATTGGGCAGTTAGGGCTGACATGGAGGACAGACTGAGTTTTCATTTCATTCCGATGATATTGTTGGCAAGTAGAATAAGAGGTGGGTGGAGTACTTAATGAAATGACCAGGCAATAAGTATGAAAATGCTATAAATTGATTGTTTCTACCCCTAAATATTTATATATTTAAATTCCAGTAAGATTGCCCCAAATTCCACCATTTGCTCATTATTTTGCCTTCCTTACACGTTGGAGCAAATGTGTTCTTTTACCCTCTCATTCTTTTCCTTTAAAGACTCTTTTTCATCTCTTATGGGCCTCCTTCTGGTTTCCTGGTCACTACAAACACACACACACACACACACACACACACACACACACACACACAAATAAAAGCTAGAACCTAGGATCCACATATAGAACATATGGAATTTGTCTTTTTTGAACCTAGGTTATCTCACTTAATGTAATATTTTTCAGTTAACAAATTTCATAATTTCATTTTTTACTTATGGCAGAATAGAATTCCATTTGTGTATCTGTACCACAGTTTCTTATCCATTCATCTGTTGATAGGCATCTAAGATTATTACATTTCCTTGTTTTTTAAAAATTGTGTTTGTGGGCTGGAGAGATGGCTCGCAGTTAAGAACACTGACTGTTCTTGCAGAAGACCTGGGTTCGATCCCCAGCACCCACCTGGCAGCTTACAACTGTCTGTAACTCCAGTTCCAGGGGATCTGACAGCCTCTTCTTTCCTCCGCAGGCATTGCATGACATGGGTGCACTTACCTACATGCAAGTATAGCATTCATACATATAAAATAAAGAATTTTTTTTTTAATTGTGTTCTCTCTTTTCTCTTTCTCTCTGTTTTGTTTTCAATGCTGAGGATTGATCCCAGAGGCTTACATATTATAGCAAGAACTCTACCATTGAGCTAACTCCTAGCCTTAGCCATAAACTTTAAAGATGAATCTAGTGTCTTTTTAGTTCCAATCTATGTTCGAATATACTGCTGCATTAGTCCATTAACCAGAAGTAGAACTACTTTACAAAGAAAAAAGCATTTGTTACAGTTCAGTGATAGATGCTCAAATATCCATATCTAATGATGAACTTCTTACTGGTAGAGCCTCATGGCAGCACAGACAGAGAGAGACAGAGACAGAGAGACACGCAGTGAGGGAGTCTTCTTATAATGCCATTGATACTCAGTTATGGGGTGTTTAGTTTGATTTTGTTAACACAATTCTAAACATACCTTGGAAGAGGGAATTTCAACTGAGAAATTTCCTTCGTTGGATCAGCCTGCAGGAACGTCTCTGGGACATTTTCTTAATTGTTAATTCACGTAGGAGACCACAGCCTTCCCTAGGCAGGTGGGCCTTCACTGTATAAGAAAGGAAACTGAACAAGCCAGAAATAAGCCAGTAAGCAGTGTTCCTCCATGGTGTCTGCTTCAGTTCCTGCTTCCAGATTCCTGCCTTGAGTTCCTTCCCTGACTTCCTTCAGTGACAGATTGTGAACTAGGAGTTGTAAGCTGAAAAAACCCCTTTCCTCCCCAAGTTGCTTTTGGTCTTTTTTTTTTTTTTTTTTAATCACAGCAACAGAGAAGCAAACTAGAACATGGGGAGCTCCACGCTCCACCCTGATAATCTGATCTAAACTTAATCACCCCCCAAAGGCTTTATAACTAAACACTACAGTGAGATTAAGTGTTCATTCTCTGGAAATAATCACAATTGGGACTAAACACCAACCTAAGAGCAGAAGGGCAACATAGTCAAGCCTCATCCAAGCTCGATCAGTTTCCTTGAAGAAGAGATTGGTTGGAATTTGCTGGCTGGAAAAGATGGCTGGAGGAACATTCCAGGCATAAAACACACACAGCACAAGCAACAGCCTGGAGGAAGAAATCCATATACTGTTTTCAGGCGGGCATGACTAGCTTGTTTGGAATGGAGGTTTGTTCAGGAAATAGCAAGAGACAAGTAATTTGGGAAGAGAAATGGGTTCAAATTGTGTAAGGCCCCAGGTGTTGGGTTTAGGAATTTGTTTTTGCTTATGTGTATTAAATTGTATAGGTCAGGGTCAGGAAATGTTTTAGAAAGAGTTATCTGGATAGCGTAGGAGTGGTAGACGAGATATTAACATAAGCAACTGGTTTTCCCTCCACTAGCAGCTATCAACTGTTAATAGCGCCTCAGCTAGTAGTGGGACTCCCGCCCATCTCCATGCTGGGATTTTATATGGCTTGAACTTGCTCAGATCTTGTGCATGTTGTCACAACAACTGAGTTCACATGTGCAACTGCCCTGTTGTGTCCAGAAAATACTGTCTCATTGTAGTCATCCACTACCTCTGGCTATTACAATCTTTCTACCCTCTCTTCCAGGACAGTCCCTGAGACTTAATGGAGGGGTGTGATATAGGTATCCCATTTAGGACTGAGCACTCCACAATCTCTTATTCTCTGCATGTCTACCAGATATGAGATGCTGTGTTAATCATCATTTATTGAAAAAAAAAGAGACTTCTGCTGGGTGTGGTGGCACATGCCTTTAATCCCAGCACTCGGGAGGCAGAGGCAGGTGGATCTCTGTGAGTGGAAGGCCATCCTGGTCTACACAGTGAGTTCCAGGACAGCTGGGGCTACAGGGAGACCCTGTCTCAAAAAGACCAAAAAAAAAAGAGAGAGACTTCTTCAATGAGGGTTGAGAGATGTACTAATGTATGATTATTACAATAAGTCATTAGATATGTGTTTGATACTATGTCCATTTAGCAAAATAGTAGTAGGCTGTCCCTTAGGGCTATGACTTGTCTAGTCACAGGTTCTTGGCACCAATAACAGTACCATGTGTGGGTTCCATCTTGTAAAGCAGGCCTGAAATCGAATCAGAAAGTATTTCGTTACTCCCATAATGTCCATGCCACTATTGTAATAGTAGGCATATCTTGCCCAACCAGTTGTTAGTGTAGCTCACAGCATTCACAACTGATAAGACTGACAATTGTTTATCACTTCCAGAGGTGTGCCTGGCACCTTTCAGCACAATGAAAGCTAGCCAGTAGGGATGAAGCCTCCAGGTCAGTACCAGCTTGATTTCTCTATGTTCTTGACTCAAATAGGTGGTGTCTTCAGCAATAAGGTCTATTGTCACATTCTAAAGGGTAACCAAGAGCAACAGCAATACACAGTAATGTTTGGGGATAATTTCTGTCCTTGAATCTCTTTATGTGGTTGATTGTATTTATTGATTTACATATGTTCAACCATCCTTACATCTCTAGGATGAAGCCAACTTGATCATGGTAGAAGATACTTTTGATGTGCTCTTGAACTTGATTTGTAAGTATTTTATTGAGAATATTTATGTCTATGGTCATCAAAGAGATTGGCCTATGATATTTTCTTTCTTTCTTTCTTTCTTTCCTTTTGGTTGGGTCTTTGGCTCCCACATATATTCTTTCTTAGGCTCTCAGTCTACTGTGATATTCATTAGCTAACAGGAACCCCATCAAATGGATTTGAAGATTGAATTAGCTTGTTTCCATCCATCTGATCTTTTCAAAATTGTAGTCAATGTGTTAAAATGATTTCTGCCCTAAAGGATTTCTATAATGCATAGACTGATGTTTATATCTATGCCCCCAAGAAGAATCAAGCAACAAGGAAATTATAGAGCTGTCTTTTTGGTACTTTATAAATAATCTTTCTCTGGATTCAGAAGATAACTCAGTTGTTGGAGTTCTTATCTAGCATTAATGAAGCTCTGGGTTCGATCCCCGGCACCATGTAAACCATGGTATCTCATGCTTGTAATTCCAACACTTGGGAGGTACAGACAGGAAGATCAGAAGGTCAAGGTCATCCTTGGCTATATAGTAAGTTTGAGGCAAAACTTTTTTCTTGTCAGCCACATTCTAAGGAAAAAAGACTAACTATATAACCCAAGACAACAGGAAATCAACCACAAAAGAGCTGAAGTCATCCAGGAGATATTTTTCACAAAACACATATTTTGTCATGATATATAGTCAATGATGTGATGAGACTGTCCTTTAAGAACATTCTGAACATAACAGCAAGCTTTTATAAAATCTTCAGGAATGCGTAGTCAGATGATTCTCAGTAAGAGGCAAAATACATACCTTTAAGGACATATCCTTTTTCAATGTGGCAGCAAACCTTTTCTCTCTGCTTAGCTATGAGATCCTGACTGTAAAGCACCATCACACTACTGTTAAAGATCAAGGGAAAAAGATGTGAATACGGTATGTAAGCACTGAAGTTTCTGTCAAATGGGATATTATTGTTAATTATTTTAATAAAAAGTTTTAGAGGAAAACTAATTGAATAGGAATGCTGTTAATGCTGGGCAAGTAACTGAACAGATTTTTCTTCTTGGTAATGCTGGTAGAGAAATGATTCTTTGAGGCAGAAAATACATTTGGGGGTATCAATATGGTGAAATATGTCTATCCTTAGGTTTTAGTATTAACTTGCTAATGCTACAACCTTGACCAAGACAATCTTTGCAAATGTCTGGTTCCTTACTTGTAAAGGCAGATGAAGTATGCATCATCTTAAACAGTGGTTGTGAGGGTTAAGGTCTATTGTGGGTCAGGAAGTCATCATGTTAATTTTCTTTCTCTTTCCACTGTCCTTCCAGGTTTGTTTTAGAAACAGCCCACAAAAAGCCTCCAGTATTCTAGCACGCCATTCATTTCTTGGTCTTCCAGATACATATAACCGTGTCTCTCTATATCTATCTATCTATCTATCTATCTATCTATCTATCTATCTATCTATCTATCTATCATCTATATTCTTTGAAGGTTGGACTGATTACCTTAATTTTTTCAGAAAACACACAATGCTCAACAGTTTTATAATAGGTACAATAAAGTCATGTTCAATGAATAACTGAATTTCATGATCTATAATAGGGAATACCTTTGAGGCTTCGGGCCAAGGTCCTTTGGTCTTAGGATTTTTAGATACTGCTATGAAATATACATAAAGTGTTTCCCTACTAGAGCCCTTCAAGAGCAAAATATCACATGTATATAATAACCTCTTTTTAAATATTTTTATTTTTATTTTATGTGTAGGAGTGTATTGCCTGCATGTAGGTAGGTACACCTGTGTTCTACAGTGGCCGCAGAGATCAGAAGAGGGCATTGGATACCCTGGAACTGGAGCTTTGTACCTAGAACAGCAAGTACATTGTTGTCTTCAGAGTATCCTGCATTCAGATTCTATTGCCACTTGAAAAACTGTACTCAAACTCAGTGACATCAAATGATTTTATTATGAGCATGGATTCTGTGGGTCAGAAAATTAAAACCCCATAAAAGAGCCAGCATGACTCTTCTTCAGGATACCTGGATCTGAATTGGAAAATACAACAACTGGAGGCTCATGGCTGCTCATTAGAATCATCTAGAAGCATTTTTAGCCACAGAAAGTCATGCTGCTTCTGTGTTCAGACTGGGGCACTGGTTAGTCAGCTGTCCCTGTCACCTGAGCGTCCTTACAGCATGGAGGCATCAGGATGATCATATTCCTTACAAATAATACAGACTCAACCTTCTAACCTTGTATCCCCAAAAAGGTATAAACTGAGTCAGCTCTGTGTCCTAGCTCTGGCCCTATCGTGTTATATATTGTATTGATTATTGACAACCTCATCTGCACTGCAGTCTTGGAGAGAAAGAAAAAAAGCACATGGAGGGCAAGTGTTATGGATCAAATGTGTCCTCCCAAAAGTTCATGTGTTGGGAACTTAATTGGCAATGTAAGTCTTGAAAGGTGAGGTCTTTACAAGGTGATCTGATGACAGAGGGGCAACCCTCAGGATTAGTGCCATCATTGCAGACCCACCTTAGTTCTCTCAGGTGGATTGCGAGCTAGCTCATTATTACAGTATCTTTTACATAGGCTCCATTTTTATGTTCTGTCATGTGATGCAATTTGAAAGCCCTCACTAGATGCAGGCATCCCCACCGCCCCGCCCTGAAATTCGTGCTTTATAGAACTATGAGTTAAACAAATGGTTCTTTTTGTTAAAAAATTAGCATACAAAGTAGCAGGAATCTTAATGGCTCGTTCAGGCATACTTAGTTTCCGTTGCTCCTCCCCCCACTCACTCCTCTGTCCTATCTCACTGCTTGACCTCCCTGTTGGTATCCACCCCCCAAACCTCTTTCTACCTTCATAGCACATGTGTTCTGTTACCTTTCCCAACCCCGCTTAAAACCTCTTTTTTCCTTCTCATGGGCCCCTTTCCAGTTTTACAACCTCTGCCCCACCCATTTCCATGTAAATACTATAGAATATAAAAATTGGGAGCTAGAATCTGCATATGAGAGAGAATATCAGGGTTTGTCTTTCTGAGCCCAGGTTACCTCCCTTTATATAATATTTTCCAGTTTTATGCATTTTCTTGTGAATTTTATAATTTCAATTTTCTTTATGTCAGAGCAAAATTCCAATGTAGAACAGTTCCATTACCCACTCATCAAGTGATGGTGTCCAGGCTGGTTCAATCTCTTTGCCACTGTGAATGGAGCAGTGATAGATGTGGATATACAAGCTGTCTATAGTAGAATATACAGTCCTTTGGGGAGATGGCAAGATGTGGTATCACTGATACTTCTAGTTTTGTTGAGGAAGCACCCATTGATGTCCACGGTGGCTGCACTGGTTGACACCCCTTTCAACAGTAAGAGTTCCTTCCTTTCACCTCCTCACCAGCATTGCTGTCACTCTTTTTCTCAATGATCATCATTATGTTTGGGTTGAGATTGAATCTCAGAGTTTTAATTTGTATTCCCTGATAGTTAAGGATACTGAACATATAAAAAATATTTCTTGTTTTAAGAATTGTCTACTGTGGCTGGAGAGATGGCTCAGCAGGTAAGTGCGCTGGCTGCTCTTGCAGAGGACCTGGGATTGGTTTCCAGCATCTACATCATGACTAATAACTGTCCATAACTCCAGTTCCAGGGTATACAGCACTCTCATCTGACCTCTGTGGGCACTGCACAACACAAGGGCACTTACACACATGCAGGCAAATACTCATACAATTAAAATAATAAATGAAATATATTTAAAAAGAATTATCTATTGAGTTCATTGACCCATTTATTGGTTGGTGGGGTTTTGTGTGTGTGTATTTTATTTTTTAGCTCTTTATATAGTCTAGATATTACCAAACTTTTAAGAAAGATATACTTCTGAAAATGCTCCACAAAATCGAAAAGGAAGGAAAGGGAAGGAATACTAAAAAATTAATTCTACAAAGCCAATATTACTCTGATGCCAAAACTAGATAAAAATACATCAAAAATAAACTGTAGTTTCCCTGATGAATGTAGATGCAAAAATTCTCAGCAAAATACTTGCAAATCAAATTCAAGAACACATTGAGAAACACATACATGACAAGTTGCTTTCACCTCAGGGATGAGAGGCGGATTCAACATATGAAAATCAGTAAACATATTAATACACTTAAAGACAGAAATCATATGATCAACTTGAGTTAGAAAAGGCATTTGAAAAAATTCAACATGACTTCATAATAAATAACTTGAAGAAACTAAGAAAAAAATGAACATAATTTAACATAATGAAGATTATATATGACAAACCTACAGTCAACACTATATTAATAGGGAAAAACTGAGAACATGTCCTCTAAAATCTTGAATGAGACAAAGGTGACCACTCATTCCATGGTTATCCAATATAGTGCTTGAAATGTTAGCTATATCAATAAGATAAGAAAAAGATAAAAAAGAAATAAAAATTTAAAATGGAGTTAAACCATTCTTATTTACAGATAACATGCTTCTGTATGTAATAGACTCAACAGGTTCCACCAGAAAAATTTTAGGTCTGATAAACACTTTCAGCAAAGTTTCAGCGCGCAAAATCAACACATGAAAATCAATAGCTTTGTATATAACAATAATAAACTTATTGAAAAAGAAATTAGGGAAAATATGCCATTCACAATAGTGTCAGAAAAAATTAAAATACTTAGGAACAAACATAACCAAAGTGAAAGACCTCTACAATGAAAACTTTAAGACACTGAAAGAAGAAATAGGAAATACAGGAGTCACGGAAAGGGCATCCATACTCATATTGCTGGAATGAAGAATACTCAGCTCTGTGTAAGCAACAGGTTTTTGTGTTCATCTCCTGCTTATTGGAATACATCTGTTAACTTAATGAAATAATGGGCAGAGCCACATACACGTGTAAGCTGTTCTCTCTCTCTCTCTTTTTTCCCCCAAGGGGCTAATATTTTGATTTCCAAAGATGGTTGCAAAAGATGGATCAAGAATTTAACCCAGATTGGTTTAATTCCAAAGAATAAGCTCTTTCTACAGATACCTTGCCTCTGGAAACCACCTCTGGGAGACTGGAACAGAGATCAAAGTTTTTCCGCCTATTTAGATTGTCCCACTGGTATACAAGGTTGCCTCTAGATCCAAGTCTCCTTTTGCAACCTGGAGGCTATTTGCAGGCTCCACCCCTGGCTTAGTGCTCCGTTTGTGTTGGTTAGACTTTTCATTACTGTGGCAAACACCTGAGAGAAACAATTTAAAACAGGAAAGATTTATTTTGGTTTGTGGTTTCAGAGGTTTTAGCCCTTGATTCACCTGCTCTATTGCTGATAGTGAGGCAGGACATCACTGCGTATGGTCAGGAAGCTGCTTAGCTCTTCCCAGCCAGAGAGCAGAGAAAAGGAGCCAGGGCCCACCCAAAGCTCTAGTTCTACCAGTCAGGCCCCCCTCCTACCTTCTCAATAATGTCATTATGAATCCATCAAAGGGTTAATCCATTGATTTAGTCAGGAACAAATCACATCTCATCAGCAAGTAGTAATGTCTCCAGAGATTGAGCCTGTGGGGAACATTTCATATTCAAATCAGGTCTTCAAAGAAATGGTCATGGGGGTGGTCACAGGGTAAAGTGCTTGTCATGTAAGCCTGATGACCTGAATTTGGATCCCCAGAAGCTATGTAAATAAAAGCCAGATGCAATAGCCCTGGGTCTATAACCCTTGAGCACCTACAGAAAGGTGGGAGGCAGAGAGGGGAGAATCACCAGGTACTGGAGGACAGCTAGTCAGAAAAACACAGTGGAAAAACAACAAAAGGACCCTGTCTCAAAGTGGAAGGCAAAGACTGACATACCAGGCAGTCCTCTGACATTCACACTTGCACCACAGTACACATTTGTTTGCATTCACACAATGAATACTCACACACACATAATATACACAACACACACAAAGAGAAATGGGCAATAGATTAACTGAAACTTGAAAATGAGTAAAATGTCAATAAAACAAGGTTCTTTAGACAGAATGGTGTGGACAAAAGCAAGAACGTGCAGGACATGTCGTTCAGGGTTTGGTGACAGTGCAGTGCTATGAACATCTGTCTGCCGCAAACTGAACTCAGAGGCTCTACAAAGACCAGTCAGAGACTTGATTCCGGAAGAAATGATGAAACAAACGTAAGCTGGCAAACTTGGTACTTTAGTCACAGCGTTCTCAAAGCTAAGGAGGACTTGAGGAAGAGGAGAGCTTGCAAGAAAGAGGTTGGTTGAACCACTACTATGGTAGGAGAAGCCAAGTGGCTGATCTGAGTACTATCAAGGTGACTGAGCATAACACTTTAGGGGTTTTGCCCATGATCTTTAAAATACATTTAAGGAGCTATATAGGCCTCCAGCAATAATGGAGCAAAAGCCACCATATTGGTCTGCCTCAGATAACTCTACCGTTCTCAAGAACGTAAATAAGACAGGGTCAATTATAATTCTTGCATATGTGACCATTCATTTACTTAGTTAATTTAATGTAATAAGCATTCATAAATCATCCTTCAGTGTGAAAACTAGGACTTTGACCACATCCATTGTTCATTATCTATTCCATTCCTGCCCAAAGAAGGTACTATTATGAATCTTGTATTTATCATTCCTTTGCTTTCCTTCCTATACAAATCTATCCTATCTGTATTTTTGTTGTTGATGTTGTTGTTATTGTTATTGTTTCAGTTCTTTGAGACAGGGTCTCCCTGTAGCCCTGGCTGGCCTGAACTTGCTATATCAACCAGGCTGGCCTTAAACTCACAGAGATCTGCCTGCCTCTGCCTCCTGAGTGCTGGGATCAAAGACATGCACCACCATGCCCAGCCTGATATCTTCATTTTTAACTAAGAATATATTGTGGAGACTCTTCTATATAGCTCTTGTGATTCATTTGATTTTTACTGCTCTGTGTGAATGTAGTATGCTTACTCATCAACTCTTCCGTTGAGGGGAATTTTAATAGTTTGTTAGTATGTTCTGGTGTTCTATAAATGTTCTTACCCACATTTCTGTTATACATACATGAAGATTTCTTTGAAACACAGTCACGTGAGCAGAATTCCTCATGTCTATAGATACTCATTTTTACAAGATAAATTTTTTTCTTTGCAGTTTTACAAACTTCTAGTTCTAGCCATGACTAATCCTCTTACCAAAAGCAACTATTCAACTTGGTCAAAGTCTATGAGATAACAGATTGAAAGCATGGAAAGAAGCCAGATCAGGCAGCACTTGAGGCTTTACTATGCTCCAGTTATGGGAAGCTCACAAGGTGAACATTCAGCTTTTTCCTTTCTTACCTTCCTCAAACTTCAGTAGAGAGGAATAGTGTCTCACAAAAAGAAGGCAGCCTTGTTGGGCTGAGAAGCAGAGGGGTGGAGTTCAAGGGAGCCAGGCAGCCCAGAAGTGGGAAATCCTGAGGAGAGAGAAAAAGTCAAAGACTCAACACCAAGTAAAGGACTCTGCTCTTTCAACCTTGAAAATACGGCAGCTGAGAAACAAGGGGGCAAACTGAACTGAGCTATGGGAGGTGTTGTGGGCCCAGAAGATGAAGTGTCAGTCGGACAAGGGGAGAGGACTGTAGGAAGTCATGTTTCAGTCTGCTTTCTCTGCTGCTGTGATAAACAACATGACCAAAAGCAACTTGTAGTAGGAAAGGATTTATTTGGTTTAGATTTTCACATCACAGTCCATCATTGAGGGAAGCCAAGGCAGGAACTCAAGGCAGGAGCCTGGGGGCAGGAACTGAAGTAGAGAACATGGAGGAGTGCTGCTTACTGGCTTGCTTCCTCTGGCTTGCTCACTCACCTTTCTTATACAGTTCAGGCCCACCTGCCCAGGGAGGGCACCATCTACATTGCACTGGGCCCTCCTACATCAATTAGCAATGAAGAAAATGCCTCACAGACATGGCCATAGACCAATCTGAAGGAGGAAATGCCTCAACTGAGGGTCCCTCTTCCCAGGTGACTCTAGTTTATGTCAAGTTGACAAAAACTAACCGTTACAACCACCTAGACATTCCATTTAAGCTTGAGAGGGGCCACAACCCAAGGATGAAGAGTACAACCATGATGAGAGTAAGGGGAACTGAAATAGAACCTCTAACAAAGTTTAAAAGTAAGACTTGGCAGGATCAAGAGGACTTATTACTTATGTGTGCTCGGCAGAAAAAAAAAATCATTTTTCTTAGGTGGAAATAAGGTCACGCAAAGTTTCTAAAGTTTATACCCACAATGTTCAGTATTGCATCAAAATTTAAAAGGCAAGCTAAGAGTAATGAACAAGTAACTGAAAACTAAGAGAAAACACAGGCAGAATCTCAGCCTCAGAAATGAAGCCAATACTAGAGTCAAATGATAAAGACTTGAAAGTGTGATTATAATGTTCAAGGAAACAGGAGATAGGAAAAAATGAAAAGACAAGTTCATTTTATAGTTTTATAGAATCTATTTAAAATTGTCTAGAATCTTATAATAGTTAAATATTGAATAAAATTCATCAAATAAGTATAAAATTAAATTGGACACAGTAGACGACAACGTCATTGAAATGCAAGGCAAGACCCCAAAACAGATACAAACACAAAAAATAATGAGATGATAAAAAAAATCAGAAAAGCACGATCAAAGATACAATTGTTCACAGCTAACCTGTGAATTCACTTAGGATAAATATCATAAAAGATTCAGTCACAGGTTCCAATGACATAAAATTAGAATCTTAGTAAGAGCTGGCCATGGTGGTAGACACCTTTAATCTCAGCACTGGGAGGCAGGAGGTCTACATAGGGAGGTCAGATCCTGTGTAAAAAAAAAGGCAGTCTAGAGGAGACAACAAGTTAGAAGCAGTATTTGAATTGATACTGGTCAAGAATTCTCTAAAAATAATTTTAAAAAAATACTAGTCCATAGATTGAAGAAGCTCATCTGGTCTCAATCAAACTGAAAAAACTCTCTCTCCTCTCTCCTCTCTCTCTCTCTCTCTCTCTCTCTCTCTCTCTCTCTCTCCCTTCCAGAATCCATGTATGTTAACGACATTGAAATGACATTCTTTTAATTGCTGAAATTCTTTTAAATTGCTGAAATTTAAAAAAAAAAAAATGACAACCTAGACTTTAATTCCCAGCAAATTTTTCTTTAAAAATAAAGATAAAAGAGATTGGCAAGATGGCTCAGTGGTTAAGAGCACTGGCTGCTCTTGCAAAGTTCGATACCCAGCACTCACATGGTGGCTATCAACTGTCTCTTAACTCCAGTTCCAAGAGAATCTAACACCCTCTTCTGACCTCCAGAGACATTGCATGACACGGGCGCACTTACACACATGCAATCAATACACTCATATACTTAAAAAAATTAAGAAAATACA
This sequence comes from Nannospalax galili, assembly GCF_000622305.1. Lineage (NCBI taxonomy): Eukaryota > Metazoa > Chordata > Mammalia > Rodentia > Spalacidae > Nannospalax > Nannospalax galili. The sequence continues at coordinate 521,550 of NW_008343479.1, read as the reverse complement.
TTTCCATAAAACCAAAATTTGAAGAATGTGTTACAAACAACATTTAAAGTAATACTAAAGGAAATTCTTCAACCTGAAGAAAAATGATTCCAAATGAAAACGTGAAACTTCACAGATGAATGAGTATTTTTTTCTAGTCGGTCATTGTGACTATATGGAGATGCAACTACCTTTTTTCAAAGTAATTTTATAACCTATTAAATTATGGCTACTTTTGATATCTCATTGGTAGATTTTGAATTTTTCTAAGAAAGTAATGACATAATCTGAAAATAATGACAATTTTATTTCTGCTTTCCCAGTCCCTAAGCTTCTAATTTCTTTTTCTTTTGTTATTTACTGGTAATACTTTCTTTATAGAACAAACTATGCTTATAGATTTTTAATATTAAAATTATCCTCATGTACCACTTGGTGAGCTCAGTGTCGTATATTACCTTTTAAATAAACTATTGGTTTTAATTTACTAAAATTTGTTGAACTGTGTGATTTCTTTTTTTTTTAGGTCTTTAGGTAGAAGGTTTGTAATATTCGTATTATCTGATATATGTCTTAGTTTCTTTCCTTTTGCTGTGATAAAATACTCTGGTGAAAGAAGCTTAAGGGAGGAGGGGTTTATTCTGGCTCACAGCTCCAGGGTAGAGTTCGTCCTGGCGGGGAAGCCGAAGTGGCAGGAACTTGAAGCAAACTGCATCCAAAATTAGGAACAGAGACCAACCAGTACTTTGGACTGCTCACTCCCTTCCTGCACTTACACAGTCCAGGATGGTGCCAGCCAGAGGATGGTGCCACCCGCAATGGTTGCAGCTTCTCACCTCATCTAAAGTAATCAAGATAATCCCCAAAGGCTGCCCAGAGGCCCATCTCCCAGGTGATCTAGATCTCATCAAGTTGACAATCACAGTAACCATTACAAATACCAAGACCAGCTCTATTCTCTATTTGCCTGCTTAATCATTTCCTATTCTTTTACTTTCATCCTTTTGATATATGTTGTTTTAGAGTGTATGTAGGAAAGCAAATATGTGGATTTTGTTTTTTATGTGGTGAGTTAGCTAGCTTACATCTGAAGTAGATTCATATTTCAGTACTTCTACCCTGGTATTCCACAATTTTCTACATGGCCCCGCATCTTTACTTTGTTCTTTGAAATCTGTCCATGTTTTGTCTCACATAAGACAAGGTCTCACATGCTCTTGTGCCCCTTGGCCTCTCCCCACTAACCCATCTTGGGGGAGCTCATTTAGACTTATAATTTCAGGCTTTTGGAAGATGCTTTCTCTTTCTCTTTGGTCTTGAAACTATTTTTTCAACATAATAACAAATTTATGAAGATATTTGATTACCTTATATGGTTTTTGTATCATTCCTTTCATTTGTTTCACTGAAATGTTTTATATATGGTTCTTCTCATGCCAAGCATTCTAAACTGCAATCCTTAGAGCATTTTAACGTGTCTTTACATTTGAACAGAGGTTCGGCTGGATGTTTCATATGTTATGTAGATATGTAATTCTATCCTTTAAATATAGAATTAATGTATACCATGATTCTATACTTAAAAATTTTTATAACATCTTTCCATGATCTCCCTGGATTCTTGCTTCTTGCTGAAAAGTCTTACATTATCATTGTTCCTTTCTGTTTATTCTTTGAAAATTTCGTTCATGTATAAAATGTATCATAATCATATTCATGCTTTACTTCCTCTCTCTAACTTCCTTTAGGACCCCCACCCAACATTAGGTTTCACTCCCAACTTCATGCCCTCCTTTGTAAACTTTATTTATTGAGCCCACTGAGTCCAGTTAGTGCCTCCCATATACATAGGTATGGGGTCATGGGAAACCTACCAATAGCACAATCCCTAAGAAAAGTGACTACCCCTCCCTACTGGCCATCAACTGCCAGTTGATCATTAGCTAGGTGTGGGGTCTTAGAAGCTCCCTCCTCCCTCCATGACAACTGGCTTAATCTTGTGCAGGTCTCGTGCAGGTAGCCACAGCTGCTATGAGTTCGAGTGTACAAGAGCCATTTCAAGGCACTCGTCCCCTTTCTCTGGATCTTAAATTCTTTCTGTCCTCTCTTCCTCAATGTTACCTGAGCCTTATGGGGGGAGATATTGATATAGATGTTCCATCTGCGGTTGAGTTCTCATATTCACTTGTTTTTCAGCAGTAAGGCTCTGTATTCGCCACTACCCACTGTAGTAAGAAGCTTCTCTGACCATGGATGGAAGCATTGCAAATCTATGGATATAAACATAAATATTTAGAAGGCAGTTGACAACATGGCCAGAAAAAAAAACAAAACAAAACAAAACCCAAACCACAATAGATTCTTTCCTAAGGCCTATGTCTTCCCTTATCCATGGGTTTGGAGCATGGAAGTACCAGACATGAATTCTCTCTTCCAGAACAGGTCTTAAATCCAATTGAGAGAGTGGTTGTTTACCCCATAGTCTTACCACCTTTGTACCAGTGGTCACATCTTGACAGGCAGGACAGAACTGTTGCAGTTGATGTCTTGCCTCTATTTCCCGCCTCTGTCTGTCTTACTATTTCCCTCGCCTCCATTTCCTACCTCTGTCTCTGTTTCCCTCTGGGAGCTTTTACAGTTTTCCCCTTTTCCTCAACATTTTAAAATCTCAACATCATTTGTGTCCAAGCTTATGCTTTATCTTACTTTCTTCTTCTATGGATTCTTTCAATATTTTTTCTTTTTCTTTTTTTTTAGACAGGGTCTCACTGTGTAAACTTCACTGGCCTGGAACGCACTATGTAGACCAGGCTGGTTTCCAACTCACTGAGACCCATCTGCCTTTGCTTCCCAAGTGCTGGGATTAAAGGTATGCATGGCCACCCCCCATGGATTCTTTCAATCTTTGACCTTTTACCTTTTGTTAATTATATCCATTATTTTCTCAAATGTTTTCTCTATGCCATTAGAACCTTCTTTCTAGAATGACTGTTGGTTTTTCTATACTGGCTTGAGTATTTTCTGCTTTTAAACTGATTTTCTCCTGAAGCAACTTCCTCAAGGCAATCTCAGTTTGTTGTCCCACTCCTCATATATAGTTACCATCATTATCTCAATTCTCAGATTTGTTAAAGGTTTTATATGTATGTGTGTGTGACAGGGTTCTGGCAGAGACTGGAAAATGTGTTAGAGCCCCTGGAGCTGGAGTTACAGGTAGTTGTAAGCCACCAGACATTGGCACTGGCAATTGGGTCCTCTGCAAGAAAATTACTCGCTCTTAAACACTGAGTCATCTTTCTAGTCCCCTTTACACTTAACGTTTTATTTGATTCTTTTTGTGATTCTTTTTGGTCATTTTATATTACTAATATCTCTTAAAATACATCTATATAAGTTCTTGACCTGTCGATTTTAATACTTTTGATTTTTGTGGAATCTGGAATTTAGTTTGTTCCTGTCCTTTCGAAATTCTTGCTCCTTTTTTCATCCATGAGCTTCCATTCCACCGAGATGCTTCTGTCTAGCAATGCTGATGGAAGAGGCTGGAGGCCAGATTCCATCCTCACAGGTCCTGAAGAGTTCAAGATGGAGCATGCTGATGGAAGATGAACTCAGAATAGAGGCTTACAGGTATCAGAAAGCAGAGTGGATAGCTCCTCACCTACCAAATGTGTCTTTATTTGGGAAGAAGCAGTTATAATCCACCAGCCCCGGGGCTGGGGCAGAGGAGGGGGAGAGGGGCAAGGCAGGGAACAATTGAAGCCAGTCCATCTGATGCCTCAGCAACTTGGACACCTTCTTCTTTGGGTCAGGACCATTCCAGACACACATACTCCACAGTTAAAAACAAATTAACGAAATAGAAGTCTTGATTTTTCCTCTACAGCTCCTCCGAATCACCAGGTCAGGCTAGTTCAACATCTCTTCAAAATCCTACTTGACTTCCCTTCTTCACAGGCCACAGCCTGTCTTTTTCCATTTCAAACATGGAAATCCCTAAGATGGGCAGTGTTCCAAGGACTACTGTGAGTGGTGCACTGGGCCAGCTCGTCTCCTGGACCAGAGGGGGTTCGGTATAAGGGGTGAATAAAGGAGTACTAGTCAAAATGGCTTCTGTTCTCATTCCATCATTGACTTGCTGGGTGACTTTCGGCAAGCCACTCTACTTGCCTGAACCCCGGGTCCTCTTCTGCAAAGTCAAGTTAATAATAACACTGGCCTCATTAAGCTCATATAATATTCAGATGAGAAATTATATGTGAAAGTATTTTCTAAAGTGTTACAGGTGGTATTTTTATTGATCGTCTGGAGGGAAAGGAGTCTTGGGCTAGATAAAAATTCACTTTGCCAACTTCAAAATTTTACTAAGTGTTGGCCCTGCTCAAAAGCCTGATGCAACTGAACAGTCTCTTAATATAGAGAATGACGAATCTGTGTTTGTTGCCAGAGTTGTCACATTCTTCCAAGAGTACAGACTTTTATGGGTCTCTGGAAGCTCTGCCGGGGTCTATTTCTGAGGACGGGAACATTGTGCCTCGTTGGCGAGGCTTGTAAAACCAAGGCCACTTGTGGTCATTAAAAAATCTGGGTCTGCCCCTGCGACACTGGGGATAAATGAAGGTATCAGAGCTGGTCCTCCTATGTTTGCCAATTTGTATACATGGCTTCGGCTCAGTTTGGTGCCTTTTGCCTTCTTGTTTCATGAGGGTCTTTTTCTTTTTCTAGTCTAGTTAGGGGAATGAAAAGTAAAAGAAGATGGAGCAGGTCCAAATCAAAGACAAGTAGCAGAGGTGGAAATGAATAAGAATAATGTGTGCTCTGGGAATTTATACAAGGACAAGGCTAACAAGACTTTGTTTTCAATTACTTAAAATGTAGTTTGTCATTGGAAAAATGATGTAATGGTTTTAAAACAGAAAACAAGCCAGAATCCCACACCATATTCCAACTATTTGTGTTTTTGCATATTCCTATCTATTTCTTGTCTTTTCATCATGCATGCATAATGCATACTTCATTTTATGGCCTGATTTTTTTTCACTTAACATTACATAATGAACATTTCCTTTTAAAGTTTGCATTACAATGTCTAGATAATGTAATTTGTATGATGTATAACTAATATAACTAATGAAACTATTCTTCCACTTTGAGACCTTTGAGTTGTCTTCAGTTCTCTTTGCTGTTGTTGGCTTTTTAAATTATGATTCCATAAACACCTGTGGGCACCCTGCTTTCTGCTGGTGTTGAGCTACCACCTTTCTTTGGATGTCAGATTCTCTTGACTGAGGTGACTGGGGATATCTGCCCACATTTTGTAACTTTTCTATCCTATTTTTAAAGTGTCAGTTCAAAATATTACTAGCCAGTTTAACCTCAATTCACTGTTTGCCAGTAAAGGGTTTTTTTTTCCATTTTAACATGTCAGTATTTCAGTTTGTTCTCACGTGTACTCACCTGATTAACAGCAAGGCTTCATGACTTCTGTGTGCTTTCACTTTTTTTCTATAATGTGTTGTTAAAATTATAAAATAATCTGCCATGAATTTTCCAAAAGTTTTGAAAACTCCTGAGAGAACTCTGCCAAAACTATCCCCAAGAAACTCAGTATTCCAAATTAATGAGAAAGAAGTACTTTGTGATCAAAGCAAAGAGAACATCCAGCTAATTTGTCTTTTACCATATAGTTTACTTTCATATATCATTCAAGCCTTGTCAGAAGTGTTTTAAGTAATATTGAAACCAACACATAAACAAGTACCCCCAAAATGTCAAAACCTACGAAAGCTACTCACATATGACTTACTAGTATTCAAAAACTGCTTTCATTTTAAGAAAAGGAAAGAACAAATGTTACAAGGATTTGGAGAGTGGAGAGATTACCTTTCTAGCTTGGCTGGTGGAATATGGAGTCAAAGGAGCTTTATTGGAAGAAATCATGTCCGAGCTGAAGGAGCAGGCTGTGGTAGGCTCCATTCTAGGAGCAGTGGGGAAGGTGAGCTGTCCAAAATGTTTTGCCTATTTTATGTAAAGACACTTGAGATTTTTAACCAAGTTTTTAAAGTTATAGTTACTCTTCTCCAGATGGGGAGTTTCAAGCAGTAGTGATTGGTCCATGCTCATCAGTTCATACAGAAGAAGCAGGTTCACACATAAGTATGACTTTAGAAACGAAGTTGGTGAAAACAAAAACTGGCTAGTTTTAATTGTACTCATGATGCTAAAATAGTATTTTATATTTTGAAGGACTTAAAATGTACTGTGAAGCTCAGTGTTTCACAACATACAAATAAATCCACAGTATTGTTATCCTGGCATAAACCAGTATTATTATCCTGGAATAAACCAAAAAGGTTACTTGTTTTTGAGGCACTGGCCCTGAGGCCTAGCTGATCCCAGTATAGAAAGTGGAACGGATCAGTTTTGAGGACTCTCAGAATTCACTGTGCAAACATCACAAGGTCTATAGGCAGAGAAAGATGAAATAAAATCAGTTTCCTGATCCATTCAGCACACTCATGGACAGGGCATTGAGACAGATAGAACAAATTAAGAAAAAGATTGATTGTTCCTACCTTCACCAAACTGTGTACCATGGGATAGAGGATTCTCCAGTCTTGTATAGGAAATTATATAACAAAACCTGGAATTTTGACCATCTATATTGTCCTACACGACTGTTTGAGTTATCACCAAATGCCAGCCTTTACCAGCACTTCTTTTTTTCTTTTTTAACTCAACAGAAATTAACAACAGTACCTCATGATTTAAAGTAACTTTGAATGACTGCGCTCTTACCCTGTATCCCAATGAAAGAATTCCTGTTATGGTTTCCCTGATAAGCCACTAGGAGCTTATCCACTAGGAGCCCAAGTTCAAAATCATCCAGAGATAGGAACATGTCATGGGAACAGATGGGAAGGACACTTTCTATTTATCTGGTGGTCTCATTTCAAAGCAAGGGACCAAATAGTGTCACATCCCAAGCAGGTAGGAAGCTAGCAAAGAGACTGCTCCCACTTGACAAATAGAATAGTTCATCACATGTTTATCTATTCAACCCTCTCTTGTTTCCGAAATTGTTTCAACCTGAAAGAGTAAACTAGTTATCGAAGAATTTCAGTAGTATTAGAGATCTGAGGTTTCAAACAATTTAGAAAAAGATTTTACATAATATTAAAAAATGGATTTGCATGAAAAAAATTTAAAGTTGCACAATTGGCTGCAAGGCTTTTGTGGAAAAATTCCTAAAAGCTTTTGGTACACCACTGTACTTATTACTACATTAATTCTAGTAGCTGTGCTTTTCCTCTAACTTAAGGAAATAAAGCAATATCATGAGCTAATGCCACATCAAAGTGGCATGTTTCAACACTTCAGTGTTATGTGTTACTAGAATGAAGTTTTCCAGGAGCCCTGGCTCACCCCTCTGTTCCTGGAGGCAGATGGTGGAGTGGTCACTCCAGGGCCAAAGTCAGAATTTCTTGGTTCTCCTTCCAGACTGTGGTGAGGCCCTGGGTACGCTTTTTTTTCCCACCTCAGTTTCTCTGGCAAGGCCTTTTGCCATGTAAGGTGGTTGTGGTCAAAAGGAAATACTTAAAAGATGGCCAGGTGCGGAGTGGAGCTGAGGCCTGTTTTGCATGGTCTCAGAAGACAGAACTAAGATTAACAAAGTGCTTGGTGCTGTAAAAATGGACTTAGTCTCTGCATAAAGATGAACTGTGAGGAAAACACATTTTCTTAATTACTTAATGGCATTTCTTACAGGACAAACCACCTCATTTGCACTTCTCAATTTAATTCTTTCAACAGTCTATGAGGTAAGAATTATTAATTTTATGGACTAGGAAACTGAGAATCAGAGAAGGTAAATCACTAGATTTGGGTTGCATCCTTTTCAAGTTTGCCCAAACAAAGACTTCAATCAAGAGATGCTTAAACCTCATCAATCATTTGCATGGAATTACCTCATAAATTAAAAAGTAGGTAACTCTCCCTTGATTAAAGAATAGGAAAAAAGATTCTCAAAATCAAACATTAATCTTTAAGCAATAGATTACCCTATAAGAGATTAATTTGAGCCTATGGTGTGAAAATAGAGACAGAACTGTACGTGGGCATAGTTGTCTAGGCAGTAAAGAAGCACCAGAGACTTGTGGGAATGCCAGTTTTACAGGGAAAAACCTACTGTACAGGAACCAGGTCCCAAAATAGAGCTGACCACTAAGAGCGTTGAGGCTTATTTAAAGATGCCGTTAGCATTATTTCAAAAATTGTCTAATAATCAGAACTTACCCAGACAGAATTGGCTGCCTTAAGAGTCAATAAGACTCTTGATTCTGCTGATGTCCAGGTAGAGACTGGGTGGTTCAAGCTAAGATGGGAGAAAGTCAGACCTTATGACTCATCCAAGTCCAGAGAATGTGTAATTTCCTATATGTAGGACAGATGGGCCAAAATATTAGTCAATGACAGTGCATGTTCTTAGAGATTTTAGAAGGAACAATTCAGGGTCTATAACTTATTTAGGTTTCTATGAAGTTGTGTATATATACAGAAAAAGATCTAAGACTTGTTAAAATGAGCACATAAAAATGAGCACTTGACTACAGGAACATAGCAGAGTTGGTCTCCCTGCTGTATGTTGGGCAGAATGAGGAAAGATCTTACTTCCATGATATTGTGGAAGAATGGGTATTATGATTTCAAACCATTGTAATAGGAGGTCAGAGAAAGGAAGTAATTTTCCTGGGGTCCCCCAGCCAAACAAGGATAGGCTCAGCATAGGAGCTCATGTCCCTGACTCCCAGAATTCCTGAGGTTTCATCCACTGAGCAGCACTACCTGGTGCTCCCTATTCTGATGAAGTTATTTCACCCTGGATCATGACTCCAGGAGGGCTGGCTGAGCCCATCCCTCACACCCTCATTCATTTTTAATCCCTGCATCCCAGCTGGTCCTCAGGACTCCAGCCTACATTCTTAAACTGATTACCACTCTTCGATTTCCTGTTTTGACTGCATGTATTATATGTACCATCTGTGTACCCAGTGCCCGAGAAGGTCACAAGAGAGCATCAGATCCCCTAGAAATGGAGTTACAGATGGCTGTAAGCCACCATATGGGTGCTGGGAATTGAACCCAGGTCCTCAGAACTAAACCAGGTCCTTGGAATCAAATTAGGTCCTTGGTATCAAACTAGGTCCTCTGCAAAAGCAAGTGCTTTTAATTGCTGAGCTATATGGACTCCAACTCCACATGACAGGAGACTTTCAACCAGACTGGTCTTTTCAGGATGTCAGTTTCTCTAATCATACAATGGGGATGTGTGTGAATGTTTTCTCTCAAAGCTGGTGAGGTAATGGTACATTTATGCCTGGGAAACTTTGGAGAGAGCCTCAAGAAGGAAGCATGGTAGTGCATTTAGTGCGGCCCTGAAGAGTCCTGCCCATGTGCTCACAGTGAGTAGGGAAGATCTAGGGAGGAAACATGAGGAGTGGGGTAAGATGGGGCGTGGTGGGGGACAATAGATACTCCATCTCTTTATAGGCTTGATATTGTAGTAATCAAATCCATCTATCCCTGGCTCATGCCATATCAAAGACCCTCCCTAAGTGATTCATTTCCTTTGGGAAACTCCCTTTGCCTGGACTTGCTCCTCTGGGGCAGGAACCTAGACATTGCTAGTCTCTGTGTGGGACTCCACTCACTGCCCACACTTATCTCTGCTCTTGGTGTGTTCTACCTTCCTTTTCCCAAGTACTCATATCTTAAGGTCTTGATAGACCATGGGCTGCCTGCTCCATCTTCCCCGTTTATAGTGTGTGCTCATCCACTCCTTTATGGACCACTGACTGAGATTTCCCTGTGGCAGGGAAGTGGCTGCAGCTTCCTGTAGCAGAGGAAAGGTCTGCAGCACCTTGAGACTGTAGGAAGACTCTGGGAGTCAGGAGGTCTATATATAAGTACTGTCTCCATGTTGGGAGACTTTAGGTGGGCCATAGGTATCTGTATGTAGTACTTCGGAATTTAAAAAATCCTTCACATATGTAATCATATGTAGGCTTCATAACAGTCATCTCCATGTAGCAATGTTCACCATTTCTTCCCATTGTCCAGAGAAGGAAAGTGAGTCTTGAAAGTTCGCGATACTTTGGGGTCCCAGAGGTATATGGCAGTGTTAGAGCTTGAGAGGAGGTCTTGTCAACACTAGACCATTTCCCGTAAACATTCACTTGATAGTCAAAGCCCCAGGCTCCTTCCATGTAAACAGAAACATTGCACAATTGCCACAGTGTTGTCTCAGTCTGCTATTCTGTGGTTCTGTGGATGGGGTCAAGTGCATTTTTTTTCTAATACAGTGTATCTTTAGCACTCAAGTTTGAGGGAATCTTGCAATGCTGTGAAACAGGCAGGGATACCAAGGGAAAAGCAAGCCATATCTCCTGCAGAGGATGGAGTCACAGGGAGAAGGGGATTGGCCTTGGATCTAGACCAAGGAAGTATAGAATCCTGTCACTAAACCTTTTTGAGCCTCTGCTTACCTTCCTGAATTTTCAAAGCGGTACAGAGACTGCGTGTGGGGATAGTACAAAATTACTTCAAAAAGGTTGATATGCTAAATTCCTATAGGCAGGTAATGGAGTACTTTACAGATTAGGACCCTTTCTTTACTTTTTTCTTGATAGATATGAAAATCCAGACTGCTGGTAATCACGAGGAATGGCTCACTTCAAGTGACTATGACAGTAGTGTAAGTTGTAGCTCCCATATCTGTTCATTGAAGTATGCACAGGGGCAAGGGAAGACAAGTACAAGCCATTTGGTTGGAGGTGAGAAGAAAAGGCACACAAGTAGCTTCCTGAATATGAAAAATAATTTAACATACATTTTTTAGATCATGTAAATTATTCATATTGTGCCACAAAATATCTGCATTTATTTTTATGTTAAACCAGGCTGAACAGAACAAATGTGCAATAAATATTTGTTGAGCAAGTGCATTAATTTTTAAATGAAAAAAAGTTTTCTCTGTGTATCTGTATGTATATGTGCAAGAATGTGTGCAGGCGTATGTGTGTGTGCATCTATATGGAGGCTGGAGAGCAACTTTGGGTACCTTTCCTCAGGAGCTGTCCACCTTGATTTTTGAGCCAGGGTCTGTCACTAGGACTTCAGTCTTGTAGATTAGGCTGGGCTGACTGGGCAACAAGGCCCAGGGATCCACCGGTCTCTGCTTCCCCAGTGCTGGGATTACAACAAAATACCACTGTACCTGGCGTTTTATGTGGGTATAGGGGACAAAGTCAGGTCTTTTAGCTTGCATGGCAAGCACTTTATCAACTAAGCTTTCTCCCCAGATACCCTCAAAACAGTGTTTTAAAGTGCTTGCCAACCAAATAAAATTGAAGTTACAGGATGATTCACCAAACTTTATAGTGGCTACTAATATCTTTCCACAGTTCATCATTGAGACCATGAACCAAACAGAGATCCATCCTTCTATAGAAGGGTGATCTAGGCTCGCTTATGTCAGGATAAATACTGAGCTGGTCTGAATCCTGTGTCTCCTACATCTCACCATAGGCCATTCCACTGAACCCTGTTTTGTCTTTAGGTTCAAGACTCAAGCTTTTGGCTTCTCTGTAACTTCTGCTGATTTGACCCTTTTACACACAGTACTAGGAAGTACAAATTGGAGAGCCTTCTGTGCTTTGCTGAGGCTGTTTCACAATTTCGATAAATAATCTGTTTGCTTATGCTTGGTTTCAGAGTTCTCAATACTATTTGAACAGTTCAATTCATGAAGAGCTTTATGACTGTTTTCTTTCTCCCCTTATTTTTGTCTTTAAAGTATTTAAGTAGAGAACTCTTCCAGAGCAGGGCACCAGGTTTGCTAACCTTGCTGCCATCTTTCTCAAGACACCCTCTACCCACTCAGCAAACATTTCTTTCTTCTTTCTCCCCCGCCCCCCACCGTTTCTTCCTCTGCTCAGCATTTCCCTGGTTGTCAGAACTTGTCTCTTGTCACTTGCTTCTCTTGAAGTCTGGAGACACCCATTGCAGTGGCCTTGACAAAACAATGCGTTGAGGTGATGCAACAGCCCTAGGTGTCATAATAATTAGGTAATTAAAGCAGAGGAAGGTCAGTTTCTTCTGTCTGGAAAGACACACACACACACACACACACACACACACACACACACACACACACACACACACACACACACACACACACACACACACACAAGCACACACACACAAAAAAAGAGGAAAGCTAAACAAGGAAATCAATTTCACATCTCCTTTGTTTTTCCTTTGTTTCTTGGCTTTGTTCCAAAAACTGTGATCCTGGATCTTCTCAGAGCACTGCACTGAGACTCCACCTGACTTAGGAGGCGTGGCTAATTTGAACCTCAGGGAATAGAATGTTTTCAAGGTTTCAACACACCCCTTGTTTTTGTCTTCCCTGTTTGTTTTCACACCAGCCCCACCCTAAGCTCCTGTTGGTGCAATGGCCCCAAAAAGTGGCTCAATGCCATAGATGGGATATTGCTCAAAGGGGGCTGTGGATGGTGAGGGCAAAGTCTCCACCCCAGAAACCAGGCCCTCAAGGCTACCTACCCATGGTTCATTGTTCATTCTTTCAATATGCAACATTTATGAACAGCCTGCTGTATGTTAAAGATTGTACTTGGATTACAGGAAGGGGGCTGAAAAGATGTAGAGATTTATTGTCTGTCAGAAGCATACTAGTCTTGTTAGAAAGTTGACATGAGGGTTCATATCAGAGTCTGCTGGGAGACTGGGCCTGAAGAGATCTGAAGGAAGTTCTGGAGGTGGTGGAGGAGGTGTGACCAACCCTTTAAGGGTGTGTTTAGGAACAAGTGTTGAAGGTGACATTTGGATTATATGTGTTGAGGATGGCTTCGGAATTACATGTTTTCTCCAAATAGGCAGGAAGAAAGAGAGCATTGTAGGTAGAAGAAGAGCATGTGTGCAGGCAACCTGGATGCAAGTGGACAGCGTTTTTGCAGGAAATGTGAAATTTATAGGCTCAAACTGAGGATCTTCTGGAGGTTTGTGGCAATGAAGGCTTGGCTAAATTGGTTGGTTGGGACAAATTTGAGGGCATCCTTAACAATATACCAAGGAGTGGGGCTTGCCCAAGGAGCGAATGGAGAATTAGAGACAGAGGAAAGATATGACTAGATTTATGTAGGGATAGAAGTAACTCTTCCATGCTTGCCTCCTGTCATCAACCTTCAGGTCTCCTTTCTTCAACTGTAAGATAAGGCAGCTTTCAGTTCACCTTCTTCTCAGAAAAGCGCTCCTCAGACAACTAGCACTGGAGATCTAGCGACTCTCCTGTCCAGACAATAGCAAGTATAGGGGTGGGATTCTAAAGTGGTCACATACAAGGCTCTGGCCTCAGAGAGTTCAGGTTTTGAATTCACATCTACTTCTGATCATCTTTGTTGTCTTGGGCAACGTATTTAACTCCTCCTCTAAAGCCTAGGTTTGCTCTTGGAAGACCAAGAGCACAGTTTTCTTGAGGAGGAAGTAAGCTGCTGTAAGCATATAGAAGCACTCATCCATTGTACATGCTAGGCTCTTCCTAGCCCTGTTATTTAACATACTCCTGTGACTCTTGAGGGTGAAACCTTAGGAAGCAGGTACCAGTACCTCTTGGTTCAGGCCCCTTTGCCTCTGAAGATTGATGCCACAGTATAGCATGAGCATAAAAGCACATAAACCTGAAAAGAGAAGATGTGGCTACTTCTGTCTTCCAGGATCTGGTTGATAACCCAAAATACCTATTTTTGCAACAGATTCTGCTTGGGCCTCAGACTGTCTTCTCACTGGCTCTGTGTCGTAGAAACAGTAAGCCACTGGGAATGGTTCAGAGTTCTGCTAACTTGTGGATGGATATTGGAGACGGATAATGTTTTGAGAACAGGAAACATACAAATAAAATACTTAAGGGACAGAAATAAAGCGATCAATTAAATCCTACCTCTTAAACAATATAACTGTACTAGACTCTTGACCCAGTAGACACGAGTGCCTATCTTTTTTTTTCTTTTTAACTTTTCTTTGTGTTCTAATCCATGACTTGAGGTAGACATGAATTAACATGGATATACAACTGTTCTACACTGTTCTACATGTTAGCTGAGAGAAATTCTAAAAATTAAACAAGTTGTCATATTACTTTTAAAGTAACATAACCTGGGACTGGAGAGATGGCGCAGCTGTTAAGAATACTGACTGCTCTTACAGAAGACCCAGGTTCAAATCCCAGCACCCACATGGCAGCCAACAACTGTCCGTAACCCCAGTTCCAGGGGATCCGACAGCCTCTTCTGTCCTCCACGGGCACTGCATGACATGGGTGCACTTACCTACATGCAGGCGTAACACTCATACACATAAAATAAAATAAAAATAATAAATAAAATATTTAAAGTAACATAACCTGTCCA
>NW_008343479.1:483786-506482 GCF_000622305.1 Nannospalax galili | reverse complement strand
GAATTAATACAGTTATACAATATTGAACTCAGTATAAACCCTGTAAGACATAAAATTGAATGAGTTTTTACCCTTTAAAGAAGATCTCCACTTCATTTTAAAATATGCTGTTTCCTACCTTTTTAATGCTACTAATGCTTAGATGTTTGCACATGTCTTTAATCTCTATCTGATTATTACTAGTCACAGTCGGTTATACTCAGATCCTTAGTACCTGAGTATGGATATAAAGTCATCAGGTAGATTTCACTGGTAATGTTTATTACCTCTACTATTTAACACGAAGTAAATTTTTATTCTTCCTCCTCAAATATGTCTTTTTTTAAAATTTGTTGATTTTTTTGTGTGTGTGTGTATATCACACAGACCATCCCACACAATCTTATTCATCTATATACCCACTTCCCAAATGGCGCCCTTCCATAGCCTACCCCCTCCCACACACTGGAGCCCATATATTCTGTCATCCCTATTACTGTCCACTGTGTTGTTGGCACCCCCAGCTGTTGCCCAGTGCTTGTCCATCCACTGAATCTAGTCAGCCTATCATGAGAGCCTTGTTTTAGGAAGATCAGCTGTTCCTCATCTAGCAGCAATCAGTTGTCAATATTCCTTTAGATAAGATTGGGGTCTGCTGTGCATTTTCCCAGTTCTATCCTGGGTTACTGTCTGGGAGTCTTTTGGGCCATCCTGGCCAACAACTCAAAGGAAGGTATCTCCTGTCTGGGATTGTTTCTTAAAATTTTAACTAAGTAGCCATTAGGAACTGGAATTGTTAAGCTGTTTAACTTATTTAAGAACTAAAAAGGATTAGAAATTTTAAATGCAAAAGCTTGGCTTTAGTCAAAGAATTTTGATTTTAAAATATTGATATCATTTAATTATAGCTGATTTAAAGTTTTCTTTAGAATTTCAATTCATAATTTTTAATATTTAAAATATTTTTGAAGAAAAATTTTTGAAAATGTGTATGGAAAGTAATTTTAATTTGCTTTTTACACTTTTTATATTTTTAATGAAAATATAGTCAGCTATTATACATCTTGAGTACAATGGTAATTTGTCTTATCCCTTAGATCAGCATTATCTGATAGAATTCTCTGCACCCTGGAAATGCCAAACATCTGTGCTGTCAAAACCACAAGGACTAGACATGCATGTCTGTGTAGCGGGTGATACGCAGATAGTGACATGAAGATGTTCAGGTTTATTTAAATTAAGTCAGTTTAGGTTTAAATATGTCTGCCTGTGCCTATGGCTGTCATATTCGAGAGCACGTTTTCTAGACAATTGAGACCAGAACAGCTATAGGTGTTAGAAATAGAGACTTTTCTTTTTGAAGAAAGAGATAAGGGGTGGGGAGTGGAGAGAGAAAGAAACAAAGAAAGAAAGAAAAAGAAAGAAAGAAGAAAGAAAGAAAGAAAGAAAGAAAGAAAGAAAGAAAGAAAGCAGGGAGGGAGGGAGGGAAGAGGGAGGGAGGAAGGAAGGAAGGAAAGGTCCTGGCAGAAAAATCCCAGCAGAACTTTTGGGAACTATATAGGAAGGAAGGAAGGAAGGAAGGAAGGAAGGAAGGAAGGAAGGAAGGAAGGAAAGAAAGAGGGACCTTGCTAAAGATTTCTATTTCTTCTTTCTTTAGCAAGAAGGAAGTTTGAAGAGAAAAAGAAATACTAAGGTGGACTAACAAGTTTCTTACAATTGCCTTGCACCACATGTAATTATGTGAAATGACTGGCAATGCAGGTGCTCATTCACTTCCAGTGTGGCTACAGCCCGTGAACCTGTCATGAGTGGAACATATCCTTACTACACCTAACCTACTACCCTACAGCTGCAGGGCAGGTACTGCAATGTCACTTGTTGACCCTCAGGGTTGCATGGCTGAATGGGAGCTGCCATTCGCATGCTAGTTTGGGAAAAAGATTAAAATCCACAGTTCTAAGAAGGGATTCTACTTGAATGCATGCTGGTTTTGCCCTGCAGAAAGAAAGAAAGAAAAAAAAAAGAATCTCAAGTCATCTTTGGTTGGGGGATGGTCTGACAAAACAAATACTTGAATAATATCTCTTAGTTGAGCAAAATAATGCTTCTCGCAGTGCTACTGGATCAATCTTCTCAGGAATTTTTTTTTAAATGCCGGATTTAGTAGAAATCATTTGGAAGTGGTATCAAAATATTCAAACATGTAAGATAAATAAGAAAGAACAAAATAAGTTTTCATTAACCAATTTAACTAGATTGCTCCAGGGGCAAAAGTCATATTGAACAACTAACAACGAACATGCATATCATCGAACTATATCAAAGTGAATAAGGATGTCAAAGTTAATTTCGTTTGTTTTGCATCACCTGATTTTTAAAAGTACAGATTTTAAGTGAAAAACTGAAAAAGCAATTTTCAGCTTTATTCGTTTATTGCCTGAGAAAAACAAGACTAATGACACTAAACAATGAGGAAGAAGGTCTATGAACTGGAATTCCAGTCCCAAATCCCGAAACATTCTTTGTACTCTCTGTGCTTCAGTTTACATTCATGACTGAAAGATGAGCCTCAACTGTACAGCTGAAATCACATATTCCAGGACAAATCAAGATTATATTCTCCATTTGGGGGCTCTGTCCAAAAATGTTGAAAAAAACCAAAACTATATATTTGTCCTGGCAAGTGTCCTTAGACACAGTGGAGAATGCAGCTATAAAACATTACATTAAAATTGATGATGTAGTTGGGCGTGGTGGCGCAGCCTTTAATCCTAGCACTGGGGGACGAGGGGGCAGGGGCAGGGGCAAAGGCAGGTGGAGCTCTGTGAGATTGAGGCCAGCCTGATCTACATAGCAATTTCCAGACCAGCTGGGGCTACAAGGAGACCCCGTCACAAACAAACCAAAAACTTGATGACATAGATAAAACTAGAGGAATCAGGCAAAACTAGCGCAGTCTCAAAAATGTAGTCTTTCGTAAAAAATGAAATTAATTTTGAATTCACACTATCTCCTATTATTTGGTATGAATTGTTGATTGCTATTAATATTTAATTTGCAAAATATTCAGACAAAGAGATCAATGTTTAGCACTTTTTACTTTTAAAGGTTTTGCTAATTCAAATAATTTTCAAAAAATATTTTATTTATTATTTTTATTTTATGTGTATGAGTGCACTGGCTGCATGTATGTGAGTGCACCCGTGTCATGCAATGCTGTGGAAGTCAGAAGAGGGCTTTGGATTCCCCTGGGGCTGGAGAGATGGCTCAGCAGTTAAGAGCACTGACTGCTCCTGCAGAGGATCCGGGTTCTATTCCCAGCACCCACATGGTGACTACGAAACATCCTTAACTCAAATAATCTTTTGTGAACTAGGAAATTGTGTCAAATATGCCAAAAGATTTTCCAAAACAAATAAGAAAATGAGAAGAAAATAAAACATTCTTGTGATTATATGAGAGAGGTTGGGGTATATACCAGTAGCCGGCCAGTGGCAGGGTGTGTTTCCCAGGCACTGCAGATCACAGGATGGTCTTCGTAAACAAAAACTGAGAAACTGAGCAACATACTACTGTCTTAGGTTTGTGTTTTAATTGTTGTAGCATGTTAAAAACTGACAAAAAGTTAAGAAATACTGCGGAGACGAATTTTCAAAGCCTTCTGAAAACAGTGATATAAATAACGGACATATATATTCTTAATGACAGTGATACTGTCTCATATATACTTCACAACAATCAGAAATGATATGTGAAATTAGAGTTCGCTTGTTAATATTAAGTGTTGGTAATGATAACACTATTGACAACTACAATTGCTATTCTCTCAAGCAATTGGACGCAAGAGATAGCCTGCTATTGGGGCCTTCGGGAAGACCTGTAATTTCTGACAGCTAGAGGATCAGGACTTCTGAAGACAGACATCCAGGCCTTCAAGCTTGTAGATAGAATGCTTGAGGCTTCTGCTGTGATGATTTCCCTTTCATTGTTGATTTTGATATTTATAGAGAACACAGACTGATAATCTCCTGTGAGATGAAAGGTATCTGGGTTTTCAAATTGCTAACATGTTTAAAGGGATGCTCACTGAGCCCTGGGAGAGACAGGTGGTGTCAGGGAATCATTTGGAAACAAGACCAGAAGTTTCTTCTGGGTGGATCTCTTAACACAGTCCTCCTTAGTTTGTCAGCTCTCATGTGATCGGAAGGACCTTGAAATCATTGAATATATTCATGATCCTTCTTAATCCTCCCATATAGGCATAATTTTGCATCAGGCTTTTGATATGTGAGAGGTCTATCTCTGAAGGGAAATTATATTTAAGTTTATAGCTGTATCCATATCTATATGCCCACCCATAGTCCAAAGGGTTTCTGTCTTTCATTTATGCAATTTCAAACTTGTTGCCAGTGACAGAACTCTCCAATGGACCAATGTTTGAAAATGAGGGTGTGAAAACCACATTGAATGTTAACTTCCCTGGATGGCTGTTGGGTGCAATCTACTTTTGTTAAGGTGTTATTCTTTTAAGTTTCTGATTAACATAAGTTTTTTAAAAAATTATACAAAAACATAATACCATGATTATGGAAATAAAAAGCCACCCACAAGCTTACTATCTTTACAAATCATCTATTTTCATTCTTTCCTGTCTTTTCCAAAAAAGCATATTTTTTTCATAGTGTTGGACATGCAGCATAAATATGCCTTTCTATCTTGATCTTTCTTATGAATCTCATATAATGAGTAATAACAATGTGATCTCAATAATAACATAACTGAATGACTTTAAACATTACATTATTGATGCATTCTAATTCTTATCAGCATTCAAAAATCATTGTAGGACTTTTGATCACTTCTGCTCACTTCTGTAATCAATAATACTTCTTTTCTATCATTTCCCCCTAATTTTTAACTGTTTTCTTTGAATAAATCTTTAGCAATAGAATTACAGGGTCAAAAAGGCTGAAAATGATGTAATAGTTGGTTCTTCCCTCCATTGATTAATTTATTTTTAATCACAGTCTTTCTTTGTTGTTCTTATTTTTGTTTTGTTTTGTTCAGGCAGGGCCTCACATAGCCCAGGCTAGTTATTCAGCAAAGAATGACCTTGAACTTCTGATATTCTACCTTCGTCTCCTGAGTGTGGGAATGCAGGTGTGTACCTGCACACCCAGTTCTTAATCATAATCTCCCTCTCTCGTTGAAGCAAAGTAATTTAGTGGCTCTCTCACCCATTCATTAACTAGATTTCTAGGTCTGTTCCTATTCAGGTCCACCTGCTCAAAGGCTTTGGCTCTGGCTCTACCTGTCAGTGAACCTCTGGTTCATACAGCTTTACACAAGTCAGGTGCTATGATAAGTTTTCAGTCCCAGCTCAGTCACTTCAGGTATCTATTGTCTGGCTTCAAGGAATTCCCCATCTGCAAAGCATCTGTAAGACAGTTTCAGGATTGTGAAAGGGACATAGAGATAGGCCAGGGAAGGGCTGGGCTCCTAGCTATCATCTCCTATCTCTTATCAATTAGCTCCTGTCAAGGCACCTTGGGTTCTGACACTGACCTGCCCCACCAGCTCTTACCAAAGTGTAGGCAGCCACTTGAGTGTGGCATATGCACCCCTTCTGCCCGACACTGACCCAGGTCCCATGAGTCCCACTGGGGACTCAGGTGCACCATTTTCCTCCAAGAATCCTGTGGGTTAAAAGATAAGATTTGTTTGCTCCCTGACTAAGAGTTTTTGATTCTATAGAGGTCTGAAAGTAAAGGATACATCCTTAGGCTGTAGCTAGGACTAGGACAGATAGAAATTTGAAAAGTGCACACGAGCTCACAGGATATTTCATCAGCAGGTATGGTTAACTCACCACCCAGTGGGTCAGCACTTAGCACATCCTAGGCTCTGTGCTCGGTGCTGGGTACCCATCTCTGGTAAGACAGAATCCCAGTTCTCCTGGAGACTGCTGTACTCAGAGACAATTAGGAAGTCAGCAGGATAATGTGCAAAACTTACTGTCCTCCACAAATTAACACAATGGTGTTAATGTGATGCCCACATCCACCTGGAAAATGCACAGAGGCGTGAAAGAAATCTACTTTCAGGACTTTAAAGGATTTGGCCCTGAGTCTCAAGGCCTGACTTTCAGCTGTGTGGTTTAATCAGGGTCCTCAAAGTCTCTGAGCCTTGGTTTTATCACAGGAAGTACTGGGAGATTGAAAGAGAATAGTGATGACAAAGGGCCAAATTCAAGAGTTTCATTATAAACATTACTGTGTATTTGGAAGCATTTTGACCCAGATAAATGAGCAGTTATTGGTGTGACGGCTTGATTATTGCTGTGTCCCTGCCTTTATCCTCCAATCTCTTGCTTATACTTGAAATTAAGGGGTGGGGGAGCTAGCACTGACCAGGGATTATCTTTCCTACCACCCCATCTTTTTCTTTGGGCATATTCTACCCAGTAAGAACACAAAGTATTAACTTTTTATTCCAAAGTTCTGAATTTGATTATCAGCATTTTTTTTTTCTTTCAGGAAATTAAAACATGTAGAATCCAGTAAACCTAAGGAAATTTCAAATGCACAAGGGTTGGCTGCATGCCCGGGGTAACCTGTGCACCCAAGCATTGCTGTGCAGGTCATTAGTTTCCTAAATTTTTAGAAGAAACTATAGCAATAGCCAGAAAGAAAAGTAGTGCCAGATGAATTGGAAGAGGGCAATCCAGAGGCAACAGTTCCTGTCCCCTTAACAGGCATCCCTGAGCTTGCTGGCTGCCTGAGAAATGGATCCTTGTGTGTGCATGAAGAGAGTTGAGGATCCGTATTCCTAGATGCCTCCTGGATTCTACTCCAAGCCCTTTAGATTATGCAGTTCATTGCCTTATGAGGAGATGAACTCATATTCCTTGGGAGTTCACTCTATGCCAGGTGCTGGTTATCTTTACTTTAAAGATAAGACACTGAGGCATAAAGAAAGTAACAGTAGCAGCTTGGCTGCCTGACTCCATAGGCCTTAGATGGCTTTAGAATGCTGCTTACTTCAAGCAGATAGATAAGCCTAAAATTCCCATATTGTGAGATAACGTTAATCAACTCAAATCACTAGTTAAAGCTAAAGGCTGCTTTAGCTTCTCATACAGCAAGAAATCTGGAGGAAAGGAAATAGCTGAAGGAGGTTTCTAGGATACCCTTTTCCTGTGTCCACCAGCCAGAGGAGGCCTGGTTGGTGGAACGTGGCCCACATAGTTCTTGCTAGTGGTTTGAGGTTGGTGGTTTACCTTAGTAAGGAAGAAAGGACAAGATTTTTGGAAGAGAAAGAACCTAGATTTTTAACAACACTCTCTCTCACACACACACAAATTCTGCTTGCCTGCCTTTCTTGTACAACACTTTCTGGGGTTCCAGAAAGAAAATGAAATATATGACTCTCAACATTGCCCAGAGCACAGCTTCTACTGCTTAGGAGCTTAGATAAGTTCCCTGCCGCCTCAAGCAGTGACCAGCAAACTTTTCTGAATGTGTAACAACCACTGGTAAAAATGATTTAATTGTGTAGCCCAAAAGATTCATGGTACATGTGCAAATTTATTTGTATAAATCCATGCCAGTATATTATGCACATTATAACAAATAAATCAAAGCTAGAAATTATAAAAGAAGATATTAATCTAAAATAAATAATGCTTTTAAATGTATTAATCTGTGCAGCATTATACTAAATAGCAAAGCATAATCAACACTGCAGGGAGGGTTCCTCATTAATAGTAGTGCATGTAAACTTATATTGCAAGTTTTTTTTCAGAGAATTTATTTATTTATCTGTTGGTCTATTGTTCACTATATCTGATTAGGTCATCACTGGTTCTAGCTCCATGATGTACATAAAGGAAAACCAGGAGAAATTTAGCTCTGCCAGGAGCTTTCTATTTGCTTGTTTGTTTTTGGTTTATTCTCAATCCCCAAGGTTTTTGCAAAAATCCTTTAAAAACATTGGTGCCTTTCTATGGCTATATTACCTTGAATGCTTCTGACACAGAAGTTAAGCAGGTCAGGCCTGGTTAGCACTTGAATGGGAAAACACGGATCCATTTTGTGAAGTTTATCTGGTCAAGTCTACAAAAGGAATCCATAAATTGAAGAAACTGAGTAACACAGCACAGCACGACACGCCCCACCCTCAACCCTAAGCCTGGCATTCTAACCCTGCCTCAGAAGAACCTCAGCTGGAGATGAAGGAAGAAACCACTGGACACAGGGCTCTGGTGAGAGGTGGTGCATATATGAAATAACAGCAGTTCCAACGTTTTTCTTTCTAACAAAAGTAAATATGAAAGAAAATTGAACATGGGTTTGCCATCCTCCCAGCAGGACATGCTTCCCTTGGGAATCCCTGATCTACCAGGACCAGGCTTCTTGCCTTCCAAGGTCAGTGACCTACTTCTGTAGCCATACCTCAAACCATTTCTAGCCTCACCCCATTCCCGAGATTGCCCACACACTGCACTGTACAAACACACGGGCCTAGTCATCTTTCTCTGAAAACTTTCTTCCCTTGGGACTTTGCTCAGACGGTTCCTTCTTACAACACCCTTGTTTTCCATTGCTGCCTTTCACAATTACACTCATCCAGAGAAGTTCACCTGCCCAGCACCTCCTGCGTGAAGTCACCACAGTGCTGAGCAACGTGCGTGGAACTCTGCTGGGCACAATATTGCTCTATTCATCTGGCAGGACAATCCTAGGAGATGAAGAGTATGAAGCAGAGAGACAGAGAACTCCAGAGCCACGCAGCTACGAAATGAGAAAGTCGGAAATCAGACCCTTGAGTGCAGATTTCCATACTGTCAGTGTGGTGCATCTGAATTTCACTTCCTGGAATAAGCTAAACCTTCACTAAACCTCCCTTCTCCAGAGTGGTAGGGATATGGAATTAGTCACTCCTCTAGTCTTTTGAGTTTCCACACCCACTTGTTTATAAGAACCATGCAGTATTTATTTCGCCCTGTTATATACTTCTGTTATTTATGCACATGCATATCCCCAAGAACGCAGTGAGCTCTTTAGATGTAGACCCACATTGGAGCCTTTAAAACATAGTAGATGTAGTCACTGAATAAATGAATGAATGAAAAGATGAGTGGAGCATTGAAAAACAAGGGTCTTAGGCTGGTTACAATGCTTGATAAAGGCTCAGATTTGTTTTTATGCAATGTAACATTCCAAATAACTGAGGGCAGGAAAAAGCTGTCATCCTGTTTTATTGCAAATTAGTATTTGATACCTTGGATGACTGACTGCGTGGGGGTCAGGCCATCCTAATAACAATAATTAATGCAATTTACAAAGAAATTATGGCACTTTTGATATTGGAAGCAGTTGCAGTAACAACTACACACACACACACACACACACACACACACAAATACACACCCTCCTATAGTGCAGGAACTTTCTTCTTCCATTTTATTGATTGAGACTATGAGGAAAGCTGAGGAGACTGGGAAAATAACTACACAGCCAAGAAATGAGAGAAATGAGGGCCAGTACTCCAACTTAGGACTTTTTGAACTCAAATCCTTTGTTCTTTCTCCCTATGCTCCTCAAATACAAATGAATCCCAGAATGTCAGACATTTGAGCTACTCTTTACTATGGATCTGGAGCAACTGGGTCCCCTTTGGTGCTTCTAAAAGGCTATTCTGTATAAATCTGCGGCCTTGAACATCATGACAAGAGAGAGACTTTCAGGTGCTTAATCCCTAGAGGGCTAAACAGCGCGAGCATCTTCCTTCTCTGTCTTCATGCGGAAGTCATCACGGAAATACTCATCCTCTGCAGCCAGTTAATCCTTTCCTCCTTCTTTTTCAATTTTCTCATTAATGCTTGTGTTCTTTTATGGAGGCCTAATAATGGTGATAAGCTGTAAGGGGCTGACTGGAAGCCTCCCCCAGGAGACAAGGGCATGAGGTTGTAGCGAGAAGATCTCATTTCCAGTTTGACAAAGGCAGAACTCAATGTCTGAAGCCACCTTCCCCCTTCACTGGAGAAAGCAACATTTCCTGTAGACACAACCTCAGGCTCCTTAGAAAGAAAGACCATTAAAGCCACCTTCCATCTAGTGGAAATGGAGATGGAAGGCCGATTCTCCTGAGGGATCCCTTCAGAGGACAGAATGAGTAAAGAGCTAGAAAATGGAAAACAGTTTCCCATTTGTTCAAGGATAGAGCCCCCTGACAGTGGTATACAGTAAAAAACTGGGCTGCCTTCTGGAAGAGGGAGTCTGTTGTCATTAGAAGTCCGCAAGCTGGGCCATCCCTCCTTGAGAAGGGGGAATGAGAGTAGATGGTTTGGTATGATAACTGCTAAAAACACCCCTTCCAGCCATGGCATTTTGTGTTTCTACAAATATTCCATACTTGAATGCCTTGGGGGATGAGTTTAGGCAAAGCTCATCTGTTCCACAATTCTTGGCTGCTGTACAATGTCTGCTGCCCAGTCACAAAGCATTTAATAGACAGCTGTTACCACCCCCATTTCAGAAGTGTGGTGAAAAGGGAATTCGGAGACAGGTGAGGGACCAGCTACCATGTGAGCAGGTGGGACAGGCACCCCAGCTCCAGAGCCACCCAAGCCCACGTGATTCTCAACTGAATCTCAACTTGATCTCCAACCACATGGAACAATCCCATCCCCTGGGAAGCCCCTGCCCCTGGAATGCCTTAGGATTCTTCCTTCTGTTATAAAGCCACATAGCCTCAGTGTTTCAATGGTCTTAGAGGTCAGTCAAGCTCTCTAGAATCCATAAGTAAACAAGATTTCCCTCTGACTTCAGCGGAGACTAGCAAATGCAGTAAGCCTCGGGAATTCTTGCTGGGCTCTGAGATAAATAGGGCAAAAGTCACAGTCAAGTCTAGTAGTTTGTCAAAAGGAAACACAAAGTTGCTCTTTATGGAGAGAAAGGGCTGAGTTCCAGGACTGGGGGGATGGGGTATTGTTTATGGAGATTGTGAGCATTTGGAGTGACAAGAAGCAATGAGGACATTAATAAAGTAAACTTTTTCTTGAAAATACTTTGACATCACAGATGAGCTATAGGAAAACAAGCATCCCAAGCCACTCCTAACTTGTTCTATGATACTGAGAGAGACTAACGTTTCTAAATCTTGTTTCCCTCACAAGGATGAGAACTTTACAACCAGACTCCACTGAGAGCATCAGATGAGGTCATGCATGTAAACCCATAACTGGTAGACAAAGGAGACACTTGTCTTCTGTGCTTTTTCAGTGTACCTGGGCAAAAGAATTGTGCTGATATTACTATTATTTCCAGAAACCAAGGCATAGAGATGTGAAGAGAAATGGGTCTCATTCCATAGTACCTAGACCAAGAGGAAGGGTGTCCCTGAGTGAAAGGACATCAGTGCCTGCCCACAACATGGTGCTTCCTCTCCTTCTGAGAATAGCACCATTATAGAACTGTCCAGGGAGGGGCCCCAGACCGCAGAGACTTCCTTCTGCCTGGCTGCTCACAGCACATCTGCTGGGATGACTGAGAAGGTGGTTACTGTCATACAAGCTCTAGTGCCCAGCACTGGCCTCTTCCTCTCTTCCCTACCTCGCTCTGCTCTTGGTATGCTCTCTATGTTGGGACAAGAGTGCATGCCTGGATGCTCATCAGGGAAGCGGTGCTTGCTTTTTCTTTGGTTATGTGCCCTCAGAGTCCTCCAACCCTCATCTGCCACACAGAGAAGTACCCAAATCATCCTGACTTCTGCTTCTCCAACAGTGTGGCCTGTGCTGTGAGGTTCTCTAACCACGGGGTTCCCCACCCACCCTGTCCCCTCAGCTCACCATCATTGTTACTTCATAAAATGACATGAGGAAAAGACTTCAAGTGACTCATCATGGCAGAATGGGAGGGACAGAGAGGGAGCTTGTGAATATTTCTGGAGACCTCTTGAGTCCTTCATATGATCTGCTGAGCTTCATGAAAAAGTTATAAAAATATGAATGGTGCCATATTTTCTCCAAAGGCAGCCAGAGTGAAAACTGCCACCTCTTTAGAACATAGGGAAGCTTCTCCTCACATCCACAGCTATGGCCCAGTGGCTGCCTCATCTGTGGTAAGGGGGTCACATTGTTACACCCTGAGCTTTTCTAGAGCTGCCTTGGGCCTCAGTCTCACCCTTCCCATGACCTGTGACCTTCCCCTTCATGAAGCCTTCTGGTCCACCAGACTGAATGCCAACATAGGATGCCTTCAGGGACAGTTGGCCACCAGATACTGGTCTAGGCACACCTCAGGGTTCTAAACCATAGGCACCCCTGAGGTCTTAGAGACCAGGGATTCTTACTGAACAGAGTACATAGGCTATCCTTTCATCAGCCAAAGGGCTCAGACTTCACTAAAAGCAAAACAGCCCACTACAATCACAACCCCAAAAGGGAAATGGCTTGGAAAACCCTCATGGATGTAAGCATGCTTCAGAATATCTTGGAGGGCCAGATAAAGCAGGTGACTGGTTGGACTGCTCCCCAGAGTTACTGACTTGGAATGCCACATACTTCTGTGTTCCTGTCCTCCTCTTATGGGACCCCAGTGCTTCTGCTTTAGGGACCAACTTTAAGAGTCACTGATATAGCCTGAGTTGTTTCATTTCATAGGCCAAAGTAGGTGAGTTCTCCAAGCTGCCACAGCAGGTGAGAAGTGAACTGGAAAAGTGTCCCACTTCTCGCCCCCGCCCCCATAGAGGACTTACTTATCCCACTCACCCCTGTTCCATTATAACAGGGCCCTGGGTAGAGAGAGCCACTTTACCCTGAGCCCTTGAGTGCCATTGTCCACTAGTAAGAGGGAACATGCCTAACTCGAACCTGCCACTCAACCATCCTGTACTTCAGGATGCTTCCCCACACCTCATTGATTGTTACCTTCCCTCTTTATTGAGGCTTCTCTGATCTCTTTTCTGTATTCTGTTATCTGACACATTCTGATTCACAGCTTTGAGGGGCTAGGTGCTGTGGTAGATGCAAAGGTAGATACCTAGGTATGTGAGAGAAAGCCCCCCCCCCACTTTCGGGGGCTTCACTTCTGGCAGAAAAAATAACCGCAATCACATCACAACTCTGAGAAGGGAAACAAAGGGCATACTTCGGGTGTGTGAGGGAAGGGATGGAGAAAATTCCTTAGGCCAGCAGGAAGGAGCAGAGGCTAGAGAGGACCCAAGTCGGTGTAAGGGCCACATGATTAAATAGCAAGAAACCCTCACTGGACATTCACTGTAGGCCGGTTGCCTTACATCCTGCTTCTGTCCTCACAACCATCTCTCCAAGAGGTGCCATCATCAAATCCTTTTTAAGAGATGAGGAAACTGAAGCTCAGAGCAGTCGTCCAACTTGCTGAAGATCACAAAGCTATTCAAACTTGAATTCTGACACCAGAACCAAATCTAGCATACCATCCTACTGCTCTTTGCCAGGAATAGAAAGCTAGCACCTGTTGTTGGGTAGTTAGGGCAGGTTTATCAAAGCTCTGGACAGGTGCGAGGATGGAGGACAGTAGGAAAGACAGGCTGCGGCTTTGTGTGCTGTGAGGCTTGACCGGCAGGGTGAATCACTGGCGCCAAGCTAAGGAGGCAATCGAGAGCCAGCGAAGGATCTTGGGCAGGAAAAGAACGCACAGCACAGCTGTGTTTTAGGAAGATGGGATGGAGATGGGCACTGATGACCAGGAGACCACATTTCAAGCTACTACAGAAGTTTAGGAGTGAGAAAGCAAACGCCTGGCTTAGGGCAGGTGGCAGGCGAGGATGAGACTGCAGGACAGATGCTGTTCTCATCCCTGCTGTTGCAAATATTTGACCACTGACGACCACACAGTTGACCTATATTAAGTCATCTGATCCTCACAGTAGCTTCATATCAGATCTCTCCCCGGTGACGCTTACTGCCACTCTTCTTTTTCTCTGCTCATGGTTCTCCAGTTCTCCATACTTAGCACTTTTGCTATTTGGGATCAAGGCTTAAGTCTTCTTTCTGAATATTAAGGAATCCTGGGCTGAGAAAACTCAGGATCAGGGAAACTTGGATCACCTATCCTTCTCACTGGGCAGCTGAGGAGTCTGAGGCCTAGAGACAATCTGTAACTTGTTCCATTCAGGAGAGGATGGTACCTCGACCAGAAAGAAGTCTTTCCTCCTCCAACACCCGGCTCCCACTCCTGGGCCAAGCTGGACGCCCTGTGGCTCTGATGGGTGCCAGATGGCATCTCAGTTACCAGGCTGCAGGGCGTCTGAGGACCCTGTGGTCAGCAGCGGCCAGGAGCACCTCCTCCCTCTGGCGCTGTGGGCACAGGGCACAGAAGGGCTGAGTGAAGGGAGCGCGTGCAGCGGAGAGGGCAGGAATGCTGGTGACTCACCCCTTTGTAGTGTGGGTCACAGCTGCCCGGGGGCATCTCAGCCTATGTAAGGCAGCTGCCATCTTCACCTTGTCAGAGACTCTTTAACTCGGGCAGCCAGAGAGAGGAGATGGGGTCTGGCTGGGAAATGGCAGCGCTGCTCCAAAGAAACAGGGCCCCGGGAGTTAAGACATCTCAGCTCCACGCCCAGCAACGCTCCTGTTCCTTCCAAGTGTGCAATCTTGATGAGACTCACTCTTTCCATCTATTCATGGGTTTAATTGTCTTTGTTCTCCCTATCTTGGAAATATAGGGAGTGATCTGTGTGTTGATCAAAGGAGAGGAGAGAAGAGGAGGCGAGGCAATTTTGAAAAAGGGAAGAGAAAAAGAGGAGAAAAGGCCGTTTACAACCTAAAGAGTGGAACCTATGCCTTGATACTATCAATAGTGATGCTGATTTTAATATCACTAAACAATCTCCAGGGAAATGTGGTAAAACGTCTTTGTGAGCTTATTTGAACTCTGTATCACTTTTGCCACTGTGAGATTCAAACTGCTTCAGAAATGTGATGCTTATGTTCTCTTTAACTGCATTCCCTTCTATTCAGGCAGCTTTGCCTTGAGCAGGCAGATCTTAGATCATATGCATGCCTTTGTGGAACTTGCCTCCTAGCTGGAAGATGAGTGTTATGCAACAGGATGTGCTCAGAGGTGTTAAGTACTAGCAGGAAGAAATGGAAGCAGTTGAGGACTTGGCTTGGGGTGGCTGACTGGGGAGGGTCTCACAGGCCAAAGCAGAACTGCAGTATAGGTGTGATTTGGACGACTTTGGCCCTAAAGAGGGACTTACCAAGCAGGTGTTCGTGGATGTGCCTGCCTGGGAAAACAAGCCTAGGAGCACATTCTGGGAACAAGGTGACCTTGTGAGCAGGGCAGCATACAGTCATAATGAAGTTAAGGGGCCAGGGAAAGTGTCAGAAAGGCACCATGGAACTGGACCTGTGGAGCTTTGTGAGAAGTTTGGGAGACCTCAAGAAAAATATGACACTAAGACAGGATTTAAGCAGAGCAGTGGCAGGTTAGGAGGACAGTGTAAGAGGGTTACTTCTATTGCTTTGCTGAATCCCAGTGGCATAGGGCAAGGCAGGAAGCACGTAGGACCAACGTGGCTTTATTTTAATATATAAATTCTACCTCCTTGGTCTTTTCTTGGCTTAAAATTCTTTGACCTCACTACAATCATCATCTCCTCAAAACTTTCTGCCCCTGAGCATGGAGTAAGAGGGAAACACGGGGGATAAATCTGCACCCTAATGCCCACATACTCTCAAGGATCTAGCGTTGGGTAAGACTACACAGACTATTGGGTGTTGTGATCCCCTTCCCAAGCCCGAGGTTTCTGGGATGATGTTTCCTCTGCCTTATTCTGTGTAGCATGTAAATCCAGCATATAAGGTAAAGCTGACATCCTCAGTCAGGAACACTGGAAAGCCTGGAAGCCAAATGCAGGAACAGTGGAGAGGGGAGAAATGATGATAGGAAAGAAGTCTGAGCAAGAAGCAGAGGCTCCTCATGAAGGGTCTGGACTCTAAGAGTGGGGGTCATCTTTGTGTTTCTGATGCACTAGGTGTACGGCCAGACAATCACCTTTATCTGCTCCATGGTCTCCCAGGCCTCCAAATCCCCTTCACCCACCCTCCACATTGCCACCAGGCACAAGGTTCCCATGAGCAGGGAGGGGCATGGTGTTCTCTAAAGGCTTGCCTACCAGTACCAATGCTGGCCCACAGCTCTTTAAAAGTGCTTCCTCTTTGGAAAACTACCCACACTCTGTGCTCCCTTTTAAAGTTTGAGATTGAGACTTGTGTTCTAAAATCACCGAGGAACCCAAAACACTTCAGTCTGAAGGACTTCGGAAGTCGTTTTTTAGCATGCAGCATCCTCCCCAACCCCAAGTATACAGGGAAACTACCCTTCGTAGTGCTATGAAAGCTAAACCACCAACCCTGCAAAGCCTTTAATTTGTTCAAACTTTTCCATTCCACACATAACAATCCCTGAGGCCTAGAGTCTTATCACAACCCTGTAAATCAAAAGCACTCTAGTTTCCTGATCCTCAACTCAGTTTAAGGAGTTTAGGCTTAAGGGTACCAGGGCAAGGATCTCAGCACCTACCCTGTAGAACACTGGATTTCAGGTGGCAATGGCCTGCCAAAGTTGCTCCTGCCACTTTAGCAGATCAGGGTCACACTTCTCTGTCCATCTCCACTTTCAGTGAGCTTAACCAGCAAACTGGGATCTGCTATTGTGAGAGAAGACAGATCACAAATCAAGACTTCCCCTTCATTCTCTCACCAGCTGAGCATTCACCAGCAAACCACCACCTTGGGAATATTCAGTCTGCTCCACCAGATTCTGAAGCAGAAGTTCTTGTGAAATGTAACCCTTACTTCTTAGATTTTAAAAGGCTTTCAGGGAATAGTTACAAGGAATTACTCAAAAAGCCCTTGGGATAGTCTCATTTTGGATTGTAGGTCTTAATGCCACAAAAGCCAGATAACTAGGCAAAGGGGCCAAGCAGCTGGGTGGAAGAAAGTAGAAAATGATGAAGGAAGTGGTAAAAAGTTGCTAGGGATACCATGACACATCGCAGACCAAGCGGTTTAAACAGCAGAAGGTACAGTCTCAAAGGTCTGACCCTAGAAGTCCAAAATCAAGGCGGGGGAGGTTGGTTCCTTCTGAGGACTGTGAAGGAAGGATATGCCTAGGGCCACTTTCCTTGACTTACAGATGGCATCTACATATTCACATGACATTCTCCCTGCCTGTATATCTTTGATTGTGTCCAAATTCTGTCTTTTATAAGGATGTCAGACATGCTGGATTAAGGCCCACCCCAAATGACCTCATTTTAATTTGAGTAGTTCTCTATAGGCCCTTTCTCCAATGAAGATCATATTCTGAGTTCAGGTCGCTAATGTATCAACGTAAGAATTTTAAGGGGGCACAATTCAATCTATCACATTTAATTAAAACAAAAATAAATCTGAGTGTCAGATCTATCAGGCTCACTGCCCTGATTCTTGTTTGTTCCTTGACCTTTGTGTGTATAGACACATGAGGGAAGCATGTAGCTTTTCAGAGATCATAGACAGAGAAAGGTGGAGGTAGTCTACTGATTGATTCCCAGGCCAGGGTACTTGCTCCACTTAGCTGTCACCTGTGTTTAGGGGGGCACATTTCTTTTTCTGTCTCAACACTTTGGAAAAGTCTGTTGGCAGCCAGGGGGCCAGGATATGTCTGGTCCTTGTTTATGTGCATGCAGCCTGGATAGGACCATGCAGAAGACATTTGGAAAGCCCAAGTGGGCTCATGTGAAATGTCATGGTCTGTATTTAGCAGAGGTTCTGAATGTTTCTGGGATGCATGTGAATTGCTGGCCCAACACCATAGGTTGCTTTGAGGCTTTGTTTTTCAATGAAGTTTTCTGACTACAGACTCACAAAGAGAAAATAGCAAGGCCAGAGCCAGACTTTATTTTCTCATGTCTAAGACCAGAGA
The DNA here is from genome assembly GCF_000622305.1 of Nannospalax galili. Taxonomy (NCBI): domain Eukaryota; kingdom Metazoa; phylum Chordata; class Mammalia; order Rodentia; family Spalacidae; genus Nannospalax; species Nannospalax galili. The sequence continues at coordinate 488,546 of NW_008343479.1, read as the reverse complement.
TGTTATCATTAAGTTAAGGACTATATCTTAGTGATAGGGCTATAGCCAGGCAAAGTGGCTCATGTTTATAATCCTGTCACTTTGGGAAGTTGAGGCAGGAGGATTGCTGTGAGTTTGAGGCCAGTCTGGAATACATAGTAAGTTCCAGGTTATCCTGGGCTGCAGAATGAGATCCTATATCAAAAATATAACCAACTTGACTGGTTTATTCTTAGAAAATGGGCTAGTAAATTCACTAGTATAAATATAGACAAAAAGGAATAGAAAAAAATAGGAAAAATAAAAATAACATGGCTCTAAAGTTACTGAAATCCTCTTCTTGTTTATAATAGTCTCTGGTCATTGGCAAGGCACACATTTAATTTACCAGCAGTAGTGACTCTTCTTGACCACGCAAGATTTTAGCACCATCGAAATTTGGATTTTTAAGTGAACATGCACTGCACAGCATTGTTGGTTCTCAAGCTCTGGTTATCCTCACACACCATTCACACTGGTGTTTGGGCTTCTCGTGTCAGAATCCTGTGCTTATCTCGAGGTTGGGCTCCAGCAACTTCATGAAGCATATACATGTACCAGCGTAAAATATATCTCCTTTTTATTCAAAGTAAAGTTGGCCTATATTGCACTAATTCTTGTACTATACTATGCTAATATCACTATCTTGACTGACTTGTTGTCTAATTTGATAAAAGTGTGGATACAAACAAAAGGAGATAGAAAATCAGGAAATGATTTAATAGTTTTTTTAAGGTCATGAACATAAGTACTGTGCGTTTCTGTCTCCTCCCCTTCCTCGCTGCTCCCTCCCTCCCTCTCCCTTCTTTCCAGGCATGGTGGTATACATCTGTAGTCCTAGCCACTGCGAAAGTGAAGGCAGGCAGGATGCCTGAGCCTAGGAGTTAAGGACTAGCCAGGACAACGTAACAAGTCCCTGTCTCAGAAAACAAAGCAACAAAGTAAAATGTCATTGATCATAACCTGCATTTGTTCAATACTCTGATAACACACATCCCCCTATTTTTTCCAGAGCACATAATGAAGTATGGTGTCTTTCATTCCTACTTCGTAGTGGCATAAATTTGTCCAGGATCATTATAGGCTAAGTTGTAAATAACGGGTTCTGAATCCTCACTGCTGGGTTCTAGTTGCCATTCTGTTTCTTCCCTTGCCTACACCCACACAGTCCCTATCGTCTCTTCTAGCTGCAAGAGTTGGAAGTGTAAAAGTTCTGTTGGAACATGGGCCTTGCCTTTTGGTTCAGCATTATATCCCATTGTCTACTACAGGGCCTGATAAATCCCAGGAATGTAAACAGCTGATTTCTACTGTGTTGAAGTACATGACCTATACACTCCTGTGCCCTCAAGAGTTGATGCTGAAGTAATTATTTGTTGGGAATACTAGGCAGCTGGTGCCAGGAAGATGACAAACTGAACCCACCATGAGCAGCAAAGCCAGCACCTTCAGGGGTGCAGAGGTCTGTGTCACAGCTGACTTCCTCACCACTGGAAATGGAGGTAGAATTAAGAGCTGGAGGGATATCTCCAAGTCTGCTCTTGCTTTTTCTTTTCCCTAAGGACAGCTCTGTAGGATGCTGGAGCTCTGCGAGTTTCCTATAATTTGGTCTGAAAAAGTTCACTGGGTTTTTCCACCTTGTTAGTACTTTCTTCTTAAAGCTTTACTTTTCCAAATTGGTATTTAGTCTCAGTTACAAAATTCATCATTTATTGGGATGACATACTAAACTGATAATGTACCCACTAATAACTTATTATACTTTACACAGCATCTTGCCAAGAAAACCATTTTCTAGACCACGAAGGAAAAGGGGACTCCTTTAGATACCATAGTCATTCCATCATGACCTTTTCAGTGTAGCTCTGGGGCTGTCTATCAAGTAATCCATGAACATAGTGGGCTAAGAGGGAACCAAGGGAACCTGCTTCTTCCTACTCAGAATCCTTTTGTATCCAGGGGTTCCAAAAACACAGCCCAGTGTTCCCCATTCTACAATGGTCAAAGCCAGTGCTGACTATGCAATGTCCTTGAATTATTGGGGTAGAGTTAGAGGACCTCACTTCTAAGTTCCAGATACGCTCCCTCATCTGTGAAAATGAAATTCATCCTACTGTCCTCACATTCTTCTTTGGTTGTGAGCATGTGAACCCACATGCCTTGGCTAGTGAACCAGACCTTCATCTCCTCCACATTCATTCTCATCACCATCTATCTAATCCCTAAGGCTGGCTCATTCTTGGGGAGTTTTTCTCAACCGTGCATCTCCTTCTTGGTCACACATTAAGGCCCCATGAGATCTACAGTAGTTGCCTAGCTAGTCTCCTCCTTTCCTTCCCCCAGTTTCTCTGAAATGATGACTGTGGAGTCAGATTGTTCTGTATGTGCTGGAAGGCCAACGTCCCTGCAAAAGGTCCATGGTCTTTTCGAAAAATAGACAAGAGGATACCACCGGCACCAATGCGCTGGCATATCTCTCCTCCCTAACAGCTTCTTCCCTGCCCTGCTCTCTTCACAATGTTTTTCAAAGAAACTGCACTGTTGATCAGTGGCTAGGGGTTCTAAAAGAAGATTCTGTGCCTGATCACTAGAAAGTGACATCTTGGCCTCAACCAGACAGAGGATCACAGTCAACAGCACCTAGATGAAGCAATCATTGTGTCCCACGCTGGGCAGGGCAGGGCTCCCCTGGCTGTTTCTCAGCAGAGGTACTCAAAGCATTTCTCTGAAGCCTTTTGGGCTTTGTGGGCTTTCAATCTTTGTGATGTTTAGTATCTTCAAGGCCTCCTGCACAATGCCCCCAAAGGAGCTGCTCTATAGCAGGGATAGCTGAGAAGGGAACAGTATCTAGCTTTGGAGATCTCAGTTACCTTTTTTCAAACCTTTTCTAGCCCATGTCCTTACCTGTTAGATAGGAATAGTGAACCTCATAGAACTCCCTTCAGGGATCCTGTTAAAAACTAAACAGCATATGGAGTTGATGTTTGAAAAGGTGAGAAAAAAATAATTTTAGATTCAGAAGAACAAGACTTTAGGTTCAAGTTGTGTTATCTAGGCCCAGTCAGTTAGCTTCTCTGAACCTCAGTATCTTTACCTGGTAAATGTGATTATCTAAGACTTATATAAGGCTGTTGTGAGAGTTAAATGAGAAAATGTCTGAGTCATAAAGCACAATATGTATATGGTGTTATAATGGTATCCTAATGTGTATGGTGTGATTTCTAGAAGGCAGTTGTTGCATCATCTTAGCTCAGGGTTTGCATCACAGCCTGGTCCAGCATCTTACTTTTCAAAGGAGATTGCCAGGTACCTGCTGTCTGAGATTCAGTACACTGAGGCCCTTGACCTTACCTGTTGGGGAAAGTATGCCTCTAGGGCATGTGCAATGTAGGGCTGGAAAGCCCCATAGAAGGGATCCTGCTTGTCTGGAGATAGTCGCTTGCTGTGGGTGGTCTGGACACCAAACACTATTTAAGTATGAATCAGGCTCCAACGATGGTGCAAGGACCACAAGAAGAGGCAGATCCTTCCAGGGAGGGGGCACTTACAATGCCTGGAAACACCTGGCTGGGATCCGCTGTTTTTATAGGAGGGTACCCACAAGTGTATTTCAGGTAGGTGTGTGTGTGTGTGTGTGTGTGTGTGTGTGTGTGTGTGTGTGTGTAGCCGATTCTACTGATCTATCTTTGATCCAGTCAGGTTTTTTCGCCAAGTTAGCCATGCTTCAGTGCAAAAGAGAAAGTGGTGGGCTGGCTGGGCCGCAGCCACATGGCTGCATATCTCTGGGTCTCATCTTATCTTTCTACGTGTTCACTGGACTCTGTGTGGCCCACGGCAGTGTTCTGGGAGAGAGAGCTCACTGTGACACTGGAGAAGTCCCCCTGTTGCTTCTGGGACATTGTGGCACAGAGAAGATGCCCATGGCCACAAGGCAGGATTCATCTTACAGTAGCACCACTGGCAGGATGTACTATGGGAAAGGGTTGCTTCTGCAGCCCCCACACAGAGGCTCTCTGAGTACTCAGAGCCCTTTGACTAAGACTCGCCAGTGCGCACAGTTAAGTAAATGAGCAGAACACTGTAATCTGAAGACTAATCTTAAAAGTTGTGATTTAAGCTTGCAAGGCTCTAGGAAATAGTAGTAGGGAGTGAGGCTTTACCTAGCAACAAATATAAACCAGGGTAGTGAGCACCTTATGAGTGGGGGAGTCTGTGTTCTTTCCTATCTGTCCAGATTTGTCCCTAAGTGGCCTGAGGACCAGCTCGTGCTTTGATCATCATCACATCTCACTGTGCCTGGCAGGTCCTGAGAAGCTATTTAATGCATCCTTCAGGTTACAGGCTCTCTACCTCTTTCTACCTATGTCCCTCTCTATCATTCCCTTTCTAATTTAAGTCCCAAGCCACGGGGCTACAGCCATTTCACACCTTCCCAGCACTATTCTCTCTTCCTGGACTGTCCTCCACCAATGAAAACCCTCCATCTGAACCGTCTCAGTCTCCATGAAACTCAACTCACCCTGAATAAAAATAGCTACCTATAAAGTTAAAAAGCGTGCATTTGCTGGCAGACCTGCAGGGTCATGCGGTCACAATCTGTCACAGTGGCTTACAAAAGCAATGTGGAGAGTGTATGCAGATTTCCAGAGGGAAGAGACTCAGAAGATATGAATGCTGCTAAGTATTATCACCTTTGTACAAATGTGATTACAAATGCTTCACATTATTTCCTCCTCCCCCTC
>NW_008343479.1:448133-483394 GCF_000622305.1 Nannospalax galili | reverse complement strand
GTAGCCCCAGCTGTCCTGGAACTCACTATGTAGACCAGGTTGGCCTCGAACTCACAAAGATCCACCTGCCTCTGCCTCCCGAGTGCTGGGATTAAAGGCGTGAGCCACCTTAATTTATATTCTGTAGCTTTCTAGACATTAGTTATATAATTTATAAGCTTAAATATATATATACAAATATATCGTCATTTTAACAATACCTCCAGTTTTTCATTTCCTTTTGGATTATCACAATCAACTGCAGCAATAAAGAATTTAGGGTTTGAAAATAATTTTAATTTATATAAAAATTTAAATATTGGTAAAAATTGTCATCTGGAATCAACAACAGATGGCGTCTCCACTGACATTCAGGTACATATATGGAAGACACTGATGTGTAGACAGAACTAAAACATTTACCTGCTTCTAACCTGTCAATTCCAGTCATATTGAAAACAACTCAAATGCTCTGAAGCACAGCCCTGATCACCAAGCCTCAGGATATCAACACCCTGAAGGAAGGATCCTCCAGCTCCAGCCTGCTCCTCTCTGAGTGTCCCCGGGCAGGGAACCTCCCTTCTTAAAGCCTCAGTTTGATCTAATGTGCAAGTTAATTGAACTGGGACACCTCTGATGGTCTTCTACATTGGTCATATTTTATTCTGGGAAAATATTTTCAAGCGGGAAGATTCAGAAAGAACTGGGAAGTCAATCTCCTTAGCTACTCACTCTCAGTCTCTGGGCTGTTTTCTTCCTTTGGATTTTAACAGAGCAGAGATTCTTTGGGAGATTCCTGTGTAGAGACTGGGAGATGGCAGGGGTTCTTGGGAAAGCTAGCTCTCAGGCTAGAATGAAAAGAGTTTATGAGTTTGGTAGAGACTGGGAGATGGCAGGGGTTCTTGGGAAAGCTAGCTCTCAGGCTAGCTCTCAGGCTAAAATCCTAGGAAGGTTAGGACATACAACAGGCTGGGTAATGGTATTCTATTGCCAGTAGAGCCTCAGGTTGCCATAGTGAATGTGTTGCTACAGCATACAACAGAGGAGACATGGAAAGCTGTAGGCTAGGCAGCAGGTGAAACCCTGTCATGAGAACTCTGCATCCTGGAAGGCAGAGGCTCCTGGGGCCCTGTGTCTCAGTCTGATGCCACTGCCTCCTGGGGGAGACTTTCCTGAGAACTTTTAAACCTGCTAGTATCAGTCTAAAACTGGAGGATCTATTTTCAAAGAGCCTGTTTTGTCTTCTGTGAATGAAGTGTGGACTAGATGAATTTGGTTCCACTCTAAGTCTGGCCATGAATACAGACCATGAATTCAAATTTTATACTGTCTTCTTATGGTTTGGCTTCTGTGGAACATTTATATAACATCAATTATGATGCAATAACGGACTGAAGAGATGGCTCACTACATAAACTGCCTTCAGTACAATTAGCAGGAGGACCTGAGTTCAGCCCCCTAGCAGTCAAGTAAAAGCTAGCCATGGTGGTGAGTATCTGTAACCTCAGCACTGCTGAGGCAGAGGACAGGCAGGTTCCTGAAGCTCATTGGCCGGCCAGCCTACCTGAACCAATGAGTCCAAAGAGACCCTGTCTCAAAAAATAGGGCAGAGAAGAAATTGAGGAAGACACCCGACATCGACCTCTGGCCTTCATGAAGGTGTTCACACACGTGCACGCATACCTGTACACATATGTCTACACCTACAAGAACATGTACATATACTACACAGGCACAAATACAATAATAATAATAATAAATAATGCAATTAATGTAATATGGATTTTCCCCTCCTGTGTGTTGAGTAGCATATGTCAAGTTCCAAAGCTTCTAGACCTTTATCTGTCTACCTTCTGGGCCCTAGAAGAGCAACACAGGCATTTTATCTTGCTATGGAGCATCAGTTTTAGGTTCTCACCATTTATCTTCCACATATCTTAATCTTTAATAATTTTCTTTCCTTCTTTATTCTTTGTGTGGCATGGAATATATTTTGTGTTTTATATTTTGTGTAAGATAGAGTCCTCAACTTTCCTGTAGCCCTCATGTATAGGGGAACAGGGCAATTCCAACTACATACTGAAAAACAGGTTCAATTTTAAATCTAAATTTGAATTTGTTTTGTATTTTGATACAAGAAGTTGACAGCCACTTTAAAAATTAAATGATTCCTAGTCTCTTTACTCCATATAAAAGCATAGTTTTAAGATATATTTCATTGTTCATAGAAAAGGCGAAGTGTTAGATATTAACTGAATGCCTAGCACCTATGTGGGAACACTTACCTCTAGCCAGGCTCAGCTTTCCACTGGGGGAAACCCCCAGAGTTCCATCCGGGTGGGGCCTCTGCTGGGCTAAGAGAAAAGTAAGTTCATCGAGGTGTTGCTTTGTTAGTGTTTATTTCTCCCACTGTAGGTATGGATCGCTTTCAGGTGGTACACACTTAGCAGATCTCCTGTGCACTAACAGGGTTTTGACAATGGATTATTTACTATACCAACTTCCATTTTGGAAATAATGGCACTAAAGCTACAGACGGCAGTATCATGGCCCATAAAGCTTCCATCTTCATCAACCCTTCCTCAACTTCAACCTCAATAGAAAAGTCATTTTCTTCTCAAGACAAATGGGTCACCCATTTGTTCATGGGAGAGGCTTATTCCTTGAATAGCTAGTCACCTCAGGGAGAAGAGTACTGACTCTGGGGCCAGGCTGCTTGGTTCTGAATACTGGATTCTCCCACCCTAGTTGTGCGAGCATTGGCAAATTGTTCCCCTTTCTTGGTCTTCAGTTTCCTTGTTTATAAACTAGGAACCATAATAATAGCCATCAGCTCATCATGTTGTTTTAAGGATTAAATGGTGCTCCCTCCAAACAGTGTTGGGCACAAAATAAGCACACAGTGCATGGTCAGTCAGATGAGAGAGGCTTGTCAATCATGGAAGAACAGCATGATGTGTTATATGCTGTAACAGATGTACAGGGTAGGGAAGTGATTAATTCTGGTGAATAACAGATGACTCCTAAACAGAGAGATTTCTGTCAAGGAGGAAAACTGTGATATAGATTTATTATCAACCTTACCCCACACGGTTGTAGGTGCTGGCTACTTAATTTATCAGGCTGATGCTCCTGAGTTAGAGGTGCACTTGAGTCAGAAGGACAGGCAACTGGGAACGGGAAAGGGGAATGGAGTAGGACTGGAGAAAGTAAGGGTGGCCTGGACTCCATCAGGATATCCCGGAGCCCATTTCTGTCTCTTCCTGCCTCAGCAGTGGTATTGGTGACTATCAGGACATAGAGCTCTCTGTGCTGCACCAAGAGAACTGGTGGCAATTGGAGGAACTGAGAGCCAGCAGACCAGGGACAACATGTATAAGGTACCACAACACGTGGTGTCTTGCACCTTGCACCAGCCATCTTCTACATATTAAAACATGTTAGCTTCACTTTTCTATTCCTAATATTGTCCAAAACATTTCTTGTGGCCAATACTGATGGGGAACAATACAGTGGAAGGGGGATCTGGGAAATGTAGTTTGTTTGCCCATGTTGCTCCTCTGTAACCCATCATACTTCCAGGGAGGAAGCAATGGAGCTAGGTTTGAAAGAGTAATCATCTGTTCTGAGAGGAAATGGGAGGGCTATTGTAGGCCAGGGAAGGGAACAGGCAAAGCACAAAGAGGCCTAGTGTATTCAGGACACTCCGAGGGGCCACACCACAGGTACTTTTCTATAGGCCACAGAATCAGCCCAGCATAACCATAGGCCACTGTAGTTTGAGGAAGTAAACGTCTCTATTCATTGGTCCTATTTTTTCCATTAACCAAAGACCCAAAGACAGATTTCTTTTCCTTGTAGGCTAATGTCTTCTGTGAGCAACACAATGAGACAGCAACAGTGAAAAGAGCCAGGCCTCCTAGGATTGAGTCCTAGCCTTGCCTCACGCTCTGTTGGTGACCTCAAACAACGTTCCAATCTCTGAACCTCATAACCTTATCCCTAAAAGAGGAAAACTGAACTGAATCAAGAACTAAATCTCCAGAGCCATTTTAAGCTTTAACAGTCTCCAGTTTTCTAGCAGTTATAGAATGACAAACTGGGCACGCAGCTTCCATTCTGGGGAAAATGCAAACAGGAAATGAAGTGCTTTTTGCTACATGGCTTGACTTTTATCCCTAGACCTTGGAAGCACTTATAGGGCAATGCAATCCCCTATGTTTTTGCTTGAGGCCCAAACCTAGTATGGATTGGTTGCTAGAGGCCAGTTAAAGAATAAATCTGTACCTTGGTGACACTAGCCCTGTAGCATCTGAGACTGTCAGTAAATGGATGTGTGAACCTGTGGGACCTAGTCCCATGTGAGTCCATAGGCTTATTGATCCAAGGGTGGACAAATTTGAGAGGAGCTATACGGATGCCCCCTCTGAAGAGATTCTGAACCAGAAGCTGATTCTTCAAGTTCATTCTAATGCTATTCTATATTCCTAGGGGAATTACAGGATTGAACAGAGATGGGACAAGACAAAAGCTGGGATGTGTGTGAAATGTGAATTCCAAAGTGACAGTCATCCAGTCTTTCACCCGATGAACACAGCAAATATTTTTGATTGGAATAACTCTAGATAAGGTTTTTTATCCTTTCTAAATTACTGGGAAAAGTCAGACTTATGGTTCATTTTCTTTGGCCTGTTTCATAGATGATGCAGTCCAGAAAGGCTGAGGTGTTGCTCTCTGTGTCACTCAACAATACGTTAATGCATTTATCTTTGTATGCAAAAGCAACTTTTTTATAATTAAAAATATGTTTTATTTAACTTGATTGCTTATAATTGTGAAAAATATGAGTTTTAGGGTCAGGAAGCTGATTTCAACATTAGGTTTTATTGCTTAACAATTTTGTATGAACTTGGACAATTATTTCTTCTATAAAAGGGTCTTGATAATGCTGATTGTTTATAGATCATTTCTATTTATTTAGTTTTGTTTATAGCTCTTAAATGAGACTATATATGAGTTGTACGGTATATAGTGTTTAATAAATACTTACTCTTTTTCTTGTAGCTCAAAAAGTAAAAAAGAAAAATAAATACCATATTTATGAGTTCTCTGTTAGTTGCTCTGTGAGCAGACAAGTGATTGCAAACACAAAGAAGCTGACACGAAAATCTATGCAAACCATAAAAGCAAACCTATTGGCACTATTATGATTCTGCACACAAATCACTAGAGTTTGTTCCTAGGTGTTTTGGAGGCAGAACTCATTTATCCTCTACTGTTTGCCATCTTGCAGGTGCATCAATTGGCAGTCTGTTCCAGGCTGCACAGTTATGTTCTAGATGAGAAATGGCCCTGAGCCCAGACTGTAGAGCCAGAGGCCATCAGAGCTGAAGTGTTCTTAGAAGCTACCAAATGAAGTCCTTCCACAGATGGGAAACTGAGCCTGAGGTTGGTACTCAGGGGGCTTGTGGTTACCAACAGTGAAAGGACTAGTGCTTATGTTCTGATTCCTTGTCCAACGATAGCACGTGGTCCCAAGCCTTTGCTGACTTGTCCTGTAATCTTGAAAAATTCCCGACTTCTGGGTACCGATCTTTCCATGAAACAAAAGATGGTAAGGAGAGCTTATGATCCATATCTCATGCAGATGCCTGTAGGTTAATTAATCCCAGGCTGAAGTAAGCACTCAGCTCCCCGGAGATGGATACATTCCATTTATTATTATTATTATTATTATTATTATTATTATTATTATTGGTCTTTTTGAGACAGGGTCTCCCTGTAGTCCCAGCTGTCCTGGAACTTGCTATGTAGACCAGGCTGGCCTTGAACCACAGAGATTCGCCTGCCTCTGCCTCCCAAATTCTGGGATTAAAGGCATGCACCACCATACCCAGCCCCTATTTATTATTTATAAAAATCACCTGAGTGTTACAAAGGGAGATGCTTTGTCATTGTGAAATGAAGGGACCCTTCTTCCACACGGTTGCCTGCATCACAGGTTAGCAGTCCCTTAATATGCTAAGCAACCCAAGATCAGTGACTTAAACTATACTCACAGGTAAACTGGGGATTATGGTCCAGAGCAACACTAAGCTTCCTTCTAGTCCTAATACATATTTCACTCTCTTCTTAGTTACTTTGATTTAGGTTTCAGCCATGAGCTAACTGCATTTCCCAATAACAAGGTCTCTTATTATCTTAAAGTCATAAGCAAAGAAAATTTAAAAGCCAAGGAGAATAGAATTAAAACTTGAGCAAGAATACACATTTCTTTTGAAGCATGGTCTATCTGATCTAGAACCATGACCAAGTAAAGACCCTCTAGGCTGACTGCTTTGACTGTTTGCCAGTCTGTTTTGGGAGCACTCACTCATCTCTCATCTTTCTTGGGGCAAGCATCTTCCCAGGGACTCAATCTGTGAGTAGTTATTGATTAGCAGTGATGAAAAGCCAGGAGAAGCAGATCCATGCTAAAATTGAGTGCCAGTTTTTAAGGTCTTTAACTCATTTCACCCTATGTCTGACATCCCAAAGAGCCCTGGCCAGGGAGTAGAGACCCTGCTGGCTAGGTGTGTGAGCCTCAGCTTTCTTGTTCTACCCTGACCTTTGGTTTCCTCCTCAGTGTGAGAAAGTAGTAAGGCTAGTTGCTCTTTATGGTTAATTTAAGAGCTAACATCCTACCACTTACTCCTCTGGGATTTCAGAGCAGAGCCTCCAAATCAAGTATCTTGGACCAAGTGTGTCTTCCAGCTAAGGGATCCCCATTCAACATCTCCCTAGGGCTCTGGCAAACTGGGAATAGGTTTACTCCATTTGCAACTGAAATCTTTTCCACTAAAATACACATTTGTGTTCCAAATTGTTTTTCAAAGCTTGCAATGAATAAAGCCACAGACAACCCTCAAGGACTGCAATTAACTATGCAAAGGAAGAAGGGAATTGGAAGAGGAAGACCACCAGTAAAGCAACCGCAGCTCTGTTGTCTTCACACTGCTGAGATGACAATGCCTTAGTGCTCAGCTCTCTCTAGTTTCGGTTTAATAAATTCCCTCAAGGAATCTTTTATCTGTGAAGACAGGTACCAGCTGACACATTCTTTGAGATTTCTTTAAAATATAAGCCTAATGAGTTCATTGTCATTTTAGCATTAAATGGGAATTAAAACTGCAGATGAAAGAGTTAAAATTTCACCAGGGTAAGCAGTGTAATGGGCAAGCCAGACTGAACATTTGAAGAGCAAACACATAGAGATGAGCAAAGTTCTTCAGGTTCAAAGGCTTGTTTGAGAAAATAATCCGAAAAGTTCCGATGCTTTTGCTAGAGATTATCCGATGTATGTAGGCTGGGGAGGGAGGATCACAGGTGTATTGGGAACCAACTGAATGTAAGCCCTGCTCTTGCTTCCTTATCTCTACCTCTGCTTTCAGGCTGGCCCAGGTGTTGAAGGGAACTCTGTCCCACACACTTCAGATCTCTCAGAGGCAGTTGCAAGGTTCTGGCTGCTGAGAAGTAGCCTGGATGGCCAGAAGCTGTTAAACACAGGGCTCAGCAGTTAAAAGCACATACTGTTCTTGAAGAAGACCTGAGATAGGTTCCCAGTATCCAAGAACAGGTGGCTTACAACCACCTGTAACTCCAGCTCCTGGGGAATCCAACCCTTCTGGCCTCACAGTAATACACACAGACACATAATTAAAAATCTTGGGGCTGGAGAAATGTCTCAGCGGTTAAGAGCACTGACTGCTTTTGCAGAGGACCTGGGTTCGATTCCCAGAACCCACATGGCAGCTACGAACCGTCCTTAACTCCAGTTTCAGGGGAATCCTAAACCCTCTTCTGACCTCTGAGGCATTACACGACATGGGTGGTGCACTCACATGCAGGCAATACACGCATACACATAAAATAAAAAAATAACAAATTTAAAAAATATATATTTAAAAAAATAAGATGAACCTTTGAAAAAAAAAGAGCATGTAAATCCCCTGGGCAGGCATATATAAAAGAACAGAGAAGACCAAGGTCAAAGCCAGGCAGAGAGCAAGGTAGGAAAATAAGGAGAGGCTAAGGAAAAGGGAGGTCAAGTGACAGGACACCAATCCTGTGACCCCCAAATAAAGGTTCAGGACAGTGCAGAAAGACCTGGGTTTGGAATTAGGCCACTGGGGTCCGGATCACTTCAGTAAGTGTGGCCTTAGCAACCGCACCTATATTCTAGGCTAGTGTCCAAATTGCTACTCAGCTAAGATAACCTTGGACTCCTGATCCTCCTGCCCTGACCTCCCGTGTGCTGGGATGACAGGTTTGCGCCAGCACACCACACTCTTCCTCATGTATAAAATGGGCATTTTGTGTGTGGGGGGGGTGTGCATGTAGGAGGATGCCAGACATCCAACTCATGTGTTGTTCCTTAGGAGCTGTCTGTCTCATTTCTTTCTTGAGGCAAGGTCTCTCACTGGGACCTGGCACTTTCCAATTAGGCTGGGCTGACTGGCCAGCTAGCTCTAGGGATCCACCTCTCTCCACCTGCTCAGCTCTGGGAATACAAGATCATACCACCACCTGGCTTTCAAAAATTGTTTTATATGGGGCCTGGGGAACAAATCCAGGTCTTTGTGCTTGTCTGTCAAGCATCGATTGAGCCATCTCCCCAGCCCTGTAAAATGGGCATTTTGATCAACAGTCCCTGCTTCATGTGGTTGTGAAGACTAAATTAAATAATGTTTATGGAAAGTTCACGTTCTGTGCTTGGCATGAAATAAACACTGAATAAACATTTACTGTGTTTTAAATGTTTGATTTAAGTAAGATTTAATGCAAACCCTGGTTCCTTCTGTGTTCCCCAAACTGGTTTACCCTGTCTCCTACTCACAAACCCTAATTGTCATCAAGAGCAGCAAAGAGTACCATATCTCTGGAAAGCAATATAAATTGGCTTTCATAGTTTTTTCACACTGAACAGAGTGATTTCAAAATGCTGGAAAAAGCCAGAGCCAAAATAAATTCCCCCAGCTTTCTCTCTCCCTCTCTCTCTCTCTCTCTCTCTCACACACACACACACACACACACACACACACACACACACACGAAAACCCAACCATAAAAACCAACTTTTTAACCTTGGAAACCAAACAAGAGAAGAAAAGAGAGAGAGAGAGGAGCAGAGGCCCTGCCTCCGCCCCTTGCTTCACATGGTCTGTGTCAGCTCACTTCACAAACACAAGGTGCACTGTCAAAAGTGCCTTGGGCAAAGTTTGTACTTTGCTTGAATTCTCACTTTTGTTTACCGAGGTAATAAACCGGTCCTCCAATGCTCCAGGTGTAAAGCTATTATGAAAAGGCATATTTGTCTTCCACCCCACCTCAGATGCACCGTTCTTGGGACACCCTGCACTGGAAGAGCGGCCAGAATTTCTTTACGAGAGAGGCACCCAGGTTTGGAGAGGAATGGCTCCAGGTTTGGGGAGGCCGAACCCCTGCACAGGCCTGGGCGCCTCCCCTTTCTCTCCCTCTCCATTGATGGGCTGTCAGACACCTGCCCTCCTTGCCTCTTTGCCCTGACAAATAACCCAGGCTGCCGGTCACCCCCCAGGGGGGTCTGCAGTCTGTTTAGACAAGCAGCATTCCCCCTCAGCTTTCCATCCCAACTTTTCCAACTAACTTATCACCGGCACTTGGGGCTCTTGGTTCGGTTAGATTACTGTGAGTGTGGCAGCCGTGGAAACTTCGGCTCTAGGGCAGTGCTGAAAATCTCGGCTCTAAGGCAGTGCTGAAAATCTCCAGCAGCTTTTCTTCCCCTCCTTCACACAGGCCCATCACACCCTGATGGGTTATCAGAGGCCTAGGTGAAGTGGGAGGAAACTTTCACCCAAATCTCTGACTGAGCTAAATGGCCTGGAACCCACTCGAAATCGTTGACTGAAATCTTGGCACTGAAAGGAGGAAAGAATGTATGGAAAAGGGCAGGCTTAGAACTCCAGGGCCATTAGCCTGGGCAAGTGGGAGAGTTGTGGAGGGTCACTGGGACGTTGTGAAGTGCAGGCAGTTCTGGCAGACCACCCAGAAACAAGCCGCTGAACATCCCGGCTGAACACCTCAGTTTGCACATAGGCAATTTTCTCCAGTCTGGCTACAGGCTGCCCCGCACCCCACCCCCCTTTATTGATCTTGTGGGAGGTGATTCCAATTCATTTACAGCTTGGGTTCTCATATTTCTTGAGCCCTTACTAGGTGAAGGAGCTTAGCAGAAATGGGGGTGGGGTGGGTGTAGCCCATCATAGACAATCAATAAATATTTTTGAACAGTGAATTAATTTCAGTATTGTTACTTAAAAAAATGTATGCTCTTGCAAGATACTTAACCCCTAGGTGAGCTCAAATTCAATACTTTGAAAATGGGAAGCCCAATAGGAATTACAGAACTGTTAAAAAAAAAAAAAAAAAAAGGACGAAGTGAAGAGCCCTTCGTAAACGCTAGCTGACGCTGGTACTTACAGCAATGTAGAACACGTGATTAAGAACAGGGTGGTCTCACACATTTACACAATGGTTTCTAGTCATCATTTCCCTGATACTGCCTAGGAACTCAGTGCCGCACACTAACAGTGTACTGAGGTTCAGGCACAGTAGAAGTGTGCAGTGTATAGCAATGAACAGAATACTTCCCTGTCCTCAGGTGCCTAGTGGAAGAGGAGTGAGGGTAGGAAAATGGCACTGAATGCCTCATTAAGGTCTAATATCCAATTTGCAGTCACTACTCTATGAGGGTCAGCTACATACCAGGGATAGTTCTTGGCTTTGGGAGAGTTTTAGTTAGGCAGGCTAGTGGGATGAGTCAACTCGGAACTTACTTCTAGTTTATAGAACTGTCCTGGACAGGCATGTCAGTTGCTGGGGCAACTCATCGGCTCTTAGTCATTCAGGAGCCCAACTCTCTTTCATCTTGTGCCTCTACCATTCCCTAGGGCCTTGTCATTACCTGGCAGAAGGGGAAATGCATAGAAATGGGCATGAGAGGTTTTCATTGCCAGGTTGGAAGCTGTATTACACACCTCCTCTAGAGTTCCATGGCCAGAACTTGCTCATACCTACTACAAAGGATCTGAAATGAGATCTGCTTTGTTCCTAGGAAGTCACAGATTTTGGTAATATCTAGCTAATGCTGATTACAAGGATATAAGCAAGAAACAAGACAACATCCCTCAAAGAGCTCACAGTCTAGAGAGAGTCATGCTAAATAAGGGGACACCTAACAGCCAAGATCATCTCACATATGAAGATAATAAGATAGGGGACTATGGTGCTGGAGGTGAGCAGCATCCTGTTTCAGATGGAGAAAGGAGTGATCTGACCAAACAGCAGACAGCTGAAACCCAGATGAGAACAAGTTAGCAGAGGCTCCAAAAGGTGCAGAGCTCTGACAGAGGATGCATCAGCACAGAGAAGCGAGCAGAGACCAGCACAGGATGCTGTGAGTGATGACCATACAGTGGAGTCTTTGAAGCCAGGGTAAACAATCTGAATTTCAAACACAAATTATGCATGCATGCCCATTTTCATCTGCATAATGTATCTGTTAACCTACCCATTGCCCTTTCCCAGGTCTGCTGGGCACTGCAGGTCCAGGATCCCACACCAGCAAGCTTCTAGCTGTACAGCCAACAGGAAGTGATGGCAGGATATAGGAAGACAAGCAGAATGGAGAAGTCAGACCAGCTCTGCTTTCTGCCACAACTGAAAGGTTTCTTAAGTTGGGCTCTATCCATGGTCCAACTTCCCTTCAATTGGGCCCACCATGGTTCAACTTCCTCTCAGTGATCCTGGCCTTCAATAATATGACCTCTTCTCTTTGTCCCACTGACCCAGCCAAGTGGCAGTGGCGTAGCAGCCTCTGCTCTTGCTAATGCCTATGCTGGCTTTCCAAACTTTCTATCACCTGTGTAGCTAAATTTGTATTCGGTTCCCTCTACTTAGATATGTAAAGTGACTTCAGTTCCCTATCTAGACCCTAATGACAGATACAAAGCACAGAGCCTGTGCCTGCAGCATGGCATGTGGTAGAGCCACTGAACTGGTTTTCTATTGCTGCTGTAACCACACAAATCTATGACCATGTAGCTCTGGACATTAGAAGGCTGAAATAGGTCTCACAGGGCTAAAATCTAGGAAGTGGTAGGGTAGTATCTGTTTTCCAGCCTGTAAGTGCTGCCCACAGTCCTTGGATCATGACTTACAGCCTCATCTTTAATGGAGGTGAAATCTTTGTCAATATACTATCAATCCATTTCTGACCCTCTTTCTGCTCCCTGTTCATAGATGCTTGAAATTACATTGGTGCTACACAGATAACCCACACATTTCCCTATTTAAAATCAACTACCATAAGTGTAATTCCATCTGCAACTTTGATTATCCCTTGCTGTGTAAAATAATATGTTCATAGGTCCTAAGGATTAGGACAGAAACATCTGTGGGGAAATGTAATTTTGTCTACAGGATCATGATTAAGTAAGCTGGAGGGTAGAGTGTTTGTGTGTGTGAAGGTTTGTTAAAGGAATCCACAGCATGGTACCTTATGTGGTATATATGAGAGCCCATGCCTGTGAGCTGATATGCACACAGAGGCAACAGTACTTTAGTCTTTTGGCTCAGAGGTTTTCTTTTGGGATGCTTGAAGCATGACTTGCCGTGGCAAAGTCCTCAGCGCATGCTCATGCTTGCCATGTCTGGGATGCTGTGCTGGGACACAGCTCCTGTTCGTCTCTCACTCAGGATGGCACGTAGGTTTCTTGTTTTCCCAGAAAAAAAGGTTCATTGTGGAGCAGGGAGTGGGTGAAGGCAAACTGTTGGCTGCAGCACGTGAGGCCCATGAGCTGCATTTCAGAGACAACTGGAGTTGATGCAGACATTCCTTCCAAATGTAATCAAACGCCTCCTGTTGCCAGACGACGTGTTATTCAGTGGGGTTCTGGTGAGGGTTGTGAATCTGAGATGCCTTCTGTAACTGTATCAGATGTGTACTGGGAGAAGAGGGAGAGCAGAGAGGGAACTCACTTCACTGGCAAGTAAACTTCAAACTGTTGTGATATCCTGATAAACTCTTAGTAGACTGCTGGGGAAGAGACTCACAGGGAGTTGGTGGGTGGTGACAATCAGGTGGGAAGACAGGCCATGGGCAGTACCCATGGCACAGACTCTCAGGGAATATCCTGTGTCCTGCTCACCCACTTCTGTGTGCTAGGGTTAAGTTTGAAGAGGCTAAGAGGATAGAGTTTGGGTAAGTATAAGAACGCTATCATTCCCTTACCCTTCCCATGTGCCCTAAGGAAGAACAAGATGAGGAATTCTTTGCCAGGTCTCTTTAGAGAATAGGGCATCTGCCTTTAGGGGCCTGGACTGGGGATTGAATATCTTAGTAAGTATGACTCAGAGACCTCAGATCCGACCTCTGCTTTGAAGTTTTCTTTTTCTTTCTTTTTTTTTCCATCTTTTTGAGACAGGGTCTCCCTGTAGCCTCAGCTGGCCTGCTCACTATGTAGACCAAGCTGGTGAACTCACAGAGATCCACCCATCTCTGCCTCCAGAGTGGGATTAAAGGCACGTACCACCAAGCCCAGCTTGTTTTGAAGCTTTCTAAATCACCACAGGGTCCTGGGGACTTCTCAAAAGATTCTTTGGGACACCTGTCAAGGGAGTATGTTTTGACTGGGTATCTCTAACTACTACTGTCAACTGGTAACATACTTTAGAAAGAGCTACGTGATACAATTTTGGTTATGTAAATCACTTGTACACAGCATATTAACATCTTATCAGCACAGACATATTGCATTAAGAATACATCTCCTTTTTGTAGGCAATTTTGATTCCCAAGAATCAAGGTTCTAGATATATTTGAGACTTGGGGAAAGCTAGGGTTGGGAGGAAGATTGACTTTTCACTGCCTGTCCTTCATCACCCACTGTACTTTGTACCTGATGCACATGGCATCTCTCAAAAGAAAATTAATACTTTATTATATAGAATCAGAATAATTTCAGCTTCATAAATCAGCCAAAGCAAGAAAATGAGTGTAATTCAGATTTGGGAGCTGGAGAGATGGCTCAGTGGTTAACAGTACTGACTGTTCTTGCAGAGGACCTGGGTTCCTTTCCCAGTACCCACATGGCAGTTAACAACCATCTGTAACTGCAGTTTCAGGTAATCCAATGCCCTCTTTTGATCTCCATGCGCATACAATGGAGAGTGCATGTGGTACACTTACATACATGTATGCAAACACTAATACACATAAAATTTTTAAAATATTTTATTTATTTTTATTTTATGTATATGAGCGTATTGCCTGCATGTAAGTGAGTACACTCGTGTCGTGCAATGCAACTGAGGTCAGAAGAGGGCTTCAAAGTCCCCTGGAACTGGAGTTAAGGATGGTTCGCAGCTGCCATGTGGGTGCTGGGAATCGAACCTGGGTCTTCTGCAAGAGCAGTCAGTGCTCTAAACCACTGAGCCATCTCTCCAGCCCCCATTAAAAACTTTTTAAAAAAAGAAATTTAGATTGGACTCAACTCTTTGTAATGAAATGGTCTCTCTTAGTCATAACTTTTGGATATTTTCTACAGCACTTTGAACAAATAATAATAATAGAGTCTTCTCAATGATTTTAAAAGTTCTATCTTGAATGATCAGGAGAGGCCATGCTTCACTATGATGCAGCTGTGCTGACCTCTGGGTCAGACTCAAACATGTGAGGTGGTCTCCACGCAGATGTTTTCTGCATTTTCCAATTTCTGTCCAACTTTCCAGTGTGTAGGCTACATTTCTAGGTCTGATTCATGGCTGTCTTCTTCACTCTGTCATTGTGAAAGACTGTGAGCATGTCTCCCTGGTGACGGCTGGGTTTCGGTTTAGATAACTTCCCCATGTCAACATCATCTCTGCCGCCATACGTCACCTTCACCCCATCAGCGATGTCTTCTCTGTCTAGCATCATCTACATTTCTTAAGCACTTGTAACCTTTGCCCCCTTCAACCTTTAGTTAAGCTACATGCTGAGGCAAGAGATAATTCTACCTAATCTATTTATTCCCCTTATGCTCAGAGTCAGACAGGAGACAGCATGTATAGAATTAGCTTTAGTTGAAGTCTGGAGTGGTAATGGCCTTCAAAGGAGCCATGACATGGCTGTCAGGTAGAGAAACAGAGCAAGTTGAACTATGAACCATACTGGCTTCCCTTTATGGCCTTTACCACACTCTACTGTGTGTTGTATCTTTATGTTGGGGGTTTTCTGGCCCAAGTGAGTACCACAATGCAAGAGATGCAAATGAAATGCTGTGGAGCTTAAAGGAGGCTGAGATTAATGCCATTCAGAATTCACTGAGGAGGATACATTTGCATGGATTCTGAGAGACAGATGGCATTTAGATAGTAAAAAGACAAGAAAGAGGGACTTAAGAGGACGAGTCACATAAAGGGATGTGGGTGTGCTATGTGGGGCTGCACTTGTCTGAACTTCAGACTACATGTGCAATGTGGAGGTGGATTACACCACTAGCCTCAGAGGTTACTGTGAGGCCAAGTGACACAGTGAAGAGTATAGCTACATTTCCACGTACAGCCACCCACAGGCACAGGGCTAGTGAGGGTAGAGCCAAGATACACAGTCAGGGCTTGGGGATGAGCATCCTCTACAAGGATGAAACGTGCTCATAAACCAAAGCATTTACAACTGTGAGTTATATTATTCCTCCTGAACTTGACTTGGAACCCTAGAGTGTTCTGATGGAAAATTCTAATTTGACTGGATGTCATAGCAGAAGCCTGTCCCGGCACTTGGGAGGTGGAAGCAGGGGGGTTATGAGTTTGAGGCCAGCTTAGCTACAGGGTGAGATCTTATCTCAAAAATCAAATGATACAATGAAAAAGAAAGAGAAAGGAGAAGGAATGAAACGAGGGAGGGAAGGGAGGGAGGGAAGAGAGAGAGGGAAGGAGGAAGGAAAGAAGGAAGGAAGGAAGGAAGGAAGGAAGGAAGGGAGGGAGGGAGGAAGGAAGGAGGAAGGACCCAAACCCTGAGGAAGAGAATTAAAATGATGACTGGCCAGGAGTTGCCCTGTCTGCTCAGAGGTAGAGGACACAGCTGAGACCCCAGAGCCTATGGCTTAGCCACGCTTCTCCCCACTCTGAGTGAAGTCCCAGAATGCAGCCTCAGCAAAACCTGCTGCTTAGATTAGCCCATCTGATTTATCAAGGGAGGAAGGGCTGCTGGCAAGGCAAGCTCATCTTTTCTATAGCTACCTTCTTGATATTTTAATTTTCTGCATGCTAAATTCTGGTCCCCTTTCGAAAGGGAAGGGAGGGAGGGAAGGAGGGAGGGAGGGAGGAAGGAAAGGAGGAAAGGAAAATTCTAGGTTGATTACTTAGCTAACTGAACAGCATCCTGGGTAGTCTCTAGCCTGCTAGCCTGATGCCTTATCTATGTGGTGTCACTCAGGTGTGAATATTCTAGACCTGAAGGGTGTGTTTCAAAGCAGAAGCCGCAGTCAGTGCCTGAGGCATTGGGAGGGCCATCCAGCTCTTCAGATGCTTCTCTTAGTTCTGAGGGTCTTAGTGACTGAAGATACAGCTGCTTAAACACCCTGTAGGTTGATCGGCTTGCTGAAGAGAGAGGCATCATAGGCCCAAGTTAATTCTAGGACATGGACAGTCAAGCAGAAAGTCTCTTGACTTTGCTCAACCCCATGGTACCTTCTTTGAGAAATGTAAGCTAACTCCTCCCCCAGAAGAATCAAACCTACAGCTGTACCTGGCTTGTTTTCATTACTGCTGTGAAGGGGCCTGTGATACCACCATTACCACTTTTGACAAGAACAAACAAACAAACAAACAAACAAACAAAAAATGTCCAAGAATGAAAGTTCTGTTTCTTTGCTTTCTCAGAAAAGAAAAAAAAATCTTCAGCGTGCTCACACATTTGTCCCATACTTTTTAGTCTTAGTGTCTTTTACATGTATAACTTTCAGTCATTTATTTATTTATTTATTCATTTATTTATTTATTTATTTATTTATTTATTTATTTATTATTTTTTGGTCTTTTTAAGACAGGGTCTCCCTGTAGCCCCAATTGACCTGGAACTCACTATGTAGACCAGGTTGGTCTTGAACTCACAGAGATCCGCCTGCCTCTGCCTCCCAGGTGCTGGGACTACAGGCGTGTGCCACCACGCCAGGATAACTTTCAGTCTTTCTAATAACCATGTGACAAGTATATGAACATGAGGGAGAAGAGGAAGAAGAAAGTTCATGAATGAGACGTATCTTTTGGGTTCAGTTTGGATCCTGAGGCTCATGGAGGTTAGGCAGGATGACGAAATCACACAGCTAGTCAATGATAGTGCACAGATGCAGAGGCAAATTTTGAGCCTGGAGACCTCAAGTATTCCACCCTTCCTGGGAACACTCCATCCTTAGGTCACAGGAGTTGAAGGAGTCTCTGTGTCTGTTTTCCATGGCCCCCCACGTCCTCTCTGAGCTTCATCAGCCTAAAGAATCATCTATTTCAGTTGGCAAGGCAACCCCAAACTGCAGTTTTCAACTACAGGTGATTTCTAACTCAGTGAACATTTGGCAATATCTGGAGAAACACTGAGGTGTTACATTTGGGGAGAAGAAAGTAGCTGTTGCTGGTGGGCATATGTCAGAGGTGTTGCAGAACACCCTACACTGCACAGAACAGTCCCCACAACAAAGAATTGTTGAGCCTCAATCAATTGTCAACGGTGCCTAGGGTGGGAAACCCTGGGTAGGAACTAAGAATAAACCTCCGTGCCCATACCCCCATACAAACAGAAAGCTTCCTGGAGTGTCTCCTTTCTTAAACCAACTACTAGTGTTCTGCAAACATCTATTTTACCTTCTACCATAATAAGGATCTGCCAGATTTGTCCAAGATGGCAAGAGAAACCAAGGCCCAGAGGAAAGAGGCGACTGCTCAGGGTCACCCAGATAAACTAATAGAGAAGGAACACTCATCTTCCGACCCCAAGCAGAACACACTTTCTGCCTCATTGTGTTCCACTCTCCCCTCCACAATGTGCTTGGAGCCCATTTCTGACTCACTGATCCAACAAAATGTGATCTGGAAATACTCATCGGCACAGACTTGCTTACTTTTGTCTATTCTGGTACGAAATGAGGAGAGGTGGAGCCTCACCAGCAGCAGCTCCCTGGCCCTTAGGTCCTCAGAGCTGGGCAGAACACTTCATTCTCTTTTAAAGAAAGGTAAGGTGAAGCTTTGCAGCCAGCATATTACCGACAATAGGTTTCTTTTTGATCTTTCATAATTTATTCTGTTGTTGTTGTATTGTTTTGTTTTGTTTTCCTTCTCAGCCAGTGAAACTGGGTTGGTCAATAGAACTTTCTAAGGACTGCAGTTTCACTTTCAGGCTCTAAGTTTGGGTTTGAGCCTTAATAAGGCAATAAAGGTGTTCCGCATTCCAGGCCAAAACTTCTTGAAATCCCACTCAGGTAGGATTTACTGAGTGGATTCATTCCTACAAAATATTTAACTAATCTATGCTCTTTGGGCATGGCAGTAGAGATAGAGCCAGGAATTAGAACGAGATGTTTCCCTCCCTTGACTGCTTATACTCTGGCTGGGGAACACAGAGCAAGTAGCTCTTTTCTCTTCAGAAGCATCCTTTTTATGGGTGGGAGTGGGGGAGGAGTGGGGGGGGGTGTTGGGGGTGAGGGGTTGGGGGACACTTGGCTCTAGTTGTACTTTTTTCCTACCCTCATCTCTTCTTTCTCACATTCCTGCTTAGGACAAGACTAGCTGCCACTTCCTTCAAATGCCTAAGAAATCTCTCTAGGTCATGAGGAAATGTTTGTTAAGTAAATCTCCAGTCTCTTCTCCAAAGGACTACAAAAACCATTCCGCCTGTACTGTGGCCTCTTGTGGGGAGTGGTGTAGCCTGACTGTTACAGGTACTCTTGATGAAACCTTAATGGTGTTTCTTGCTGATGCCTTGGTTCACTGAGTCTTCTCTGAGTCCAGTTTTATCATCTGTTGTGAGCATGAAACATCCTAAGGGTGTGTGGTACAGTATGTGCAAGCCTCTGGATTTCATACCCAGCAATCAAAAATAATTTTTTTTTGCAATGCCATAGAATTTGTGTGGTAATTGACATATGACAACTGCTCTATGCAAAGTTAACTCCAGGGTCAGGCACTAAGTTCTCTGACCTTCAGAAGACCCCCAAATCCAAGTGATGTGGGTGCTCCTCCCTAGAAGTGTATACTACAGCAAATAAACAGAAAATAACTGGCATCTTATCTCTCCTTGGGTAAAGGAGGCCTCAACATACATTAGGACATTTACCATAAGGAATATGGGGGAGCAGATAAAAGTGATTTCTGAATGAGTGTTTGCAACTCTCTACAAAGGTTCTTTAAAAGGATAGAATTTAAACCAGACCTTGAAGAGAAGCTATGACCCTCCAGGCAAACCTTAGGAACTATATTGTTCCTTCTAGAAGAGATGATGGCTTAGCTTCAAAGGCAGTGAAAGCAAAACACAGGGTGAGGCCATACCATTGTGTGGCTGAAGAGTGCAATTTCAGATGCAAAGTTGGGATGAGAGGAAGAGGGTGGGATCAAATGTGGGTTTATCAAGCAGAATTAATTGGGAAGATAATATCAACATCTAAAAGGCTTTAAATACTTAATTCATAGGTCTGGGTTCTTTCCCGAGGACAGGGAAGGGACAGGGAGGGAGCCACTCAAGGATGTGGAAGGACGACTTGAGTTTATCAGATCCCTGTCAGGAGTTGTTAAATCGGTCAAGGAGAGAAACTGTTGAAGAATGAACTGTAATAAAATGTGAGGAATGAGATATTAGAAGCAAAGAAGAGAATCATTAAGGTAGAAACCTGTGAGGGGAATGGATGAATCCCAACATTGTAGCATCCCTTTACCATTCCAGTCCAATCCCTGCGTGCTAATCTAGTAATGTGTCTGTTTTCTCCTGGGACTGTGAACTCCTTAAAGTCCCAGGAACAGTCTTGCATTCAGCAAACCTTCAGAACCCATTGATTGAAATGAAAAGCTGTAGAAAACCGTGGGACTAGCATGTAATATGTTTTTGGAAGGAAGAGAGTAAAGGCTGGAGGCCTGTTAGGAGTTTTTTTTTTTACAACTCGCATATGAGAACTGGTGAGGCCAGAAGAAGAGCAGTGGGAAGAGCATGGAAGGGTTAGGATGGACCAGAGACAAACAGAGGAAGAGCAGACCCTGGGGACTTGTGCAAGGTCTGGCCAGAGAGAGAGGCAGGATGGGGGTCAGAATCTACCAAAGATGTTGAGTCCTTGTGCTTGGAAACACAAAGATGCCATTGATTCATCCATTCAGAGCAAGAGATCTCAAATCTATGAGCATCATCCAGATAAGAATCTAGCAAATGTCTGTGGAAAAGATGGATGGATGGGGGATAGATAGGTGTCTGAGTCGTTGACATTAAGTAGGAAATACCAACTCAGTCTTATTGGGGTTGAGGGGAGCCTACATTTCCTCAGCTCTCTCATTCCACATATGAGTGAAGTGAGCTAAGAGGGGAACTCACAGCTTTTGATCCCATAGCTACTAGGTGATAAATTTAAGGCATGAAACTAAATCTCTGGATTCCTAGGTTAGTGTTCTTTCCAGTATGTGATATGGTTATTTTGTTCAATTCTTAAAAAGAACTTCAGAGGAAATGGTATGCATGAATATCATATACCACTTGTAATTTATTTTTTTAACTAAAAGCTACATTGGGAATTTCATTTCCGTTTCGCTGATTAAAATAGGAATTCTGAAAGTCATGCATATTGATTGAGGAGTCCTTGGCTTTGGGGCCAAATTATTCCAATAGCTGTTACCTTGTGCAATTCCACTTCTCTCTGCACACCCTGATCCAAGAGGCCTGCCCTGGTGGATTTTACTGCAGGTGCTAGCACTGTCCCAGCCTAGGACAGTTCTGAGCACAGTTCATCATTTGCAAAGGTGGAACTGAATTTTAAATAAATAATCACAAGGTAATTTAATCAATCTTTTTCTAGAAGACATGGCTTTAAATTTCCTTAAATTATACCAAAAACCAGTTCTGTAACTTGTCCCCATTTTGTGTACATTGAGTGTCTGATGTGTGTCCCTCACACTGGCTGTTGTGATGGACAATGGAAAAGATTGTCTCTCCTTTAAGGAAATTAAATCCTAACCGAAAAGGGAAGACTCTTGAAAAAAGTAACAAAATCACTTATGAGTAATTCCTGTTTCTTTTCTGGGAGAAACTTCGGGCATTAAACAACTGAGTGAACTCAGTCTCAGCAATTTATGATTCGCTTTCCCAGTGGGCCTGTGAGGATTCTCAGAAGCTCAGCCTATTTATGGTTATCAGTCTCTGGGGTGGGGGCAGAAAGCATACATTTTCACTTTCTTGTCCACAGGGATAGTAGTGTGGTGGACAGTGAATCAACCTTTCAATTTGAAGTTTCAAAACACAGAGGCCTTACCTCCTGGCCCAGGAAGACCTGTCCACAGCCTCCTCCCAACTACTTTCCAATTCATCTTCTGCACTAAGCCAGCCGTGAAAGGTTTGAATGGGTCTCAGTTTGGGAAATGTGCTTTAATAACAGCCATAAGGAGCACTTGCTTTGTGCCAGGCACTGTTCTTGCTGTTTATGTACATTGCCTTAGTGTATAGAACTGAGATCTTGGTCCCAGCATTCAATACCTGTCACATGCTCAGACAGTCCCACGATTGGGGGTGAATGCAAGAGGCCCTCATACAATTGTCACTTGGAGTATAAACCAATACAATCGCCTTAAAAGAAATGATGCAATTTCTAGTAAGATTTTAAATGCATATTTTCTTTAACAATGTAACCTCTAGGAACCCATGCTATAGAGACAGCAGCAAAAAATATGTAAATATTCATGCTCAAGGATGCTTGTGACTGTGTCACTTGTATAAGCAAACAAATCAAATCATTATAAATGTCTGTCAACCAAGAAAGAGATGACAATGTATCTAGTCTATTAAATACTAGGCTTCAAAATGACATAGGGAATCAGAATTGTTTTCATAACATATTTTTAATTAAAAAAATTGTTGTGATTGGAGAGCTGGCTCAGCAGTTACAAGCATGTGCTATTCTTGAAGAGGACCTGAGTTCAATTCCCAGGACTCACATCAGCTCACAACTGCCTGTAACTCCAGTTCCAGGGGACCATCACCCTTTTCTGGCCTCCTCAGGCATTGGAATACACATAGTGCACATACATGCACTCAAGGCACACATACACATAAAATAAATAAATTTTCTTTTAAAGAAAAAGAACGTTGGTGGTGGTGTTTTGAGAAATGCTGTCATTGTGTAGTCCAAGGCTGGCTTCAAACTCACAGTCTTCCTGTTTCATCCTCCTTAAGAAAAATATCTTGATTGACAAACACTAACAGACTGGAAGACAAAGCTTGCACTTGCTTTATCTAATTAAAAAAATATTTTATTTATTACTTTTATTTTATGTGTATGAGGACATTGCCTGCATGAATGTAAGTGCATGCACGTTGCGTAATGCCCACGGAGGTCAGAAGAGGGTGTTGGATCTTCTGGAACTGGAGTTACATGGATGATTGTTAGCTGCCAGGTGGGTGCTGGGATTCCAGTGCAGGTTTTCTGCAAGAACAGTCAGTGTTCTTAACTGCTGAGCCTCCTCTCCAGCCCCTCTAATTTTTTTAAAAGTACTAGTTAAGGGAAATCTTTACTGTTTAGTACTTTTAGAACTTTTCAAAGACAAGCTAACACCTGCCTTTTGAGGAAGATGGTGTCCACTAGACAGGAGGCTCGTTTTCTCTTATACCTATGGAGATGAGCCTGAAGGACAGGGCTGGGTAGACCCGCCAGAGAGATGGTGCTGTGGCTGGGGGCTGTCTGGGAGGGAAGCAAGGGGAGATGGCTGAGAAGGCATGCAGCTGAAGGACAGCCTCAGTGCAAACATTCTTCTCAGGGTTCTCTTGGAGGAGGGCAACGCTCAGCATGAGATGCTTGCCATGCTTTAATATATTTCCTCTGGCCCCTGCTGCAGGCACGCTTCAAAAAGTCCACTTCATACAAATTTATTCACATACAACTATTTTTTGAAAATGTCGAAGGTAATATCACAGTGCCCCATGCATAGCAGATTAAACTCTAAGCTCCTTCTAACACCTTCAGTACCTCCAACTTCACCAGGGCCTGTCCTCGTCAGGCCCTTATTTCTTCCCAGCCTTGCTTGCACTGCCCTGTCTGTGACTACCCACCCTCCAGGTGAGCCCACACCTTTCAGTGTTCACCTCTCCCTCCCTTACCTTGAATTCCTGTGCCTTCTCTGTCTGGTGGGTCCTACTTAGTCTTTAGGGCTATCCTTAATTGTCCCCTTTCTTAAATACCTTGCTGGCCACATTCCCTTCTGAGCTCCAAAGAAGCAGTCTGCTAAGCTGGGCAGGAGAAGCTGTATTACTGCTGTTCTCCCCAGTGGGCTCTCCACTTGTGCCTACTTTCCCCTGCGTCCTCAGCCTCCATCACAGTGCCCCATGCGTAGCAGATTCTCAAAATGGATGAAGAAATAATGGATGTATGGATCATGAATCCAGCATTTGCCTCACTTTGATTTCAGAAGCCTCCCACACTGAAACTTTTCTCCCTGTAATATGCATCTCTACTGTCGACAATCTATGGGAACGTTGTGCTCCAAATGACTGCTGCTCCTCCCACAAACATGCCCCAAGATCATCTTGTTGATTGGTTGTACTGAGCTGTGCTGACTCCCAGAAGATCCATGAAGCCGGTTGAGATCCCAAAGGGCTGGGCCTAACTGGTCCCCAGATGGGTCTGGAACAGAGGTAGTGACCAGGCCAGGAGAGCGATGTGAGCACACAGCTGTTCTCAAGGTAAAAGGCTGAGCCTGCACTGCAACCACTGGCCCTTTAACAGCATGATGATCATGTGAGAGTCCTTGGCCTGGCCTGGCTCTGCAGGGCGATGAACACTGGCAGGAGAGTTCCACCAAGGCTAATTGATCTGTTTCTGTCCTCTGATGGCCCTGGGCAGGAGTCAGCACATTTTTCTTTGTGCACAGATCTTTCTTGTGCCAGGCTTACAAAAGAAAGTATCCTGAGCTGAGCAGGTCAGGCATGCTTTAAGTTGTCACATTGTCTCCATTCTTCCTCCTATTTTCAGTCGTTTCTCTCACTCCCATCCTTGCTTATTTTCTCTGGATGTCTGGGCGGTTTTCATTCTAACCGGTCTTCCTTTCTTCCCTCCTCCCTGCCTTATTTCAGTCTACTAGCTCTGTCTGTTACTTTATACCCCATATCACACCTTCCTCTCTTTCCTATCCACAAGAACTTTCTGTCACTCCCCAACCTGATGTGAAGTTATTTCTCACCATCATTTGAGAGCACTCCCCTTTGCTTTCCTTATTGCAATGTTGGACAAAATTCAGATGGCTATTTGTGTGCTCTTCCCCTTTCTCTCTTTCTCTAAGTGTCTGAGCAAAGCGGCTACAGTCTTCAGCTCTTGTCAAAGCTGTTTCAGGCACCAGCCCTGTCTAACCTTTGCCACATTCCCCTCCCAATGGCCAAGTTGATCCATGCTGATGCACAGAGAACAGGTCCAGGACCCTGGCCAAAGTCAGTAGGGGGTTGGATCAGGATGCCCTCATTCTGAGACTGGCAATCCAAAGTTTATGAGCTGTCTTCTTGCACTTTCCCCATCTCCTGAACCTGGCAAGATCACTCGGTGTGCTCATGCCACCCAGAGTGCTCATGTATAAACGTTACGAATTCACCCTCATGAAGATCTACGATAAGAGACCCGATTCAGCCACAACCAACAGATCTAACTATTCTTTTCTTTCTTTTTCTCTGGTGCTGGGGATCAATCCTGGCACCTTGCACATGCTAAGCCAGTGCTCTACCACTGACATAATACACCATTTCCTTGCCTGCCCTTTGTCCATCCTGCTCCCTTAGAGAGAATGAAGCAGAGACCTCTACTAAATGTTCCATCACTGAGGCTACAACAGGGACCCAGACGAAGCTCTTCTATTCATTCATCCAATGAAATATACTCTAGCATCATTTCTGGCATTGAAAAAAAGTGTATAAAGATGTTCCCAGCTTTCAAAGAGTTTATAACTTTATGATAAAGGAAATGAGCTGGTATGTAGGAAGATTAGAAATGCTTGAGATAATTGTGAAGAAAAGAATGAATGAAGTGACAGACTATAGAGTACGGCCAGTGGGAAGAAACACAGAGACAGATGTGTTCAAACCGAGTCTTATATTTTTACACAAACAAACAAACAAATAAACATTCCAGGAGAAACAGTGACAAGAAATAACTTCAAAAACAAGTGAGTAAACTGAGTGATGCCCTAAGAAAAGCTAATGGTCAAAGATTCAACCACTCTACACTGTTGCAAATTTCCACTGACATTTTTATTTAAAGTTGACATGTTCTGGGCTGGAAAGATGACTCACCAGTTAAGAGTGCTTACTGCTCTTGCAGAGGACTGGAGTTCAATTCTTAGCACTTACATCAGGCAGCTCACAACCACCTGTAACTCTAGCTCAGGAGATCCAACATCCTCTTCTGAACTCGACCCCACCTGTGCTCACACATACATGTACCCACACCCACATATACATATACACATGTAAACATAATGAAAAATTCAAAATAAGTCTTTAAAGTAGACATGGCTTTTATTTTTTGAGCATTCCATGCATGTCATTTCATAGATACAAATACAATGTATTTACATCATTTCTAACCCTCCCTCTCCCCTCTCCAACTCCTTCCATGGCCTCCCAGCCCCTCTCAAATTCATGACATCTTCTTCTGTAATTATTATTATTATACATTTAACTTATTGAGTCCAGTTAGTGCTGCCCATATGTACATGTATTTAGAACTGGCCACCTGGGATTGGATAACCTATCAGGGGTTTTGTCCATGGAGAAAACTGATTCTCCCTCCCTCCTCAGCTATTAATTGCCCGGCATGTTGACTGGTGGTTTATTATGCAGCTCTTGTATGGGCAACCGTATTGTTGAGATTTCATGGGTGCAACATCTTTGTCTAGAAGACACTGTCTTGTATCAAGTGTCCTGGTCCTCTGGCTCTTATGATCTTTCCACCTCCTCTTTCTTGATGTTCCTTGAGCCTTAGATGTAGTGATTGTATTGTAGATGTACTTATTAGAGACAGTATTCACTTCTTCTCTGCATTTTGAACAGTTGTGGATCTATGTGGATCTGTCTGCTTCACAAAGAAGCCGCTTAGGTGAGGGATAAGAGCTGCACTTATCTGTGGGTATAAGGATAAGTATTTAGAAAACAGTTGGAAGCTGTATTGACTTAAGAAAATGGCAGCAGTAGGTTCTCTTCTAGTATCTGCGCTCTTACCACCCATAGGCCCTTGGCATCTTT
Source organism: Nannospalax galili (assembly GCF_000622305.1). NCBI lineage: Eukaryota > Metazoa > Chordata > Mammalia > Rodentia > Spalacidae > Nannospalax > Nannospalax galili. The sequence continues at coordinate 456,897 of NW_008343479.1, read as the reverse complement.
ACAGTATCAGGCATGAGTGTCCCTCTTATTGGGCAGGACTTATGTCTAATTAGAAAACTGCTGAAAAAAATTGAAAAAGACACTATGAGATTGAAAGAATGCCTATGCCCATAAACTGGTGGAATTGATATTGTAAAAATGACTGTCATACCAAAAAAGTTACAAATTCCATGCAATTCCAATTAAAATCCTCATGATATTATTCACAAAAAAGGGGAAAAAAAATCCCAAAATTCATGTGGAAGTACAATTGACCCAGATAGCCAAAGCAATCATGAGCAAAACAAATAATGCTAGAGCAATTACCATATCAGATTTCAAGTTACATTACAGAGCTGTAGTCATAAAAGCAGCATGGTAAGGCACAGAAACAAACATGTAGAGAAACTGAACAGAACCCAAGACCCAAACTTAAGCATACATTAATTATAGTCAACCAATATTTGACAAAGATGTCAAAAATACACAATGGAGGAAAGATAGCATCTACAACAAACAGTGCTTGGAAAACTGGATAGCTACATGTAGAAGAATGAAATTAGACCCCTATCTATCATCTTGCACAAAAATCAAACCAAATGGATCAAAGACCTCAATGTGAAACCTGAAATGCAGAAACCGTTAGAAGAAAACATGTATCTTGTACCCTACAAGATATAGGTGCAGGAAAGGACTTTGTAAATCATACTTCATTTGCTCAGGAATTGAGGTCAACAATTTGCAAATGGGACTCATTAAACTAAAAAGCTTATGTAGAGCAAAGGAAACAATCAATGGGGTGAAGAGGAAGCGACAGAGTGGGAGCGAATCTTACAGTATATATACTGCCCAGAATATATAAAGAGCTCAAAAAGCAAATAATTAAGAAAACAACTCAATGAAAAAAAGGGCTACAGGTATGAACAGAGAGTTTTCAAAAGAAGAATTAAAAATAAAAATAGCTAAGAAATATATTTTAAAAGTGTTCAACATCCTTACCAATTAGAGAAATGCAAATTAAAACTACTTTGAGATTTTATCTCACCCCAGTTAGAATGGCTAAGATCAAGAATATAACTGACAACAAATACTGGTGAGGATGCAGAGGAAGGGGAACCTCTATTTGCTGTTGGTGGGATTGCAAACTGGTGCAACCACTATGGAAATTACTGTGGAGAATTCTCATAAAGCTAAAAATAGATCTATCATATGACCCACCTATACCAGTCCTTAGCATATACCCAAAGGCCTTGATATCTGCTTTAGAGATATTTGCTTAGCCAAGTCCAGTGCTACTCTATTCACAATAGCTAGGAAGTAGCTACATTTATACTATGTTATTCTATTCAGCTATAAAGAAAAATGAAATCAAGAAATTTGCAGGTGAATGGATGGAACTGAAAAAAATTATACTGAGGTAGCCCAGTCTCAGAAAGATAAACACTGCATGCTCCGGCTTTTTAGTGGATACTACATCTGAATCTCTAGACTGAAGTAGACATGTCTTAATCAATTTCTAAGCCCCAATTCAAGGTTAGATATTCTAAAGGCAAGAAAGACGTGAATTTAGAAGCAAGAGTCTGAACTGTGGCTCTGTCTTTAACATGTCACTTTGAGCAAACCCCTTCTCTCTCAGCTCTAAGTTATATTCCAGTATTGCATCACTTTAATTGTGTTTGATTCTCAGACTGACACTGATCTGGTGTGTCTGCCATGCCCTGATATGGGACCTGCAGGTCACTTCTGTGTTTTTAAGGTCATAATCTTTGTGGAAAGGAAAGATGGGATATATTTTCACACATTTTATGTGAGGAATAAAAAAGGATTTCAGTTCTACATCTCTCAATAACCACATCTTTCCAAGTGAGATAGAAAGATATCTTTAAAATGGAAAAAAAAAATCCAAATCAAACAAAAAAAAATCTATATGGGATTCTAGAGCAATAAGTGACTCAATTAAGTAATTAATTTGAAGAATGGGAAAACCAAGACCCAGAAAACAAGTGGTTTGGTCAAGTTACATAGCAATCAGTGACACATCCAAGACTGCTGAATCACCAGCCAGTGTTCTCTTTACCATATCTTATACTCCCGTGTTTCCACCGCAGTCCTTAAGAGCTCCTTGACCAGTTTGCCTCTACATTCTGACCTAGTCCAACAGTGAAGTTCAAGTCCCAATGGATATAACATGTTGTTAGGAAGATGTCAAGAGCCACTTCAAGCACTGGTGAGTTTATAAGAAATGTTGTATCTTCTGTTACTATAACAAAAATATCCAAGGCTGGAGAACTTTATAAAAGAAAAGCTTCTTTAGCTTATGGTTCTAAAGGTTCAATGGCATGGCATTGGCATCAGGTGGCTCTGGTGAAGGCTTCACCACAGGTGGCATCAGAATGGGAGGAGCTCATGTGAGGGGGGAGAGACAGCCAGACAGTGGCTCAGGGATCAGGTTTAAGATTTTGTTTTATTTGTAAGACTTATTTTATTTTTATTTGTGTGTGTGTGTGTGTGTGTGTGTGTGTGTGTGTGTAGAGGTCAGAAGGGGGTGTTAGATCCCCTGGAGCTGGCATTACAGGTGGTTGTAGGCTACCACAGGTGGTTGTAAGCTGCCCCATGTGGGTGCTGGGAACCAAACTTGGGTCCTCTGCAAGAGCAGCAAATGTTCTTAACTGCTGAGCCATCTCTCCAGTCCTCGAGTTCCAGATTTTATACTAACTCAGTCTCACATGAATTAACTCAGGATCCCATGAGATCAATCTTAATTCCTTCCAAGGGCAGCATGCCCAATGACCCACAGCCCTCTTAGTCCTCATGAGTCTCACCACCTTAACTAAGGGCTAAACCAACTACATTTGAGCCATATCAACTCCTACCTTTCTTCAGTATGGGATGCTGAGACTTTCTCAAACAGATGAGTGTCTCATTGGCCAAGGTCAATACCATTTTACACAAGTGAGGGGTCCAGGGGCAGATTCTCATGACAATCTTGAGATTGCCTTGGTAACCATTAAGAGGATGGCAAGACATAATGAAGAGATAGGGAGGAGGAAATGAAGCAAAGATACTTGTTTGTTTGGCAGAGGGGACACACCTTTCTATTTCAATCAAAACAGTTTGTATAGAATCAGGGTTCTCCCTCCAATCCCTCAGGAAAAAAAGCTGACCCTTTTGCATTGAAATAACATAACCAAGACCAGGAAGGACAAATGGGCCATCATCATTGTAGGCCTTTATAGAAATCATCATTTTCCAGTGAGAACTGTGAATTCTTTGTCTCTTCTATTTTTAAATGCTAATTTCTCCTGAATTTGTTTATGTAGGTGGAGGTAACAAGAACATCTACCTTTTGACCATTGAACTTAATGTATCTGTTTTTGGACACTGGTGGTTTATTTTTGCACCCATGTCCCAAATTGGTGCTAATTACATCAAAGGATCAGAGTTTCTATTCTAAGGGAGATGACAACAGAATGTCAGTTTGCAATCTCTGAGCACAATGTCCTAATTATCAATGCATTCCTGACCAGAATGGACTTAGCACCTTCTTTAAGAGATTTGGTTTCACTTTCATCAGCCAGTCCCTGGACATGGCCTCATTAAAACCTGCTTTCTAGTAACTTGTGGGTGTGTCCATACATTTCTGTGTCTCCAAGGCCCTTTGGAGTCACATCAGCTTTCCAGATACCTACCTTCTAATTTCCAGGTCAAATTCTTCTCCCTCAGAGCCTTCTTTGATCACTTTGGCTGTAGATAATTTCATTTCCTGTGAAAGTCTCAGGGAGAGCACTTCACTGGTTCTACCTGCAAAGGACTTACAGCTGTCTGCAAAAATTATCCTAATTTACTTTTATCGTAATTATTTATTTACATTCTATCTCCTTTCTATATTATATTCCCCTTGGTCGCAGTACCTTACCTGAGTTATCTTTGTCCCACTGCACACTGAAACTTTTCCCAGTACACAGTGATTTTATTGAGGTTTCCCCCTAATATCCCACTGGAGTCAGAAACATTTTAAGTTTGCATATTTTAAATATTTATGGAGGAAAGGAATTAATACATACATATCTTGTTTTATTGCATTTAATTTTATTGTGTTTTGTAGGTAATGCATTTTCACAGCTCAAATGTTGGTGCAACCCTGAATCAAACAGGTCTTTCAATGGGCTCAAAATATAGATCTGTGATTAAGTGCCTGCCTAGCATGCAGAAGACCCTGGACTCAGTCTCCAATACCATACAAATAAACAAAACAAGTCTATCAATGCCCTTTGGAGACACTTTTTATGGTGCTCAGAGAAAGTGATTTCCTGAGATGGAAACTATTGTTGGTAAAGATGCTTATGAATAATATTGAATGACAACAAAGGATCTAGAATATTACATAAATTTAGAGAAGAGGGGCAGAATTTGAGAAGAATACTAATGAGAAGGAAGTTCTACACTAAGTAAAAATGTATCAAATAGCTTCTGGTGCTATAAGGAAATCTTTCATGAAAAGAAGAGTAAATTGATACTATAAACTCAGATTGATTCATTTTAAAAAATGCCCACACCAAGCCCAGACTTAACAGCTATGAAGATGATCAGTCAGTAGCCATCACCATTGAGGCAGGAACATCCACTAGAAAAACAAAAAATCGGTGTGGGAGCTGGGGTTCTAACCCAGTTGGTGAAGTACTTGCCTAGTAGTCACAAAGCCCTGCGTTTGATCCCCAGAACCACATAAACTGGGTATGGTGGCACATGCCTATAATCTCAGCACTCTGGAGGTGGAGGCCAAAGGATCAGAAGGAAAAATCCAGTTTGAGCTACATAGGGAATATGGGGCCAGTCTAGCCTACATGAAACTCTGTCTCAAAAAAAAAAAAAAAAGTGTGACTCACTTTATTGCAGTATTTGCTTTATTGAGGTGATCCAGACCCTAAACTGCAATGTCTATGAAACATGTCTGTACATCTACATACACACCAGTAAAATGACAAGTCTAGAATAAATAGATGGATAATAAAAAAAAAAAACCTGGTGTCATACCTAGAACGAAAACAAGTACTGTGAGGGGATGACTGGGAGGGGAAGGGGGGTGTCAAAGGATTTGAAACTCAACTGCTACCACCAAAAGAACTGGTGTTTCTGATATGATGTTTTTGGAATAAAGCAGGACACACTGTGACTGTAGCCATGTGGTATAAGGGAAGAGCAGGAAGTAGGTCAATCCTAACTTATCATTCACTTATTTTTCCAACAAATCTTTATTGATATGCCTCAATGTCAAACACTATGCTTACACTGTAGATAAAAAAGCAAATATCCCATTTAGCACTTGTGCTCTGCATATTATGGCCAATGGCCAAATCTAGTTTGCCATCTGTTTTTGTAAATAAAGTTTTATTGGAATACAGCCATGCCAATTCTTGTATGTTGTGTCTATGGCTGTTTTCCTTAATAGCTACAGAGTTGAAGAGTTTTCTATAATAGAGACCTTGTGTCTTGCAATTATGAAATATTTGCAATCAGTCATTAGTATCTATAGGAAAAATTTTGTGGGTCTTGATTTTGACTCTCATTTATACTAATTAAATTACACTGGGTAGTGCCACGTGGGGTAAGGACGGAGTTCCACAGAAGACACACATTCTTAGAAAGTCAAGAAAGCTTCTTTGACAAGGGCCATGAGGGCTTCTGTGTCCTGTCAGACCATGTGTGTCTTGTTAGCTATTGTGTTACAAATGCCTGTATGGTGCCTGGCACATAATAGGTGCTCAGTTCATATTTACTAAATAAATATACAGAGAGATTATTTCTAAGGTTAGAGTGAAAGGTAGTAATCTAGAAGGCATGTCGATGAATGGGTATAGCACACGTGATGAACAGGTGCCATTGAGAACAGAAGAGGCTCAGTTGGAGAGACTGTGCAGGAGTTAGAAAAGGAGCAGGATAAGCTGGAAGAAGAAGTAGGACAGGCAGGGCCACTTGGGCTTTAGTCAAGAGGTGGAGCTTTATTAACAGCCATCAAGTTTTATATTTTAAGACAAATTCAGAGTGTGACTTCAGAAAAGCCACTTGGGCTACTTTGTGGAGAACCAGTTAGAAGGATGGCTAGCCTAGGGCAGGGAGCCTGGCTAGGACCTATAGTTATAGTAGAATTCCAGGGGTCACAGGTAGTAATGTTGGGAACAAGGATCAGTGGACCAATTTAAGAGAGATTTGAGAAGGGTTGGTAGGACTCAGAGACTGAATGTTGTAGGGATGGGAGAGGAGGAGAATGTCAGATAAAGGGACAGTTAAAGAAGATGGCAAGGTTTTAAAAAATGCCTTTGTTTATTCTTTGACAATTCATACATGTATACAATGTATCTTGATGATTTCCACCCCTAATCTCCTCAGGCCCCTCTAGCCCACACATGGATAAGATTTTAGTTTTGAAAAAAAAAGCCTTTATTGAGATTTGAGATAAAGAATACTAAAGGGATAAAAGAGTAAGATGATAGAAAAATATTGATTCAAATTGGGGCATGACAAATTGAAGGTATGTGTAATATAATTCAAGAGAAGTTGGAATATGTGGATTTAAAACGCAGGTAAACTGGTCATGGAGGCACAAGCCTTTAATTCCAGCACTTGGGAGGCAGAGGCAGGCAGATCTCTGTGAGATCAAGGCCAGCCTGGTCTATGTAGTGAGTTTCAGGCCAACTCTGGCTACAGGGAGACCCTGCCTCAAAAAGACCTATAATAATAATAATCATCTATTATTATTATTATTATTATTATTATTATTATTATTGAATGCTATTATTCTGGTCCCTTGTGAAAGCCATTTTATTAAGAAAAAGTTGTAGAAATAATGGGAAGGGAAGAATTTATCCATTTTGCCACACTGACGACAACTGACAGCCAGATAAGACTCTCATTGGCTGCTCATACCCCTTGTCTCTAGGAAAAAGATGGTCTATTATGCATTGATGCAGAGTCCCATGGACCAAGGCCCTTTTATGCATCATGGGCCTTTTTGCTTATTTTTATTATTATTATTATTATTATTATTATTATTATTATTATTATTATTATAAAATAAAGCTTGGGTAAGGGGCTAGAGAGGTGGTTCCATGCTGCTCTTCTAGAGACCTAGAGTTCAATTCCCAACACCCATGTTGGGCAGCTCACAATGCCTATAACTCCAGCTCCATGGTATCTGATGTCCTCTTCTGGCTTCCACAGGCATCTAGATGCACATGTGCACACACACACACACACACACACACAGAAATAAATAAAAATAATCATTAAAAATCTAAAAAATAAAGTCATATAGATATTGTGATTTAACGATAAAATTGGGAGCCATTCAAATCTAGAGACTAAACTAAAGCCATGAGTAGATAGCTTCCTAGAGAGAGGAAAGGAAAAGGGCTGAGAAACAAGGAACCAAAGGAAGAAGGGAAGGTGGAAGGGAAAGAGGGAAAGACAGAAGGGGGACCCGGAAAGCAAGCTAGATGAGGAATTTTGATAGAATAATGGAATGTAAAGGAAGCCAGAAAGAACACCTTAAAGCCAGGAACAAACCAGTAAAATTTCATCCAAAAGAAATAAAGGCAGGGCGTGATCTAGTCGTGTTTCAAATGATTAAAATGTCTAGTTTGATGAATACTGAAGGAGAGATAGAGCCTGGGCAGTTTTACTATTGTCCTTCACGACAGCATCTGTACTAGAGGGTCAACAATGGAAGCAAGGTGCAGAGCCAAGACCTGAGGGGGGGCCAGGAAGTGCAGGGAGCCTGCTCAGGCCATCTGTGAGGGGATCTGGTAGTGCCCCCCCTCTGTGTCCCATTATGAGAGATTTGATTATGCTTAAACATTAACGGAGAGGAAATAATGTTTTCATTTTAATAAATCACGAAAAGTTGCTTTTGCAGTAGATTACTTCACAAATGTTGTCTCTTTAGAAAAAGAAATTTACTGACCCAACTTGTTCTCTTTTTCTGCTTAGTTTCCAAGAAGCTTAGAATTGAATTCAGTTCCCTCTACATGACTGGCAGTATCTACTGCCACTTCCTTCACCTGCTTTCTGTTCTGTTTTATATCTACATATCTAATGTTTCAATAACTTTCACATACCATTTACAAGAACTGTCTCACTAATACCTTGCAGTGTCTGTCCTCCATCCAGCTATGGGCAGTGGTGAGCAAGCAACACAGCTGTCTTTGCTCTAGTCTGGTTGAGGTATTAGCTGTGGTGGGCTGGACTGGCTTTCAGTGCTTTGGAGCATGGTACAGGCCTTCTCTCCTGATGGCAATTTTTGCAATGTAAACAAGAAAGAAATCACTCAGTTGTTTTAGCATTCTTTTTTTGACTCCCTTTTAGAGCAGCTAAACCTGTGTCCTGTCTTACAGAGTCATCACCTTGGGATGGCATGCAAACCACTGAACTCACACTAGGCAAAAAACCTCCAACTTACAAGACAGAGTGAACAGGTGAATTAGACATAATCTTGCCTGCAAGAAGGACAGCTGGGGACAGAACTTGGTAGGTACATACATTCCTACCAGGAAAGGAAAAAAGGGCCTGAATACTCTAAGGCAGGAGGGTGGCCAGTTTCATAGATATTGGGGGTGGGGAAAGTTCATCATTATTATTACAAAGGGGTAATATTTGGACTCAGCCTTCAAAGGTAGATAACATTTTGACTCATAGAAATGAATAACAAAAATGTTGAGAATGTAGCTCAGTGGTAGAGTTTTTATTTGTCATGCTCAAGACCCTATGTTCAACCCCAGCACCATTGACC
>NW_008343479.1:436644-448121 GCF_000622305.1 Nannospalax galili | reverse complement strand
AAAAAAAAAAAAAAAAAAGAAGTGGTAAAAGTACGCACAGGGCCAAAGGAATTCTACTTTTCCTTCAGATTTTTAGATTCCAATCATTCTGAAAATGTGATCCTTCAGAAAGTTACTAAGCTGCTACCCTTCCTATAATAGGACAAATTAACACTGTGAAACTATGACAAAAATGTTTCAAGTATTTAAGAGAATCAAATGTTTTCCAAGTCTCTGATCCCCCCTTCACAAAGAGGCCCTTGATTGACTCATTTTGAAGAATTTTGGAAGATTAATTAGAGTTCCTCTAAGTGCTTTCCTAAGCAATGCTTTGTGGGTTTATTTTGAATTACTAAAAGTGCAAGAAGACACTAAAACTGCATTAATTCCAACTTTTCCTTAATTCGAACAGGCCTTTCTTCCAATTAGCATTCCTTAAGGGAAGAAATGGCATCTTACATTAGGATTTTATTGCTTCATAGTGCCCAGGACAAGCAACTGAGCTACTTTGACTGAGAATAGGTGTTTTTTTTTCTAATTAAAACAAGTTTTTATTGCTATATAGTGGTGTCCATATATGTGGAGTGTAGTGTGCCATTTCAATGCACATATATGATGCCCAACCCTTTGGTCAACTATTTGATGTAGCTGTCACTTAAGGTGTTTATCATCTCTGTGTTGGGAACATTCAAAACCTTCTCTATCAGCTATTCTGAAAGACACAATTAATTATTACCAGCCATCATTACCCTACAATGCAATCGAACATTAGAAGCTACTCTCCCATCCAACTGCACCCCTTGAAATCCAGATTTTGAAACCATGAAGGAAGATGTTGGGACTGTGTTGGTAAGGGTCTGTATGAAGGACTTGAAGCTTGAATGAAAAAAATGAGGAGTATGAAATAGTTGGAAGGAAAAATTATTTATATCCTTATCAAACATGATATTTGTAATATTCTGTAAAGAGGCACAAATAGTCATGTAAGTTTGAATTGAGTTTAAATTTTCCTAAACTCATTCTCTCATAGCTCAGGCCTGTAACATTATGTCAACCATAAAGAGCCCACAGATTTCTCTCCATTTGGAGCCAGCAATATAGACTATTGTTTGGTTTATAGACTATTGCTTGCTGCACATAAAGTTTACAAAAAGAAGCAGACCTAAACTCAAAAAAGGAAGGCTTGAGTCTCACACAAGAATCAGAAACTACAAAAGAAATCCACATGTCAAAGTCATAGAGGAAAAAAATAAGATGAAAAACAAAAATAGTATATCCCCACTAAGTACCAACAGTCCTCTACGGGAGTACAATGAGAACCCCCTAGAGATAACAGAAGACATAGAAGTCAAAAGAACAATTATAAACATGATAAAGGAATTCAGTGAATTTAAAGAACACACAAAGAAAGAAATCAAAGAACTGAAAGAAGATAGAGACAAATTTCTGAATGAATTCAGAAAAGAGAAATATTGAAGAATACTCAGGCTGAAATGAAGAAGGAAGTAAAACACTCAGTAAGCCAGTTAGAAATGACAGGAGAAAGCCTCAGCAATAGAAATTAGACCATTCAAGCAAAGATTATGAACAATTTAAGAAAACATATGAATGGAATATGCAGGAATTGTGTGACACCATAAAAATACCAAACTATGAATCATAGGCATATAGGAAAGAGAAGAATGTCAGGATAATGGTATGGACCAGATCTTCAACAGGATTGTAGAAGAAAATTTCCCGAAATTAAAGAAAGACATGCCTATACAAATACAAGAAGCATATAGAACACCAAATAGACAGAACCAGAAGAGAAACTCTCCATGGCACATCGTAGTAAAAACACTAAACATATAGAACAAAGAGGGAATACTGAAAGCTGTAAAAGAAAAACAACAAGTCACATATAAAGGAAAACCCAACAGAATTACAGTTGACTTTTCAGCGCAAACTATAAAAGCCAAAAGAACTTGGACCAAAGTATTCCCAGTTCTACATGACCACAGATGCCAACCCAGATTACAAATGTCTATTATAATTGAAGGGGGAAAAAAAAATCTTCCATGACATAAATAGGCTGAAAGAATTCATGTCCACAAAACCAGCCCTTCAGAGAGTTCTGGAAGCAATACAAAGAGCTGAAGAAAGGAACAACTATACCCAAGGGGTTACAGACAGAAATTTAATGAAGGTATAACTATGGAAATGCACAGCTACATCAAGAATGTGAACAGAAATAAAAATGACAGGAATCAATACACATCTTTCATTCATAACTTTAAATATCAATAGTCTGTGCCAAAAGACACAGACTAGTTGAGTGGATTAAGAAAGAAAACTAATCTTTTTGTTGTCTGCATATACCAAGCGAATGGTACTAAGAAAAAAGCATGTGTTACAATTCTAATATCCAACAAAATAGAATTTAAACTAAAACTAATAAAGGAGATAATGAGGGCCACTTCATTTGATCAAAGGAATAATTAACCAAGAAGATATTACAATCATGAACATATATTCACCAAACTCTGATGCACCCAACTTCATAAAAACAGTACTACAGGACTTTAAGACCCAAATTAATCCCAACTCATTAATAGCATGGGACTTCAATACCCCACTGTCACCATTAGATAGGTCAACAAGGCAGAGAGTTAACAGAGAGACATCTGAATTAAAAAATACCATATATCAAATGGAATTAACAGACATCTACTGAGTAGTCCACCCAAGCACCAAAGGCCATACTTTCTACTCAGCACCCCATGGAACCTTCTCCAAAATCGACCATATACTGGGGCACAAAGCAAACCTCAACAAATACAAAAAGATTGAAATAATTCCATGTATTCCATCAGACCATAGTGCAAAAAAACTTAAAATCAACCCTGGAAGAAATCTCAATAACTACATGAACACGTGGACATTAAACAACATACTCTTGAATGATGAATGGGTCAAAGGAGAAATTAAGAAAGAAATAAAAGTATTCCTGGAACTAAATGAAAAGAACAAGACAATACAACAAATCCTCTGAGACACATTGAACGCAGTCCTTAGAGGGAAATTTATAGCTATAAGTGCCTACATTAAAAAATGAGAAACAAAGAAATGAGTTAATATTGCAACCCAAACACTTGAAAAGCAACAACAAATGAAACTCAAACCCAGCAGACAAGAGGAAATAACAAAAATAGGAGCAGAAATTAATAAAATAGAAACAAAGAAAACAATACAAAGAATCAATGAATTCAAGAGCTGGTTCTTTGAAAGGATAAAGATTGACAGACTGCTAGCCCAGCTAACCAAAAGAAAGAACACCTCCAAATTGACAAAATCAGAGATGAAAGGGGAAGCATCACAACAGACACCATAAAGATCCTAAACATTATAAGGGAATACTTTAAAAACATATACGCTACTTAATTTGAAAACCTAAAAAAATGGATGGGTATATAAAAGCATGGGAAGCACCAAAATTAAACCAAGAAGAGATCAACAGCTTAAACAGACACATAACACATAAGGAAATTAAAACAGTAATTACAAAACCTCCTGACTAAAAAAACCCCAGGACCAGATGGATTTATAGCAGAATTCTACCAGACATTTAAAGAAAATCTAGATACAATACTACTTAATTTATTCAAAAAGATAGAAATGGAGGTAAAACTTCCAAATTCCTTCTATGAAGCCAGCATCACTCTAATACCAAAGCCAGGTAAAGATACAACCAAAAAATAAAACTATAAACCCATAACCTTCATGAGCATAAATGCAAAAATTCTCAACAAAATACTTGTAAACCACATACAGACATACATAAAAAATACCATCCACCATGATCAAGTTGGCTTTATTCCAGAGATGAAGGAATGGTTCAATATATGTAAGTCAATAAACATCATAAATCATATAAATGGACTCAAAGACAGGAACAACATGGTCATCTCAATAGATGGCCTTTGACAAAATTCAACATGCATTTATGTTCAAAGTTGTAGAGGGAATTGTACTGGAGGGAACATGCTTCAATATAATTAAAGCCATATACAACAAACCCACAGCCAACATCATTCTAAATGGAGACAAACTGGAAGCATTCCTATTGAAATCAGGAACCAGACAAGGCTGTCCACTATCTCACTCCTTTTTAACATAGTGCTTGAAAATCTTGCAAGAGCAATAAGACAAGAGAAGGAAAAGAAAGGAGTACTAATCAGAAAAGAGATCAAATTATCCCTTTTTGAAGACAATATGATATTATATCTAAGAGACACCAAAAATTCCACGAGGAAACTCCTAGAAATTGTTAACACGTTCAATAAAGTGGAAGGTTACAAAATTAATCTACAAAAGTCTGTAGCCTTTGTATATACCAATAACAAGTAACCAGAAAAAGAGTACATGGAAACATTCCCTTTTACAATAGCTGCAAAATAAATAAATAAATAAAATATCTTGGAATAAACCTAACCAAAGATATTAAAGACTTCTACAATGAAAATTTTAAATCTTTAAAGAAAGAGATTGAGGAAGACATCCGAAGATTAAAGGACCTCCCATGCTCATGAATTAGAAGAATTAATATTGTGAAAATGACCATCCTATCAAAAGCTATTTGTAGATTCAATGCAATGCCAATCAAAATCCCCATGACATTCTTCACAGAATTGGAAAAAAAACATCTTAAGGTTTATATGGAAGCACAAAAGACCTCAGATAGCCAAAGCAGCCCTGAGCACTAAGAGCAATGCTGGGGGAATTACTATACCTGATTTTAAATTGTATTACAGAACTACAGTCATAAAAACAACATGGTACTGCTGCAAAAATAGATCCGTATATCAATGGAACAAAATTGAAGACCCAAAGATGAGCATATGATATTTCAGCCACCTGATATTTGACAAAGGGGCCAAGAACATTTGCTGGAGGAAAGACAGCATGTTCAGCAAATGGTGCTGGCAAAACTGGATTTCTGCCTGTAGAAGAATGAAACTAAACCCTTATCTTTCACTTTGCACAAAAGTCAACTCCAAATGGATCAAAGACCTCAATGTGAAGCCTGAAACTCTGAAACTGTTAGAAGAAAACATTAGCAATAACCACAAGATATAGGTGTAGGAAAGAGGACCTCATTAAACTAAAAAGCTTCTGTACATCAAAGGAGGCAACCAGGGAAGTGAACAGAAAACCCACAGAATGGGAGAAAATCTTCACCAGAGACACATCCGTCAAAGGTTTAATATCCAGAATATATAACAAACTCAAAAAAATAGAGAATCAAGACAAGAAGCAACCCAATTAAAAGATGGGCTAAGGAGCTGAACAGAGAGTTCTCAAAAGAAGAAGTAAAGATGGCTAAGAAGCATCTTAAAAGGTGTTCAACATCATTAGTAATTAGGGAAATGCAAATTAAAACCACTTTAAGATTTCATCTTACCCCAGTCAGACTGGCTAAGATCAAGAGAACAAATGATACCAAATGTCGGAGAGGATGTGGAGACAGGGGAATGCTCATCCACTGCTGGTGGGATTGCAAACTTGTTCAAAGCAGTATGGAGAAATCTTAAAAAACTACAAATGAACCTATTATTTGACCCAGTTATACCGCTCCTTGGCATATACCCAAAGAACTCATCCTATTGCAGAGACACTTGTACATCCATGTTTGTTGTTGCTCTTTTCACAATAGCTAAGAGATGGAAGCAACCTAAGAGTCCCTCAACTGACAGGTAGATAATGAAAATGTGGTTCATTTATACAATGGAATTTTACTCAGCAGTAAAGAAAGATGAAATCATGAAATTTTCAGGTAAATGGATGGAACTAGAAACTGTTATAATAAGTGAAGCAACACAGACTCAGAAAAAAACAAAAAACAAAAAAAAACCCACAATGTATGTTCTCCCTCATAGGTGGATCCTAGCACCAAATCCTTATAAGTGAGTATGTATCCAGACATAACTACAAGAACCAGGGTAATGAAAAGGAACCAGGGAGGTAAAGGAAAAGAAAGAATTTGAATGAGAGCAGTAGGAAACAGGCATTATTAAGGGAGATAAGGATAAAAATGGGGCTATTTTAAGGGGGGGAGGGAGGGTTATACAAGGAACCTTGGGGATAAAGGGAAAGAAGGAGCTCAAGAGAGGTGGGACCATAGGAGAAGGGTGTTATTAAGGGAGAAATGAGAAAAATGGGGGTACTTTAAATGGGGAAACCATGTTGGAAGGGTTAGACAATGCTAGAGATAAATAATGCCTAGCTAGTTTGAAAAAAAAAAAAACCAGAGGGAAGCATATTAATCAAACAACCTACTGAAAAATTATATATACAACTAGCTCAAGGAATATAATATGTGTCTAGGCAAGGTTTATCTGAGAATGTTTGGTCTTTGCCCAAGTTTTGTTTACATAGCACATGGTAATTAAAAGTACCAGACTGGTAGAACTAACCTTCTTGGATGTTTAACAGCCATACTTTGAGGCCTATACCAATTTGGACAGAGGGACATAAAGGACAGTTTTTGCTCCTTGCCCTCCTAGGTTGACAAAGTTCCAGGGGACTATGAATGTCTCTCAAAGTGTCCTGTAACTGTGGTGAATCACCTGTCCTCTTGAGCAAGGAGACCATGGAGACCCCACCAGATGGACCTGAACCAGTGTCGTGTCTACAAAGAGGAGGGTCAACACAGAGGAATCATTTCCTCCATGCTTCCAAGTGAAGCCAGTCATGGTCGAGCAGGACCCTTGACTTATCTTCACATAGATGGAACTGGTAAAAGAAAGGAGCCAGGGGCTCCTACTAAGCCCATGTGACCCCTGAGGAACAGATCCTCAGATAATCTTAAGAGTAAAAATAAATTGGTTTATCTGGGCCAACTGTATGGTCTGAAAGACCCAAAAGGAAAGTATAACCAAAGATTAAAGGGATCAATATAATTCTTTAAGAGTCCATGTGTGTAGCTAAAAGCTACATAACAAGAAAAATGCCAGACAGGAGATACCTTCCTTTGAGTTGTTGGCCAGGGTGGACCAAGAGACTCCCAGACAGTAACCCAGCATAGAACTGGGAAAATGAACAGCAGACCTCAATCTTATCTAAAAGAATACTGGCAACTGATTGCTCTTACATGAAGAAGAGCTGACCTTCCTAAAACAAGCATCTCTAGATAATCTGACTAGATTCAGTGGATGGACAAGCACTGGGGAATGGCTAGAGGCACCAATAACACAGTAGACAGTAACAGGGATGACAGAGTATATCGTCTCCAGTGGTGGGGAGGGGCGGGAAAGCTATGGGAGGGTGCCATTTGGGATGTGGCTATATATATGAATAAGATTATTTGGGATGTTCTATATGAAATGCACACAAAAAAATCAACAAATAAAAAATGAGTTATAAAAAAAAACAAAACTAAAAAGTCTTATAACTGACAGGAATTATAACTATTTTATATTTGATTATTTTACTCTTATCAGGTTATATATGAATTCTATCTGATGAAATAGTTCAATTTATAAAAACATAAGTTTTTTCTCTGATGTGAAATCCATGACGACAAAAAAATCAGCCAATTTTTGCCAGTTATTAGAGTTTTTAATGTATAAAAACTTGATAACCTGTGAAAACAATTTGCTTACTTACTCTGAATATTCTTTTTTGTTTGTTTTAAGGATTTATTTTTATTTATGGTGTGTGTGTGTGCATGCACAGTGTCTGAGGAAGTTAGAAGAAGGCATCAGATCCTCTGGAGCTGGACCTACAGGTAATTGTGAGCTGCCTGATGTGGGTTCTGAGGTCCCCTGAAAGAGCAGCAAATCTTCCTAACCTCTGAGCCACTTATGTCTTCAGCCCCTGTTTTTGTTTTTTGTTGTTTTTTGTTGTTGTTGTTGTTTGGGTTTTGTTGTTGGGGTTTTTTTTTTTTGTTTTTTTTGTTTTTGTTTTTGTTTTTTTTTTGAGGCGAGGTCTTGTATGCACAAGGTAGCCTCGAACTTGCTATGTTACCAAAATTTTAGGGCACTCTCAGAGAAATCAACAGAGTGGTCAATTGGACAACACCCAGACCCAAGGGCCCAGAAATCTTGTCCTATCACTCTCTCAATGGGTCATTTCCATCAACTTGTAGAATCCAGATAATAAGTGTTTTCTGACTGAGTAATATAAACAATGTGACATTATACATGGTATAATGAACCATGTCAGCCAAAACAGCTACTGCATTGATTTCTCTAGACTGAAAGGCCATCATGTACATTACCTGGTTTGGTGGATGTTAATATTATCAGATGGACTGGCTAAGGCAAGCTGTATGCCTATTTCACTGGGCTGAGACATCTTGAGGTGTCAGAGATGCATTCAGAGCCTCAACAGAAGATTCAAATCCACAGGAAACCACTCCATACTTGCTGATCTTAAACAAACTGTTTAACTTCCCCAGACCAAGTCTTCTCTTCTGTAAAATGTGAGTCACAAACAATTCCTGTCTAACCACCTTGTGGTGTAGAATAAGCAGTATGAGAGTTTCTCAAAGTATACAAGACTGCATGAAAATTGTTCAGTAAGTGACCAAAAGCCATTATGTAGGTCCTTAGACTGATTCCTGAAATGATTAGTGG
This sequence comes from Nannospalax galili, assembly GCF_000622305.1. Classification (NCBI taxonomy): domain Eukaryota; kingdom Metazoa; phylum Chordata; class Mammalia; order Rodentia; family Spalacidae; genus Nannospalax; species Nannospalax galili. The sequence continues at coordinate 439,524 of NW_008343479.1, read as the reverse complement.
TCAGGTCCCCTAGACAGACTCACCCAAGTCTTCCCATCACCCAGAGAATGAAGCCAGGGGATGAACAAAATCTAATTTACTGATCTAAACACATACTTATTGAGTAGTGGCTATGTATAAGATTGTTGAACCTCTGATTTGGACTTAGGGGAACTGGCCTGAATGTTACAAAGGTCTTGTCTGTAATTGTTTCTAGACTCTGGAGAAGACCCTGCCCCCCCCTACACAAATATACATAAACAGCAAACTCAAATGCACATAGAGCTGCGGTATAAGAAGGAACAAGAGTCCTCGAATGAGGTCAGTTCATACAGCCTCTGTCAATCACTTCAGGTCTCTGGGCGTTTATCCTCTTCTGCAATAGTTTAGTAACCATGAGGTGACTGGAAATCAAGATAGAATATTATTTTGCTTAGGAACTTTGCAAACTGTGAATTGCCATCCAGTTATGGGTCCCTTCTTCCCTCTTCTATCTTGTCTTTGCCCTGTCTCTTCCTCTGCTCCCCCGCATTCCATTTTCCTGATTTTCTCTATTCAGTCTTCTGTGCTTTGATGGGATTCCTGCTGTTACTGAAGCATTCTCAGTTAGCTGATCTACTTTGATCACTAGCGAGATAGCACAGTTGGAAATCTTATTATCCAACATGCTTCCTTACTGTATCACATGATGGCTCAGAGTCACTCCTAGATCCAACTCTTGCCTGATTTAGACATGTTTTTCCAGTTTGTTGCAATACAAAGGATGTAGGAATCAAGGTGAATAATGACCTTTATTTCCAAAAGATATACATATACCATATACCTGAGGACGAATACTTGCCTATAAAGTACTCAGTATTCCAAATCAGTTAACATTTATGCTAAAATAGACACACTCACCACTTCATGTTTCCAGCTACATCGTCTTTCCTGGAGCTTATGATAGAATATTAAGAATGGCAGGAAACTTAGAGATCAAATTATTGGTGTAATCTTTTCTCATATGGTAAGCCGAGGCCCAGAAAGAAGGATCCGACATTATACAACTGAATTAACAAGAGTAAATGTCGAACTCTGATCTTCTGACTCTGATTTCCCACTCTCCATGGACTTGCCCCTAGGTCCAAGGGGTTGGGCAGCCACAGGCTCACATTCTTCATATACCCTCCTTTCTCTTTCTCTTGGACTTTTTTCCCTTTGGACATTTTCCTCCACCAACATTTACACCTTTTTTTTTGAGTCATAGTTTCTAACAGCCAAGACTCTCCAGCCTCAGGGCCATCAAAGCCAAAGGCAGACTTGTGTGTTTAGCCAAACATACACAAATGCCTCGTGCTCCAACTCCTGTCCCCACAGTAAGTACTATCTCCCTGCAAAATCGGTGAAGTGTCATTGTTTTATCTTACAGACTAATCACTGAAGCTCAGAACAGTGTGTTACCTGCCCCAGGTCACACAGCTAGAAAGCAGTAGGGTCAGGATCTAGATCAGATCTAATAGTGCCAGAGTGGGTTTTTGCCTTTTTACCCCTTCAGCGTAGCTTTGACATTAGGAAGGAACCTGGTGGTTGAGGTTCATCCCAAGAGGTAATTGACTCCTGTTTCTTTTCCAGGGGAGGTAGCCTTATGATTTTAGGCCCAGAACATTTCTGCAAGCCTATCCACATGCTAGCAGCTGAGAACTAGGGCAAGTCACTTTACTCCCCCTCAGATAAAAGAGGTGATAAAGCCTTCCTAACAGAGTTGTGAAAATTAAGTATTAAGAGAGATAAAGTTCATGAATGAGCTAGGTAGTTTATAAAGGACAGTATAGTCAGCAGCTTTCAAAAATAACTGACTTTTCTTGATCTAAATGCTATGATGTTGTTTACAATATTATACTGCAGTCCTTTTCTACTAATAATATCCTGAGTGAATGGGCAGCCTACATGTAGTAAAGGTATGAATAAATTTTAGAAGTTATTGAATTTTTATATCTGACCTATTACCAAAGAAAGTAGACTATAGCTTGATGTGTCATTGACTTTTGTTTTTGTTTTTGTCTTTTTGAAGCAGGGTCTCCCTGTAGCCCCAGCTGTCCTGGAACTCCCTGTGTAGACCAGGCTGGCCTTGAACTCACAGAGATCCACCTGCCTCTGCCTCCCAAGTGCTGGGACTACAGGTGTGCACCACCACACCCGGCTGTGTGTCATCACCTTTTAATAAAGAAAATACTGTTGCCCTCTTAACAAATATCTGTCAAGCACATTTCAGGGACTGTGCTATGTATTCCATTTCCCATCATCTCATTTGATTGTACAAGAGCTTTATGCTTCTGTTGTCTCTGTTTCTTAGACAATAAAACTAAAGCCCCAAGTGTCTGAGTATCTTGGTTACATAACACTCAAGTGAAACAGACCAATTTTAGAGGCATATAAGATGTATTTGGTATTGCCTTATATCACCTCTGTCAGAAGAAAAAATTCAAAAGGTGGTGAAGACTCGAAATCAAGATATCCAGTACACATAAAAAAGCAGGCAAAACCATGATGGAGGGGTGAGACAATGTGAGAGATAAACAATGCATAGCTCGCTTTGAAAACCAGTGAGAACCATATTACTCCTACAGCCTACTGAGAAATTATACATAGCAGATCAAGAAATATATGTCTAGGTAAGGTTTATCTGAGAACAACTGGTCTTTGCTTAAGATTTATCTACATGACACACAGTAATTAAAAATACCAGACTGGTGGAAGTAACCTTCTTAGGGGGTTAACAGACATACTTTGAGGCCTATAATAATTTGGTCAGAGGGACATAAAGGACAGTTTTTGCTCCTAGCCCTCCTAGGTTGACAAGGTTCCAGGGGACTATGAGCATCTTTCAGAATGTCCTATAACTGTGGTGAGTACTCTATCCTC
>NW_008343479.1:435681-436404 GCF_000622305.1 Nannospalax galili | reverse complement strand
AGGGGGGGAAGGAAAAAAAAAAAAAAAAAGGAGCCAGGTCTCCCTCCCAAGCCCATGTGACCCCTCAGGAACAGATCCCCCAACCACCTTAAGAGTAAAAATAAATTGGTTTATCTGGACCAACTATATGGCCTTTACTCCCAAAAGGAAAGTCTAACCAAAGATTAAAGAGGCCAATATAATTTCTTAAGAGTCCGTATGCATAGCTAAAGGCTACATAACAAGCAACAATGCCAGACAGGCGATACCTTCTTGTGAGTTGTTGGCCAGGGTGGCCAAAGGGACTGGGAAAATGAAGAGCAGACCCCAAACTTATCCAAAGGAATATTGACAAATGATTACTGCTAGATGCGGAAGAGCTCACCCTCCTAAAACAAAGACCTCTAGATAGGCTGACTAGATTCACCAGAAGGGCAACTAGTGGGGAATGTCTGGGGGTGCTGAAAACACAGCAGACATAGAAGGGATATCAGAGTGTAAGGGCTCTAGTGGGGGCAGGGAGGCTATGGGAGGGTGCCATCTGGGAAGTGGGCCTATAAAAAAAAATTCTTCAAAGCATAAAAATTTTCTCCTAATAACCTAGTAGATGTGATAAACATTACCATCGAAGTCTACCTGATGACTTTATATCCATGCTCAAATGCTAAGGAGCTCAGAAAGTAACCGACTGTGACTAGTAATAATCAGATATATATAGTTTAGAAACACTTATGCATTTTAGTG
>NW_008343479.1:413443-435259 GCF_000622305.1 Nannospalax galili | reverse complement strand
TAGTAGCAAAAACTGAGTCTTTTTGTAAGAAATAGTATATTTTAAAATGAAATGGAAATCTTTTTTAAAGGCTAAAAGCTCATTCAATTTTATGTCTCACAGGGCTTATATACTGAGTTCAATATTATATAACTATTAATTCAACTGTGAACTTAAAAATTTACAGCCAAATTTGAAAGAGATGCATCCTACCTCAGGAAAACGTTATTGAATATGTCAATGCTGTTGTAATGAAATGCTTCTTCTAAGTATGCTGTTATTAAATAAATAATAAACTAGAAAAGAAATAAAAAATAAAAAAATTTTAAAAAGTAGGCAAGATGTAGCTAATCAGTTTATGAATTTATAAATGTGTGTTTGTGTATGTGTTTTTGTGTGTGTGTGTGTGTGTGTGTGTATGTGTGTAATGTGAGCATACATTTAAGGTAAAGAAACATATATTGCTTTTCAGTATTTTGGCTAAGACCAAGAGAAGAAAAACACTGTAACAATGATAGTATATAGCTCTATCCGAGAGAGAGAGAGAGAGAGAGAGAGAGAGAGAGAGAGAGAGAGAGACTTGCATGATAACTAAATGAAGTAATTTCCGATCACTTAGGTACGAGGACAAATGTACAGGCTTTAGACAGTACGGAACACATAAGCACAGAGGCTCTCTCTCGGACCTCACAAATTTCTGGATGAATTGTTGGACAAGCATACATAAGTTATTTAATGTAAATAATTTACATTTAAGCAAAGTCTCTAGTATATGCTCAAAAATTAGTTCTTATCCAAACTGTCCTTTCCCATATTTGCTAAGAGAACAGATAAAGAAGACTATGCAATTTGGGGAAATATAGGGATAGGATTTGGAGTAAAAAAAAAGATGTTACTTAAAGTGGCCAAGATGCTGGGACATAGGATACTTTTATCTTCAGTGGAACTTTGAGCTCCTCACAAAAACCCAATGTCCTGAAAGCTAAATAAAGCAAACTGGGCCTTTGATTCCCCAAGGTTCAGATTAAGAGCCTGACTCACAGAGGAATGCAAAACTGAGATTCTGAATTTCCATTATAAATAAGCCCAGAGTCTGGTCAATAACAATTTCTTTTGATGCCCTTTAAGAAATCTGGGATGAAGCCAGAAAAAAAGGTACCCAGTAGGGTAAACCAAGAGAACAGGAAAATATTCACAGATGACTTCATTTTGATAGTACTTAACTGCTACAAATCACAGCAAGGAGAGTGGCCAGCAATGCAAAACTATTCTAAACTAGAAGGCCCCACTGTCAAAATGTCTTCATTCTGCCACTCAGGCTATGTTGCCTGGCTGTCAACTCCAGCATGCTCACATCCCCAAACCACATCCCAGAAGACTCCTGAAATTAGAAATGATGGCATTCACATTGCCAGCTCATCTAAGTAACAGCTGCAGCCACAGACAAGTTATTTGGCCTTCCTATGTGTGTTTCTTCATTGGTGGAATGGGCCTCACCTCCATCAGAGAGCCCAGCCTTCTTAATTGGAATACTTAGTCGCTGAATGTTGGGTGTAGAAGCACATTGGGAGATGGTCAAGTTTTCTGTGTGAAAGAATAGATAACTGAGAATATAGAGGTCCACAACCACCCACAGAGAGAAACAAATAAAACTAGTGGATAATGCAGCAAACCCACAGAAATATTCTGAACCATGCAGAATGGAGCCCCATGATGTATGCAAACATTTCCCCTAGTGGTCTTAGCCAATCCCCTTTACACCTTCTGTATGCTTTCATATAAATTGCCCAGCTGGGCTTTTTCTATTTCCTATGATATCTTTCCCCTACATGTCTGGCTATCCAGACTTGTTCCAACAGTCTCCCTGGGAAAAAAATTGCCCCTGATTCCCCCTATGATCGTTTCTAGCTCAATCAGAGCCCCTCAGTTTATCTTTCCATGAATTCATTGTTTCTTTGAGAGCAAGGATTATATCCAGTTTTTCTGTTTCATTTACCAAACAAATGCTAAGAGATAATAGCTGACATTGAACGAGCATTTAATGTGTGATCTCCTTTAATCCCCACAGCTAACCAGCACTGTTAATCCCTCATTTAGCAACTGAGGAAACAGAAGCTCAGACAGGTTAAGAAAGTTGTCTAAGTTTATAGCTGTTAAGTAGCAAAGTTGAGTGGGAAACCAAAGATTTCCAGTCTACCTTTTCACATCCTTGCCTCCACCTACCGTATGCACATGTTCAGCATAGGCAGTGCTCAGCAAATGTTCATTATTTGAATGAATGAGAAAATAGATGAATAAATGAAGAAAGTGCAGGCCTTAGAGTATGAACATTCCTGCTCTGTGCTCAGAACCTCACATCTCCTTCCAGATAGTGGTTGCTCAGTGAACATTTGTTGAAAGAATTTGTGTTAGTGCAGGTATCCGGGAGATGCTGAGTTCAGCTAGCCCTCAATCATTCTTCCGGCATTTGTAAATAGGCATCTACGTTCTGGCAGATGGTATAGGAATAAAGACTAAATCAGACATTTGTCCTGCTCGTCAAAGGCTTACCTTTGGAAAGATGAGAATTAACTGGTGGTTTTCAAGTCTAAGAAGAAGTAGATGTTAGTGAAAGAATGAAGATTATTCGAACTCAGGGAATGACCAGTCAAACATTCAGAGGTGGTCAATAAGGTAACCCTCATCCTGAGCATGAATAAGTTTCCTTTTATAGAGGAAACTGAGTTGAAGATCACGAAGAATAGCTACATGACTCATCTGTCAAAATAGGAAGCGCTGTTGGGTAGAGAAGATGGTGGCACCAACAAGGCCCAAACCACAAATATCCTGCTCAAGCACTGAACACACAGAGGACTCTGCACTCTTGCTTCTCAGTACCTTCTATGGCACAGGGAAGCTATCAGTTGGTCAGGACTCCACAGAGGCAGTGCAGCTATGTCAGGACACCCTGGGCCCTAGCCTCACTGTGCCTGCCTGGGACCAAAGCTTCCCTTAGGCAGCAGCTGTACAAATGTGGTCACTGGTCAAAGTGGAAGCTGCAACAGTTCCACTGCCACCGAATTGTGGAGAACAAGGAACCGATATCTGTAAAGTACATAGAGCAGTGCCTGGATTATAGTAAATACTAAAGTTTAGCTACTTTGCGGTGATTTTATCACTGACTCTGTTTCTTTAAACTGAAGTGTCTTTAGTGAATTTTAGAAGGAAGGGATGTTTACATTGCACTCAGATCTGAAATAAGAGTATAAAATCATTTATCTTACATCTTATAGCAACTTTATTGACAAGATGACTCTTGCTCATCAGCCCAGAGATAGGCTTCCCGTTGAACTTCCTCCCATTGGTCCTCTACAGTTAAACTGTAAGGGGACCATCCATTACGTGCTGTCTGTGGACTTCATCCTCCACCTTAAGAGGAGCGATGAGATTATTCTTCTAAGCTCATGGTTGCTTTTCCTCTTTCCTTCTTCCCTCCTTCCCTCCTTCCCTCCCTCTCTTCATCCCTTCCTCCCTTCCTCCCTTCCTTCCTCCCTCCCTCCCTCCCTTCCTTCCTTCCTGCCTTCCTTCCTTCCTTCCTTCCTTAATTTTACCAGACCACTAGACTTATCAGAACCTGTGATCTATTTGTCACATATAAAAATATTATTCTAGGGGCTGGAGAGATGCCTCAGCGGTTAAGAATACTGGTTGTTCTTGCAGAAGACCCGGGTTTGAATCCCAGCACCCACATGGCAGCTAACAACTGTCCATAACTCCAGTTCCAGGGGATCTGACAGCCTCTTCTGTCCTCCTTGGGCATTGCATGACATGGGTGCACTTACCTACACACAGGCAATACACGCATACACATAAAATAAAAATAATAAATAAAAAAATTCTAACCTCAAAAGTAGACATTTTAATAAAAGCAAATACTGATTTAATCTATATATAAGACATTTAAAACATAAAATATATACATTACAAAAAGTAACTTTATGCAACCAATTTACAATCAAATGCTGGACTTAGCTTTAATGCAAAAAAGTTCTGATTTTAAGTTTTATAATATTTTAATATAAACATGTTTAGTACAATTTTAATGGTGAATTATAATCATAAATGGTGAAAAATTATTTCATAATTTTATTAATTTATGTTTATAAACCATACAATGCATCTGGCCACCAGATGCTAAGGTCTTAATTTACCATATTTTCTATGAGATACATTAAATATAAGGAACATACTGATTAATATGGGTGCTGCTTCCTGAACTGACAGAGGACATAACTAAATCCAGAACTTTTTAAAATCTCAAGATTATTCCACACCAGTAATAGAATATTGTATGTTTGGGGTTTATTGGTAAGTGAGGCAAAGAGTTTGAGGCAATTTAGAGAAGGTGGTAGCTGTGGACAAAATAGCACAATCTTTGTACCAGGAAGAATGGCCACATCTCAGCTCTGCCATGTTGGCTATGAATCATCTAAGCCTCAACTTATTCACCTAGAAAGAATCACAGTAACCCCCAGCCTACAGAGCCAGTGGAAAGCTGAGAACCAATCATTTATGAAAGGTACTTGGAACAATGTAGTTCTTATAATGATGAGGATAACAACATATTTGCATGCAGATATAATTACACAGTGTTTATGGCATTTTTATTTGTTTTGTATTGATATTTTAAAAGACACATTAAAAATGCATGCGTCATAAGGTGCCACTGGTGGAGCTGAGAGGCTGGCTCATTTCTCTTTTCCATCAAGCTTTCTTGTTTCTACTCTAAAGCACATTAGCAAGGCCATCACACCCTATACACACTTAACAGAGTGCTGTTGATGAAGAGTACAGCATCCAGATACCATTGGGAGCTGTGCTCAGTTTGGGTTTTATCTCAAAGAGCTATGTGAATGTGGACCAGCTACGGCCTCTTTTCTGGCCTCAGATCAAATTTCTTCTGGGAAGTTTCCAGTTCTGAAACTGTATAGGGAACCTTAATTCTGTGATTTTCAGACTTAAGCACAGGTTCAAGATCAGGGAGAGGAAGAGAATCTATAACAACGATTTAAGGTACTGGGAGATGTTTAGGATCCATCATATGTCCAAAAAGTGTGATATTGGTCTTATACTCACTTTTAAAAGTTAAAATCAAAGTGAGTGAGATTGAGCTACTCTCCCTGTGACCAACTGAAGTTTTCATATAAGCCTTTATTAGGGATACCTAAGTCTGTCATTTGTAAATATGTCTTCTAGTCCTGGTAATAGATGTGCACTATGTTCAGTATATAATTTTGTCTTCTTGTTCTCCTGACCACAGATGTATATATGGATGGGAGTCGAGGTAAAATCTGCAGTCATAGGCACTATTTACATCTATCGAAGTCACCTGTAGCTCCAAATATGATTGCTAAGTGAGAATGCACTATGATATATCTCTTTAGACAGTAAATAAGTTCAAGTTTAAACTATCCAACTTCTAAGCATGGCCAACCATAGAAAGGGGCAGCCTGAAAGGTAGAACACTCTCTTTTCTAGAGATAGCTAAGAAGAAGTTAATGGATACCTTAGTAAATGTATCATGTTAGAGTCAAACAGAGAGTTCTATTTCACTTCCCTCTAAACCCAACAATTTCTATGATTTTCTGGTTGTATTAATTCACACAAGGCCAACTCTGAAAATGGGTGGGTGGGGGTGATAGGTTGTATATTTAGTTTTTTTAAAAAATGAGTTGCCCAGCCCTCCTGGGGAAGAGGGAGACACCACTAGATACATAAGCTAATTGAATCTTAGAATTAATGACTGTAATAGTCCAGGATTCTGAGCCATGCAATTCATTCAAATATACATGGCAGCATTGTAGCCAAAAGTCAGTAGAGGAAGCTGACATGCTCAAACCTGGACTTGGCAAACAGAAGAGAGCAAGATCACCTTACTGGTATTTGCTGTGGAACCTGACAATTACCTGCTCATTTCTTCCCCAGCTCCTCTGAGAATCTCTGTATCCTTCTTGGTTTGGGCCCAGCTTGATGCCCACAGCTCACTAGACTCTCCTATAGCTTAATCCACTCCTTCTCTTGGCATGCTGCCAGGTCCAGCTCAGAATTTAAAAGGTTGCACTTCCTTAAAATGCAGCATTTCCCAACAGAACCTGCATCAATCAACTGATTAATTTCTCCTGCACTGCTCACTGCTGAATACTAGGCAACGATCGCTGGCTTTATCTTATTTGAGGATGATCTTTCCCTGACCCAGCTGAGAGTCAACCACATGAAAGGAAATGCATGAGACGATCTGAAATGCAGCAGGGAGAACAGCAGGTCAAGTCACCGTAGCCATTCTAAAGGCAGCATCTGAAGCATCTCACCAGATCTGGTAAGGCTGTTGAGTCTTGGTTTAAACTTTGGGGTTTAGAGAATGATGCGGGAGTTAAAGAGAGGCATGGTGACTGAAGAGGTTTCCTGCCCTAACTCTTGTTTTTCGGCTCTTTAGAAAGCCCCATGCCCCCTCATTTTCCAAATCCCCATGACTTACTCAGATTTATGTTGATTTGCTAGCCTGATGAAGAAGTAGCATAGTCCACATGGAAGCAGAATCTGTGTGGATGAAGAAGGGTTTGGAGACTTTACAGAACCCACTTTGGCTTCAGGCTGAAACCAAGTCAAGGAAGAGAGGCCCATCCCTGAAAGGATTGTACCTGAAAGGCCAGGCCCATGCTTGTTAATGCAGGGCAGGGTATTAGCACCTGGCTTGCTCTGGTGCTCTCTCAGGAACCACAAATGGGTGGTGACATCCTTACTCAGCCAACACAACTCATGTTTCTTCTCCTGCCTGCTCCTGTCTGGGATTGCTGTGACCTTCACTGTTGGAATAAAGCTATTTGGCTCTAACCTAAAGTAAATCTCATTAGCAACCCAAAAGATACAACTTTATCTCTCTCTTCCCCTCGCTTCCTCAGCTCTGTCTTTCTTTTGGCTATTTATACTATGATGTGTGTTGAAGCAGGGACCCTAAATGTTTGACATAGTCACCAGAGAAGCCCAAACACAAGATCTTGGATCTCTTGGTGCAAAGGGAAGTGAAAGTGCCCAGTGGTTGAGCAGTGAGATCAAAGAGACGCCTATGTCCTGTACTGTACAGAGTGACTGTGATATTTTACTCCAAGAAGAAGATTAAACAGCAGAGCTTTCCAGGAAAAGAATGGCGCTTTTATTGCATACACCCTCCCCTTTCATTTCCCAAACCATTTAGAAATGTGAGCACTGGAAACTTGGAGACCATTTTCACTTTGGTGAGAAGCCCAATAGCATTAAGAATTCACACTAGAATTATAAGTAATTCAAATAATAATATTCAAATGTTTTCTATTCACTCTGGGGTTTGAAAGGATGAGCTTAAATATTACCTCGATTTTTCATAGGTGGGACCAGAGCCAGAAAGTGAAATACCTTGCCCATAACTGAGAGATCAAAATATCAACTATGTTATATACTTTCCACACTTGGAGGCCTTCTATCCACTTCTTGCAGTTTCTTCCCTTGTAATAATCTTTCAAGAGTGAGCCTCCAGATTCTAGAGTTAGCTCTAAGTATCAAGGGAAAATACTATTTTTTTAAAGACCACTTTGAAAATGTACTGGCCCACAGTTACTGTACCGAGAGCTATAATAAAATCAAGCATATCGAAACCAGGCTTTTTGACATTTCTTGGCTATTGTCTAGCTACGTGTAAGCTTGACCTAGGAAGCTTTTCTGGCTGCAGTGTCCAACCATGCTATTTCTGCTGTGATCCAGGGAGTGACTTCAGGCATTTACATCTCTGTTGTCAGCAAAAATGACAAAAGATAGCTTGTGCTTTTAGCCCACCTTCCCACTACCTGGCAGAGCCTCCTATTTGATGACCGCCTGAGGGATTGATGCAGTTCAGCATGCTAAGGGCACTCCAGGTCTTGATGAAAACAGTTCAACTTAATGTTCCTGTCTATGGGAGGAAATTTTCACTTCCTACCAAGTAAGACTGAGATTAGAAGGCCATTTCTTCCCTCTTTTCCTCTCTTGATCATTAAATCAAACATGAACACAATCTTAGAGAGACCAATGTGTGGTGGGGAATACTCAGCTAGAAGTGTGAAATCCCTGGTTCTTTCCAGGCTCTGTGCAGCCTTGGACAAGTGTCGTGGCTTCGTGGGCAGTAATGTCCTCATTTATCCCATGAAGACTGGACTGCGTAGTCTGATATTCCTGGGCCCAATGTTCTCTGATTGCATCTGCCTTCTACTCCTCATATATACCTTTATAATTGTAGTACTCTAATACATTGTCTTGAACTTTTTAAATTAAATATTTATTTTATTTTTAAATATGCTTGTGCGTGTGTGTGTGTGTGTGTGTGTGTGTGTGTGTGTGTACACATGTGAGTGCAGGTGTCTGTAGATTTCAGAATAAGGTAGTGGGTCCCTGAGATTTCAAGTTACAGGTGGTTGTGAGCTGTCCAATATGGGTGCTGAGAACTGAACTCAGGTCTTCTGTAAGAGAGGTATTGGCTCTTAACCACTGAGCTGTCTGTCTAGCTCCCTTCTTTAACTCTTTGGAAGAAAGAAATCCTAGGTGAAGTAAGGACTTAAAGAATAAATATTAACAATTTAAATTTAAATGCCTATTTAATGTGAAAAATTAGAAATAAGCAAATGGATTAAAAATAAATCTTATCATTCAAAGATGTCCACTATGAACATTTTAGTGCTTTTAATTCCAGTGTTTTACATATATGCATATAATATATACACATACTGTATATACATGTAACAATAACATTAATGCTTATTCATTAGTATTTCAAAGGATGTTTTAGGAGTTATCCCTACATGCCTGTGAACCCTATATCACTTCTGTAAGATCTAGCTCCTGTAATAAATTCCTAAGTCCATATCATTTGTTGCAGTTCTGCTTTCCTGATTGAATTCTGACTGGTACAGGAGTGAGTATATTAAGATAGTATATTTCAAAATAGCCCCAGGGCTAAAGGAATCACCCATTTCCTACTATATTTAACATTTACTGAATGTATACTGTACATGTCAGACAACATGCTAAGTGATTTATACCTGTGCTATTACTTAACCCAATTCCCTAGAGGTAAATGTATCGTTGTTCATTTACAGATGAGGAAACTGGGGTGTAGGGAAGTTAGTTGGAAAAAAGTCACTTGCTAATGAATGGCAAAATAATGCTTCAAACACAGGCAGTTCAGTTCCAAAGTCCACACTGTGAATTCAAAGTTAAGGCACTCACTAATACGCCACTCTGAAGAGACAGGTCTTGAGGTACCTGCTGACACTGGATATATTGAAGCTTTTGAGCTGAGTCTTACTGAGAAAGGCATCAGTTGTGAGGTCTTGAAGTCAAACAAGCCTGGTATCTCACCATGCTAGCTCGTAACCTGGGCTTATCACTTTCTTATCTAAACATCAAAGGTTTATTGATGAGGATCACGAGGACAATTGAGAAAGGTAAGGTGTGGAAGTGCCTGGCGTGTTTCCTGAGGAGCAGTAAATACTATAGTGTAAGTGACTCTGAATTTGACCAGAAAAGCTCCAAGTGGGGCCCTGGTCTTTAGTCTTGGATGGCACACAGTTGGTATGGAATTTTAAGGAAGATATTTAGGCCTCTGCAGGCCTAGCCTTTCGTCTTTTAGGAGATAGTTGAACTAGATAATCTCTACACACTCATCTCGGATTCTAAGTCCTCAGCTGATCAGAAGGGACGTGGTGAAAGGTTTTTCCTTCTCATGTCTATCTGAAAGGTCAGTGATGCTCTCAAAGAAAATGTGGTCAGCCATTAAGAACGAGTACTGCTCTTACAGAGGACTGGAGTTTGATTCCCAGCACCTGCATTGAGTGGGGCTTACAACTACCTGGAGCTGGAGCTCCAGGGGATCTGATGTCCTTTTTGGGCCTCTGTAGGCAACTGTGCTCACATACACACACACCCCCATATAGACACACATGTATACACATAACTAAACATGTAAATAAAATCTAAAAAACACAAATAGAAAAACCTGTCAAAAAGAATATCATTACAGCATACACACACACACACACACACACACACAAATTAATTAATTTAAAAAAAAAAACCAAACCAACAATGAAAGAAAAACTCCTTGCTCAATTGGGAAATCACAAATCCAGATAATTTCCTGGATCCCTTATTTGAGATCATTTTGTGAATTCACTGGAAGATAAGGAGATCCCTTCAGTGAAGTGCTCCTAGATACTAACCACTGTGGAGAAGGGGCACGATACCTAATTGGTGTCCATCAGGGAGATATAAGCCAATAGGGGAAGAGGACTTGGAAGTTTCAGTGGAATTTCTCAGAAATGATGAGCGAGGGTTTCTTCAGTCTCCTTGGTCACTTATTCTCAGTCTTTTTGGCTGAGTCTCTTTCTCTTCAAAACCTCTATACAAAAAGTGTCCATAGCTCAGCCATTAGTCCGTTTCTTGATGTTGCTCACTTCCTTGGGGATCTTATTCATTGTTACAGTTTTAGTAAAACATGCCCAGACAATTCCTCCACTTCTATTTGAAGCATAGACTTCTCTCTGTTTTCTCACTGAGTATGTACACTTAAGTTGGAGATCTTGACAGGCTTCTCTCTCCAAATCTGCTCTGTTCACAGCCTTGGCTATTTCAGTTAAAAGTCCTTGTTTTAAACTGCTCAGCTGCAAGACCTTGGAGTTGTACTTGACTTCTGTTTCCTACAACTCATATCCAATCCATCAGTAACTTTTTAGTTCTGCCTTGAAAACACATACAGAATTTGATAGTCCCCGTTGTCTCCTAGTCTAACTACAATCTCTCTCCAGGATGAGCATAATCGCTTCCTCAACATACAATCGCTTTCCTCCGTGGCCTCTACTTCTACCTTGCCTATCTAAACAGAGCAGACACAGGGATCCTGCAAAAAGAAAACTTAGGTTCTGGCCCAATGGCTTTCCATTTCATGCAGAGCAGTAGAATGCTCTCCCAGGGCCCTATAGTGAGGGCCACTCTGTCCTCAGCTCCTACCACTCTCCCCATCTCTCTGCCCAGCAACACCACTGCCCTTACAATTCCCCTGCCTGATGCCTGATGCATCAGTGCCTGATGTCCAAATGGGTCTCTTATATATTGCTTTTTGATCTTTAATCAGATTTTGCCTGCCAATGGACCATGATACCTCACATAACATCTCTTGCCTCACATATGCCCTTTTCCCACCTTTCTTCCCAATTTTTTCAGTACTATCGCTATCAAGAATATGATACATATTTACTATTGAATTTATTACTATTTTTTCCTGGTGGAAAGAAACTGCACGACAGAAATGGATAATAATATCAGATACTTAATGAATATTAAAACTGAACAAATAGGGCATTTGGTCACAGACTTTATAGAGGAACCAAGGTTTTAGCCATGTGCCATACCACTGACAAGATCAAAGTAAGCAGAGATTCTGTGCTAGGGCTGCTTCAGAGAGAGGGACAAGTAAAAGCCCAGGGAGGGTAGTGAAGATAGATGGGGCTAGATTCACTGACCCTTCCTCTATCAGCATTTACCTTCCTGTTTTTATTTCTTCCAGAATACCACTGTCTTTCATTTAGTATGATGAAGAAAAAAAAATCCCATGGCTGTATAATAGAATTTCATGGATAGAATTCAGAGTCATACCCTTGAATCTAGAATTATGACCCTGGACAAGCCATTGACCTCCCTGGCCTTTATCTTGCTCATCTGTCAAAAAGGATAACAGTGCTGTCTTGCAGTTCTCATAGGGCTATTGTGAAAATCAAATGAAGTGATACATGGAAGAGTGCTCCACTCTCTAAGGGTTGGACAAAAGTAGTGGTTGGTAAACTCTGTGAGTGTAAAGATACAGTAATTACTGGGGCTTATATAGATATTCTACCTCAAAGGTAAGGAAAGGGAATGGAGAGGTTCCAAATAAGTGACCAATGATGAAATCCTTCATCTAGCTTTTGGATATAGGAGCAACATGGGAGCGGGGAGTAGATGATGATTTTTGTGGCTTGTGTCCAAATAAGGTGCTATTTATTCTTTGCTCACCAGGTTCCAGGGATCACTTCTCCTTTCATCCTTACATGTATTTATTTGTAAGTTAAATATTAGTATCTCCTTCTTTAGAAAGTAGAAGACCCAAGCTCAGAAAGGTTAAGTAACTTAGCCATGGTCACACAAGTATTTAGTGTCAGTCTCAGAAGATAACCATCTTTGTCTCAAGAGCCTGTTCCCTTTCTGCTAAGCTGTGTTTTCAGACATTTTAATGCAAACAATTAAGCAGTGCTGGTGCTGCCTCAAGTGGCCTGAATTTGAGCAAGCAAAACAAAAACACATAAGCTTAAAGTAAGAGCCAAGGCAGCTGTTAGATATATTCTAAAGGTGAAAAGGGGCCAGGACACCCAAACCTGAAACTCCAGCCCCTTGCAGGCCTGTGCTATGAACATTCTATTCAGCTGTACACAATGACAGTTTTGCTTTTTTTGTTGTTTGTTTGTTTTGGTCTTTTTGAGACAGGGTCTCCCTGTAGCCCCAGCTGTCCTGGAACTCATTATGTAGACCATGCTGGCCTTGAACTCACAGAGATCTGCCTGCCTCTGCCTCCGGAGTGCTGGGATTAAAGGCGTGCGCCACCTATTTGGCATAAACTTTCAGTAAGCATGTAAGAAAAATATAGCTGGGACCAACGTGAACTGGTCTTTCTAAGCACCAGGTTTCCTTCCAAATCAGTGGAATAAATATAAGATTAAGATTTTTGGGAGGCTTGACAATCCCATCAAGGTTTTGTTTTTGTTTTTTCTGTCTTTTTGAGACAGTCTCCCTGTAGCTCCAGCTGGCCTGTAACTCACTGTGTAGACCAGGCTGGCCTTGGTCTACAGAGATCTGCCTGCCTTGGCCTTCCAAGTGCTGGGATTAAAGGTGTGCACCATCATGCCTGGCCTCCCATCCAGGTTTTAACTCACTGGTAAAAATTTTGCAGTCACTTACCAGCTGTCTGTCACATAGCAGGACTTAGTAAATATTCTCTGAGTATATTCGTGGAACCCTGAGTACATACAGATCATGCATGGTAACAATATGCTTTGGGTGAATATACAGGGTCATTTGAATGGATGATGAGTATACAGATGGACAGGTAAATTGAGCCCAGATATCAGAGAAATACTCCTCTCAATAACATGTAATAGTGATAGAATTCTGAAAAAGAGCCAGTTTTAAAAGCTAATGCACTTGAAAATGTGCAGAGCTCCTACTTGGTGCTGGTGGTAGCAAATGGCTTCATGCACTGGTCTCAAAAGCCCATAAGAAACATAGGTATGCAACTTTAAGTTGCAGTTTCTATAGTCAAGGAATACTTGTATTTAGAGGCTAAAAAAGACAATTTTCCCTTGGATATGACTCACCCATTACAGAGTGTTAGAGGTGGGTCATCGGGTGTGCATTGAGCCATTTTAGATTACAAACTAGAGCCACCTAAAGGAAAGTTACAGTGATACATAAGCAGACGTAAAAACATCAAAACAAAAACATTCCTTCCTTGGCCACCACTATTTTAGTAGGCATTATGGAAAGTTTAAGAAACAGGTCTTTATAAGGAAATAGAAAACTTGCTGACAGCTAGGGAAGCAGTTCAGTGGTAGAGTGCTTGCTTGCCTAGTATACACAAAGCTCTGGGTCCAACCCTCAGCACTGCACAGAAGAAAAAGGAAAAATTCAGAAAGGAAGAAAGTGAAAACTTGGCAAGATGATCTAGAGTCAAGAGCAAGGACTTGGGATTGAGGATTTATTTCTCCCTCCCTCTCACCCGCTTACTGGCTCTCTAATCCAGGGGATAATTTGCATTTGGAAACTCTGGCTCCTGATTTATAATGTGTAGGTATGTACCTCATCTGTCTCCTGTCAGAATAAAATGAGTGGCTACATTGTAAAGGCTCAGCAAAGTGGGTCCCCAATTCAAGCCTTCTCAGCACTTCATCTCCCCTCCCATTCCCTCTGAGTCGCTCTAACATCCCAAGCACCCTTGGACAGCGTGAGCACTCGTGGATAGCAGGAGCACCCTTGGATAGCAGGAGCACTGTTGAGCAGGCATATTTTTTGCCTTCTTATCTAAAATATTCAAGTGTTGGACCACATGATCTTGGAGGTTCTATTACCTGAATCCGTCTAGTCGATTTTGTCAAACAGAAGGCTGGGATAATGGGTCGCATATAAAAATCCGTTCTCTACAAAACTTACAGGATATCAAAGTGCTTTGCTACTTTAAATCCTTGATACCTGCACAGTAGAGTTGCTTTCCCCCTTTATGAAGGAGCAAGCCGAGGCAGGAGGCATAGAACGAAGCAATGGCATCCAGCATGTGGGGAAGACTCATTTGGAAGACTTGATAGCTTGGGAGCGAGACCCACCATTGGGAAGGACTTGAAAAATTATGTATCAACTAAAAATTTTACCCCATACATTCTCTCTCCTATTGCACTAAAAGCTTTTGCTGTTCTTCTTTCTTGTCTTTTGTAAATGTTGTCTTTCTGAAGTCACAACTCTCCTACAAGCTATGATAGAATCTGGAAGACAGCAGAACTAAACACAGAGTCTTCTGCACCAGGATTCCCGACCGAACATGCACAAACAAATCTGATGATGCTTGGGAATCCAGCCTTTGCCGCTGGAGGCGGTCGGGCAGGCTGTGAATTTTTACCCACCTCTCGACTTTCTGTCTTTTAGCATTTGACATACTTGCACTGAATCCATGATTGAGCCGGTTCCTTTCTCTGGACACTGATTTTGTAGTCTCCCTGGAGGGCCTAGAGACCAATCGTATCACTGAGATGGTCCTAGTATACCCACCTAGCTGTTCCTAGCTGTTTCCATATAGACACAATGCCCAGCTTCAACTAATTCTAATAGTGAAATTAAATTTTTAAACACTGAAGCCAGGTTTCTTATTTAAATATTGACTTTCACCACACAGGAAAGGGTGGCCAAAGGCAGGAGTGACTGGAAGATTCTGGCAAAGGTATTAATTGGGATTTTCCATTCTCAGAAAAGCTACCTATGCTAACTCACAGCTAATTCTCTACCGTCAGGGCTCTCAGGGCAGAGCCTGAAAGTGAAAGCTAATGTGCCTCAGAGGGCATCACTAGCCATCTTGAAAGGAGACAGACTTGAACTATTTCCCCTTTGGGAGGCAAGGGAACCTAACACTAAGGCCTATTGTGGAGCTGGAATTAGAATACCCCACGTGCCCTTCCATTAACCTGCTTTTTGAAATTCTGCACCTCGTTCATAAGTGGTAGAGAATAATGATGACAAAAGCAAAGGCTTTAGATGTCTGGAGTTCAAATCCCAGCTCTACTGTTAGATTTTTGACCTTGGGTAAAGTACCTAACCATTCTGTGCTTCAGATTCTATTCTATAAAATGGGGACAGTGCCACCACCCAATTTGTAAGATTGTTATATGACTGAATAAATTATAAGTACAAAATATTTACATAGCTACATACTAAGTACTATTATAAAAATTGACTCATTATTCCAAAGCTATGTTGACTGTCTTGATGTCCGTTATTTCAGGGATATGTTCATTATTTAAAATTGTTTCATTATTCCATTCAAATCTTGCACCTCTGAGAAACTTGCTTAGTTCTCTTAGTCTAAAGCAGTCATGTACTAAAAATTCAAACAAACTATATCGGTTGTATCTCTGACAGTAATGGTTGTTGCCCGTGTGTCTGTTGGTACCCTCCTCCTGTACCAGCCTTGGATCACTGAGGGACAGAGCCATTCTCTTTGACTTTTGTCAGGCACATTAAATGTTTGTTGAATTGGACAGAAGTTATGCAAATGTATACACATGAATATGTCTATACATCTTAGAAAATAGCTAAAAATGCCCTTCATAGCATAACTATATTTTAAAGATTGAACAAAGTTACAACCATTTGCACTATACCTGACACGTAATATGTGCACAATAATGTGTTTACATGAAAAATAGAAGGATAAACCAAGATTCATGAAGTCCAGTAGAAGTCCCAGTCCATTGGTTGCTTTCATTCCAAAGATGTATTGAATAACTTACATGTCAGATCTAGATTAAGATACCAAGAAGAAAAAAAAGTAGGCCCCGTATTTTAGGTACTCACATTCCAAAGGGAAGAGGTCAGTTACTAAATAATGACAAGGGGACCTGAGTACTAAGCTGTGTGGTATGGCACTACAGAGCAGTGGGCTTTCAGTTTAGACCTCTTCCAAATCAAATTATCCAGCTATTTTCTTTGAGATGACTAATAAGGGAAGAAGGCTTCTAGTTGGCTAAAGGCAGAGGTAAGCAAGTTAGCTCTGATAATGTAATGCCCCGCCCCCACCCGGGGTAGATGTGGATAACTCTAAGAATGTAGTGTCCCTTGGCAGATGTGGATAGCTATCAAATAGGGGAGAAGCATGCATGCCATGAGCAGCAATAGCTCTAGAATTACACCTCATGCAGAGGGTTTGTCAGTCACAACCATTTTAATGTCAAATCTTGAGAATAAATTATGAAATGAAAACAGTCCTGGCCCAGGTGAACAGAGTTGTCTGTTTTCATCAACCCCATTTCTACTAGGAACTTCATTTGTTTAGGTTCCAAGTGCTCTATGAATTAATAAAATTGTTAAGTATTTTAATGACCAGTCCACCTTTACTGTTTTCAGATTTTTATGTGTGTTTATTTTTATTGATTCTTTGAGAATTTCATACAATGTATTTTGATCCTATTCAGACCCCTCCCCATCTCCACTTCATCTTTATGCCATCAATTATTAGGTTTCTCTTTTTTAGTATATCTAGTCTAATTTGTGTTCCCCAAATGCTCTTGGGGGCAGCATCTCTTAGAGTCTAGTCGAGCTACCAAGGGTCACACCCTTAAAGAAAACTGACTCTTCCCCTCCCAGCAGATATCAATTGCTGCAAGATCTAGGGCTGAAGCTTCTTGCCTACCTCCTCCGTTCATGCTGGGTTTTGTTTGGCTTGGGTTGACACAGGACTTGGCATGCTGTCACAAGCACTCTGGGTTCATATGTGCAACCTCCCTGTTGTATCCAAACAGCACACTTTCTTAATGTTCATCTACCACCTCTGGCTCTTACCATCTTTTTGGCCCCCATCCCTCCCTCCACTTCTGCAATGATCTCTGAGCCTTGGGAAGGAAGGATGTAATACAGGCGACCTAGTTTACAGCTGAGCACTCCACAGTCTCTTATTCTCTTCGTGTTGACCAGTTTTGGGTCTCTGTGATAATCATTATCTGCTACAAGAAGAAGTTTCTCTAGTGAGAGTTAAAGATGCACTAATCTATGGTTTAACAGCAAGTCTTGGTAGGAGTCAGTTTAATACTAAGACTGTTTAGCAGAATAATAGTAGTAGGTTCTCCCTTATGACATATGATCTGTTTAGCCCCAGGTTCTTGGCCTTATAGCAGTGCCAGATATGGGCTCCATCTTATGAAATGGGCCTTAAAGCCAATGAGAAGGTGGTTGGTTACTCCCATAACATTTGTGTCATTATTGCACCAGTGGGTGTATCTTGCCAGACCAGATGTTATTGTAGCTTGCAGGCTTCACAGCTGGGTAAGGTTGGTGATTACATTTCTCTTCTGGTAGCATGCATAGCACCTTGCAGCACTATGGAAGCTAGCCAGTAGAGATAAAACTTCAAAGTCAGTACCAGTTTGATTTCTCCTTGTTTGTTCTATGATACATATGTAGTGTCTTCTGCATTAGGGTCTTACTGTGAAGTGTTGGTGGGTAACCAAAAGCAATGGCAATATCCGCTATTGTTTTAGGGTCTATGAGACCCGCACAATAAACAACTCCAAAAGAGGGAGCCTGTTCCTGACATCAGGCTTTGTATTGGCTATCTATGGTGTCTGAAGCTTGTCCCCCCCAGTATCCAAATGACTTTTTCAAAAGGCCTTTAGTGTTAGTTATCCTCCCCTTACTCCCTCCTCTACTTTGCTTTCCAGTTCCCGATCTCATTTAACACTTCCTATTTCATTATTCCCCTTTCTTGCTTTATATCACTGAATCCTATCTTTCCTCTCATGAACCACACCCTCCTCCTTCGCCATTGACCTAGAATGCACTGTGTGTCACAAGCACTGTCATAAGACTGGCCTGAAGCTCATGGCAATCCTCCTTTCCAAGTCTTTTGAGGGCTGGAACTACACGAGTGAGCCACAAATTTTGGCTCTGTTCTATTTAAAAAAAAAAAAAATGTTCTCCCTATAGATTCAGCTGACCTGGAACCCACTGCATAGACCAGGCTGGCTAAAATCTCACAGAAGTCTGCCTGGCTCTGCCTCCTGAATGCTGAGATTAAAGGCATGTGATACCATGCCTAGCTCAGTTCTATTTATTTTAAAGCTGGTCTGGTATAAAAATCAATTCATTCTCCTAGAATTAAAAAATCAATGGATTCCAAATATCTATCTCCAAACTAACATCTCTTGAATTCAAGTCTTGAATATCCAACTGCTTTCCTTAAAATGTCTACCTCAGAGATATCTTAATAATATATGTTCAAAATGATTTTAAACAATTGACCCCCTAAAAGATTTTCCTTCACATTTCTATTAATGAACAGAAACATACCCATCTAGCTACCTGATCCAGAAATTTCTCCTTCTCTATTCACTCCAGCTCAGTCCCATTTGTGGTTAAAGCCTGTCAATTCTGGCTTGAAAGCATGTCACAAACCTTTTCATATATCACTATCTATAAGGACAACTCCCTGGTCCATATTGCTTTATCTCTGACTGAGGATTTTGCAATAGCCTTGTAAAAAATGTCTCTTGGTTTTCTCCCTCCACAAAATAACTGGAATGGTTTCTTAAAAAAAAAAAAAGATCATGTTATCATTTTGCTTAAAGACCTTAAATGACTACTTGATGCACTTGGAATAAACTATAAACTTTTTAATTAAAAAATTCCATGCATGAGTATTGTATTTGCTTAATTTCCACTCCTCCCATGTCGCTCTCCTCTACTCCCTTTCCATTTCCTGTCCTCTTATTTATTATTATTTTTATATATGCATACATTTATAAATAAACATATATTTATATAATGTACTGAGTCCATTTGGTGGTGTTTGTGTGTACTTATGTTTAGGGTTGCCCACTTGGGATTAGATAACCTCTCAGGGAGCCAGTACCCAGAGAGAACTGACTCTCCTTCCCTCAGCATACATTGATTGCCTGTAGCTCCTCATCTTGAGGTGAGACCCCATGAAATTTCCCCCATCCATCTTGGCATGTCAACTGGTTCTGTCATTATGCAGATCTTGTTAGACTACCGTACTGTGAAGATTAATTCAGCTTCCTTATCGTGTCTAGAATGCATTAACTAGCAGCTGGTCTCTTGTTCCTCTGGCTCTTCCAGTCTTTCTACCCCTTCTTCCATGATGTTCCCTGAGCCTTAGGTTTGGAGGTTTGGATAGCTCACAGATAGTATCTTGGGTATTTTGACCACTTGTAGAACTTTATAACAGTCTCCATCTGTTGTAAAAAGATTATTTGAGTGGTGGGAGATACACTTATTTGTAAATATAAGTATACATATTTAGAATGTAGTAAGAAATTATGTTGGTCTAGGGTTTTTCCTCTAGGGTCTATGAACCCGCCAATTATGTGTACTTGTCTAAGTTTGCAGTACCATGCATTAATTTCTTCCTACTGAGTGGGCCTAAGTCCAATTAGACCACTGTTGATTAAGCCCAAGATGAAAGTGACACTATTGCACCAATAGAGATACTTTGTTGGGATGGTTATTGTTGTGGTTCATAGGCTTTACAGAAGGATGGGACTGTTGATTGGTTTTTTGCCTTGGCAGCTTGCATAGTACCTTCTGATGCTATGAGAACTAATCTTTGGGAAGGAGGCTTCCAGGTGAGTTCCAGGTCAATTACTCCAAGTCCTTTGTCTAAAGTACATTGTGTCTTCAACAATAGGGTTTTACCTTCAAGTTCTGAGAGGCAATCAAAGGTTGTGGCAATAGTCTGAATTATTTTGGGACTCGCTTAGACACTCTAACTGACAACCCAAAGGGAGGTTTCCCTTGCCCAATACTGTGGTTTCTGTTATACAGCCTTCAGTTATACACATGCACTTACATATATATTAAATGCATATTATTCATTAGACTTATTAAATAACACATTTCACTTTGGATTTTCATACCACCTAAGCATTATTTATTTATCTTTCCTCACTTTCCCCTTGTATAACCCTCCCTTCTCCTTCCCTAGTTAAAGTGTACCCCATTTTCTCCTTGATAGTGCCTGTGTACTACTATACCTCTCTCTCCAGCTTTCTTCCCCTTTGTCCCTATGGTTCCTATCTATTTTCCTATCACCTGTGATTATATTAGAAGATACAACCTCACATCTAAGGATTTGAAGCTAGGGTCCACTAATGAGAAAGAACATTTACTGCTTGTCTTTCTGAGTCTGGGTTACTTCCCTTAATAGGCAATCTCCAATTACATCCACTTACCTGCAAATTTCATGATTTTTTTTTTTTTTTTTTTTTTTTAGCACTGACTACAACTCCATTGTGTAAATGTGCCACATTTCTATCCATTCATCAGTTGAGGGACATTTAGGTTGTTCCCATTTCCTAGCTTTTGTGAAAAGAGCAGCAATAAACATGGCCAAACAAGTATATCTGCAGCAGGATATTGAGCCCTTTGGGTATATGCTAAAGAGTGGTATAGCCAGATCATATGGTAAATCTATTTTTAGTTTGTTAAGAATTCTTCACACTGATTTCCATGGTGGTTGCACCACTTTGCAATTCCACCAGCAGTGAATGAGTGCTCCCCTTTCCCCACATCCTTCCCAGCATCTGTTGTCATTTATTTTACTGATATCAGCCATTCTGGCTGAGGTAAGATGAAACATTAAAGTAGTTTTAATTTTCATTTCCCTAATTATTAAGGATGTTTAAAACATTTTATGATATTTCTAAGCCACTTTTATTTCTTCTTTTAGGAGCACTCTGTTTGGATCTATGTATAGCCCATTTTTTAATTGAGTCATTTGTTTTCTCTATTCTTTGTATATTCTGGAAATTAATTCTCTATCAGGTGATAGCTGGTAAAGATTCCTACTCTTTGGGTTTCCTCTTCTTTCAATTGGTTTGGTGTCTTCCTTGATCACTGTCTATCTTATGTATTTTAAAAATATTTTATTATTTTTATGTGTATGAGTGTATTGCCTGGATATATGTAAGTGCACCCAGGTCATACAATGCCCATGGAGGTCAGAAGAAGGTCCGATTTCCCTGAAACTGGAGTTACAGATGGTTGTTAGCTGCCATGTAAGTGCTGGGAATTGGACCCAGGTCCTCTACAAGAGCAGCCAGTGCTCTTAACCACTGAGCCATTTCTCTAGACTCTCTATCATATATTTTGAGAGATGGTCTCCCACTGAACCTGAGCTCATCAAGTCAGTTAGGTTGGTTGGCCAATGAGCTTGAAGAACCTACCTGTCTCCATCCATCCCCCAGTTCTGGGGTTACAGTTGCATTCCACAACACCTGGTTTGTGTATAAGTTCTGTTTAACCAAACTCAGTTCCTCATGCTTCTGTAACAGGAAGTTTATCAACTGAGTCATCAATGCATCCCTGAAGGTAGACTTTTTATGATTTGTGTGTGTGTGTGTGTGTGTGTGTGTGTGTGTGTGTGTGTGGGGGGGGTGTGGTATATGTGTGAACACATAGAGAACCCAGAAGGTGACGACTCTGTGTCTTTTTTGA